>NC_138072.1:21753825-22211325 GCF_964194185.1 Rhinolophus hipposideros | reverse complement strand
CGTGTGCCCGCCCGGCCCTTTCCCAGCACTGTCTCTACAACAACCCTCTACAGGAGCTATCCTTAAAAGCAGTTCCCAAATGAGTGAAATGAGGCGCAGAGAGGTGAAACAACTCATCACGGGACAGGCCACTGGAGATGAGCAGCAGGAGGGTTTGAACCAGTGCTCCCTCCCTGCGCTATCTCTACCACCCCATGGGCCACCACAGTGACAGGTGTTTGGCCTGCAGTCAATGCGCGATGCATGTCATTTTCTGGTGGTCCTATGACCTTTGGGTAGCCACTCTTCCCACCGTAACCACCTCTACTCGCCTTCATCACTGCTCCACCCCGGTCTAGGGCCAAGCCCTGCCCTCCTCTGATTTCCAGGGTCATGAACAGGGAGGCATCACACCCATTCCACAGATGGGCACAACTGTTAAAGTCGGCGTGGCTACTGAAGGAGAGGCCAGTCCTAAGTTCAAGGCCTGTGACAGCCTGGACAAATGCACACTTCCTCCTGAAAGAGAAACCTGCCGGGTCGTTGAGACTTTTGAGGCTCTGACCCTCATAAAATGCAAATGCCTGAGGGAGAAACATGCTTCCACAGTGTTTCCAGAGGTGAAACCTGAGGCACATGGCCCTGGGAAGGAGAGCCCCCACTGATGGTGCAAGTGGGGGGGCTGGGTTCCCCGTGGCGTGCCCGGCCCCTTTCTGGTTTGGGAAAGATGGCCCTGTCGAGTCCCCTACACCCTCAACCCGGTCTCCTTAATAGTGCACCGCTGGGCCGCACCCCCCAGGAGGATGGGGGTTTGTGTGTCCATGCACTTAGGAAGTGCCTAATCAATTTTTGTTAATCGAATGAATGAATGAATGCATTCTCCCATCTCCCAGATTCTGCCTTAGAGGCAGGTTCACATGCACACACGTATGCGCACACACGCCTACTCACACGGGCTCACACTCCGGGGCTGGCAGAGAGGACACAGGGAGAGAAGGAGGTCAGCAGGGCAGCTTGGCAGGGGGCGGGGGAACAGGTCCAGAGCAAAGCACAGAGGCTTGGAGGGGAATGAGAGTGAATCCTCTCACCGCCGAGGCATGTAAGAAAGAAACTGAACTCAGGCTAAAGGAAAAGTATAATAAATAGGAAATCAGGCCTGCGACTCGACAATGGATATTTTCCAAACTCTGGATGAGGTCTGCTTACAAAAACGATCATTTGTGTTGAGTACAGAAAGGTCACCGACGTGGCCAAAGGTAGTCACCAGCCTGTGAGTCTGGACTCAGGCCCAGCGGCAGGCTTTGCCTTGTGGAAGGGCTAACCTGACAGCATCCAGAGGCACAGCAAGGGTGGGGGGTCGTGGGCTGGACTTTCACCCTAAGCAAGGCCAGGTTTAGCTCTGTTTCTGTCTGTAGAGAAGTCCTCCACAGCCTTTGGGGGAAGTGTTCGCACACAGTGTGCCTTGCACAAGATTTCATTGCAACATGACCAGGCTGAGGGCTCCACGCCTTTTATGACCAGGTTAAGACCAAGTCCTCCTACCCGAGCTGCTCCTCTTCACCTGGGCTGGGCCCTTCGTTTCAATGGATCATCTGGTGATTCCTGGTAATGCCATGACCGGGCCCGGCGAGCAGCTGAACGGGCTTGGCTCACCACCGATTTCTGTGCTGCCACTGAGTTCTCACACTGCCTGCAGTTTTGACTTGATGTCACTACTGCCCTCTAGAACTAGGGGATGGTTACTGAGAGCAGCTCCCAGAGAGAGAAGCATTGTGGATAAAGGCCGGTGAAGGCCGGCAGCAGAAAACTGCCACCCGTGAGGTTTGCAGTGACAACCTTGTATATGAGGACAAGTGGACATCCACTGAGGGCCCTGCACTCTGCTAGCTGCCTTCCTGTGTTAAGGTCCCCCAGGCGACAGTTCCCTGTTTACAGAGGAGGAGGCTGAGACTCAGAAAGGTGGAGTGACAGCGTGTAAGGAGGGAAAGTTGGGGCTGGAACCTGTCTTCTGACTCCAGAGCTGGGCTTTGTTTACCCTTCCGTGAAGCCCAGTTATAAATGACAAAAGTGCTTCCTGGATAAACTGCCTCAGTGGAATGCAATCATGGAGACGTGGACTCGTCCCAGTGGCAGATGTCCTTGGCACTGGCAGAAGTCCAGTATGATCCAGCTTCCTGAGCAGCCTTCCCATTCATGCTTCCTCCCTGGCTTTTGGGTGGGTTTGATGCCATCTGGGGCTCCCCATTAAGTGTACTGTGTAAACCCACAGAGAGTAAAATATAGGACTTAGGTGCCTCCAGCTCAGCTCAGCCAAGCGTGTGGGTGCCTTCTTATCTTCTTGTAAAGAAAACAATACATTTTATTGGGAATTAATAGCTGTGAAGGGGGAGGAGGTCAAAAGATAAAATCTTGCAGTTATAAAATAAATAAGTCCTGGGGATGTAATGTACAGCATGGCGACTAAAATTAATAATACTGCAGTGTACATTTGAAAGTTGCTCAGAGAGCAGATCTTAAAAGTTTTCATCAGAAGAAAACAAAATTGCAACTCTGTGTGGTGACAGATGTTAACTAGACTTATTGTGGTGATCATTTGGCAATATATACAAATATGGGATCATTCTGTTGTACACCGGAAACTGATGTTATATGTCAATTATATGTCAATGAAAAAAATGTTAATATCCATGAAGTTTTGACAGTAGTATATAAGCACTGGGTGGACTTTTGAGTAGTAAATGAATCAAGTAATATGGCAAAGCGAGTCTAACCACTAACTAAACCCATGCTAAAATTCCCAAGTCTATTAGATGGCAGTCTTTTATGTTTTTCAAAGAACTTGTTACTAATACACTAGCCCAGGGAAGGAGGTCAGTTTCATCTTTGCCTAAATTCCAGATGTGAAAGTAAGTTCTATAAAAATTAAATGTGTGACCAACAACTTCTGGCTTTTCAAAACAGAGGAATTATACTTCACTTGTGTCGCTGGCAAACATCCACGGTAGGAAGAGCTCATAGCTGGGATGATCATATAATCCAGGTGAAAACTTTGCTAAAATGTGGGCTATAAACAGGGTGGCCAGCTTCTGGCCTTTGAAGGTGAAAGTTCAATGAACTGAGCGTCCCCCCAGAGGCCGAGGTGGGGGCTGGGGAGAGAGGCCGCCCTTCCTCCCCAGTTCCTCAGGCACCCCAAGTTCTCTCTGAGACCATTAGCTTTGCTTCAGGCTATTTTTGTTTCATTTTTCACTTTTCCCTTCAGGGCCAGAATCAAGGGAACTTAATATGAAAATGGCTATGAAGTTTTTCAATATTCCAGGACACACTTCTCCTTACCATACAAAATATCGATTTCCCTTAAGATACAAGCTGCTGTCTCCATTTCTTTTTGGAAAGATGTGAGGTATAAAATATTTAAATTCGTTCAATACAATTATGTGTCCTAAAATAATGTAAGTCGACTTACCTCTGGGCAGAAACTCTCATATTTAGGACCATGGTGTCTGCAGGTTGTGCCCTCATTAGGCCCGTCACCAGCTCAAAGTTCTCAACTGCCAAGGTCACCAGGCTTTCCTCCAGGTCTTCTGTTGTGTTTAGTCTATTGGGCTTGGGTGGGTGACAAGGATGATGTGATTTGGGAGCCTGCCAGCCCCACGATGGCCTCCGCTGCGCTGGGCAGGTGCAGCCTAGACCTGTCGTCCTTCTGTCTCTCATTTAGCAACGCCCTGTAAATAGTGGCCAATGGCGCACATGGCAGTGGTCCTGCCACCAGCCTTGGATCCCCTATCAGCTGTTGGCAGGACTGGGAGGGTGGTTTCCTCTGCCTCAGGTGAAGGCCTGGAGCAGCCAGCACCCCTGCACCGCCCACGGGGTCTTCTCAGAGATCTGCACCCAGCCCGCAAAGGGCAACGTGGCCTCTTACGGTGGCCCTTGGGAGGCAGGTGGCCCGGCCCCAGCATAGTCCTACTGCCCAGCATGGCCATATTTGTTACAACTGAATCTCCTCCGGCTGCACTTCCCACCCCAGCCATTGCTGGTCAGAGCAGGGGTAAGGGACGGCTGACTCAAGGAGCAAGACGGAGTCCTGGGGGCAGAAAGCAGGTGGGAGCCACAGCAGGGAGAGAGGGGAGAAGGGGAGAAGGGAGAGCTGAATGGCCGGAGACAGCGAGCGGTGTGCCCTGGGCTCTGTTCACTGAGCTTTTCCCCCAGCTTCTGCACCGGCAGCATTTTCCCTGAGATGACGGAAGAGCCCCTGTACTTCACGTTTTCTTCACCGGAAGAACCTGAAACCAGACCCTAATAGTTTTGTTTCCCTAGGTTTTTTTAGTGTCTTTCAGGAGATAACAGCAGCCCTCCTTCACAGTGCCCCAGAGACCACCACACCAAGCTAAGTCAGACTGGTCCCAGGGCCTCACCCAGGCACAGAGAGCCAACAAATGAATTCCCAATGGCCCCTAGAGGTGGCCGGAACCAAAACCCACCCCTAGGCAGGACCTTTGTGCGCAGACCGGGTTCTCGCGGACAGTTCAGAAGCAATGTGTCCCGGGAACCTAGATCTCACCCAGCCCGATCCTGCCACCTTGGAATTCCTTTGTGCTTTCTCACCTTTTGCATTCCTACCTTAGATGGCATAATTCCAAGATTGTCCAGTCGAGACTCCCGAATTAGAACATGCAAATACGTAGTTTCTCCTTACCTTTATCCTCTAAATTTACTCCAAGTCTTTATGGAGGGAAATTAAGCCTTGTCTCCAGTCTCGTAATTTGGCTGCCTCATGAATAACCTGTGGAAACCTATTGCCTTACATATTGTCTTCTCTGTGCTCATCAGGCCACAGACCCACGGGCTTGGTTCCACGACAAACCTCTGCCAGTGGCTGTTAGGTGTTATGAGCTGAATTGTGTCCCCCTAAATGTCTCTGTTGAAGTCTTGAGCCCCAGTACTAAGAATGTAACGTTATTTGAAGATAACGTCTTTATAGAGGTAATCGGGTAAAAAATAGGGTCATTAGCGCAGAGATGGACATACACAGAGAACAGCATGTGAACAGGCAAGTCCAGAAGCCCAGGAGGGAGGCTTGGAACAGTTTCTCTCTCTTAGTTCCTTGGAAGGAACTAGCCCTGCCAGCTCCTTGATCTCAGAATCCTAGACTCCAGAACTGGCAGAAAAACAATTTCTGTTACAACCCCCGGTGTTATGGTGCTTTGTTATGGCAGCCCCAGGACACTGATAGACCCTGTGGGCCTCTGCCTGGCCCAAGGGCCCACTCAACGAGCATAACCCCACATCTTCAGTGACAAATCTAGCACTTTACTCTTAAGTCCCCAAATGATACCTTTGATTTTGTTTTCTTTTAAACATTTCGGGACTTCATATGCACACAGCTGTAAAAGTCAGTTTCCCTCCTTTTTAACATCTTGTGTTAATGTGGGATGTTTATTACAATGGATGAGCCAATGCTATACATTTTTCTTAACTAAAGTCCATAATTCACATTAGGGCTCACTCTTGGTGTTGTACATTCCATGGTTTTTGTCCAGTGTTTGAGAACACCATTACAGTGTCATACACATTAGTTTCACTGCTCTTAAAACCCTCTGTGGCCCACCTGGTCATCCTTCTCTCCCCCTAACCCCAAAAGCACAGTTTGTTTTGTTTTTTTCACTGTCGCCATAGTTTTTCCTTTCCAGAATGTCATAGAGTTGGAATCATACAGTATGTAGCCTTTCAGATTGACTTCCTTTACTTAGTACGAGGCATTTAAGTTTCCTCCATGCCTTTTCATGGCTTGACAGCTCATTTCTTTTTAGTGCTGAATAATGTTCTATTGTCGGGATGGACCATAGTTTATTTATCCATCACCTACTGATGGATATCTTAATTGCTTCCAAGTTTGGGCAATTATGGATAAGCCTGTATAAACATCCAAATGTGAGATTTTGTGTGGACATATTTTTAGCTTTTTTTGGAAAATACCAAGGAGCGTGATTGCTGGATCGTATGGTAAGAGGATACTTAGTTTTGTAAGTACCCTGCCAAACTGTTTTCCAAAGTGTCTGTCCCTTTTGCATTCCCAGCAGCAGTGACTGAGAACTCCTGTTGTTCCGTGTTCTCATCACCACTTGGTGTTGTCAGTGTTCTGGATTTTGGCCATTCTAATGGGTGTGTGGTTGTGTTTCATTGTTATTTTAATTTATAATTCCCTAATTATGTATGGTGTTGACTGTCCTTTCATATGCTATTTGCCATCTGTATATCTTCTTTGGTGAGGTGTCTGTTAAGATCTTTTGCCCATTTTTTAACTTGGGCCATTTATGTTCTTATTGTTGAGTTTTAAGAGTTCATTGTGTATTTTGGATACCAGTCTTTTATCAGATGTGTGTTTTGCAAATATTTTCTTCCTGTCTGTGGTTTGTCTTCTCATTCTTGTAAGTCTGCTCTATTTTCAAACCCTCGGTGTGGGGGGGGGAGCAATAAGGACAAACATCCAGTGTCTCCAGAGTGTGTGCAGCAAAACACACCTCTTTTGGCCCACACTCACTCAGCAGCAGGCTCACGTGTGAGGCTGCATCAAGGCAGTGGAAGACAGTTTGGGCTGGAGGAACATTTATTTTGGGTGGAACTATGTCAGCTTTCATTGCATTACCTCCATCCACTCATTTGTCCATCCACACGGCATTTAACGTATACCTGTTATGTATCCTGCAGAATTTTAGGACTTGGGAAAGCAAAGATGAGTGAGACAGAGTTCTTACCTTCAAAAGACTCACAGGCCAGTCTGGGGAGTGGGCAAAGAAATAGGTCATTTCAGTTCAGTGTGAGAAGTACCCAGAGGAAAGGGTGGCTGCAGTGGAGTGGGGGTGGCTATTGGGTGGGATGGGATGACAGAAGGGAGGAGAGTCAGAGTGAAGGTCTCACCTATTCCATGGTCTGCAGGGGCCCCCGAGGCAGCACCAGGGAGCAGCCCCTGTCCTGCTGTCTTTTCAGACGAACCGAGGAGCAAAGGGCAGAGAGCAGGTGGCCCTCCCCATACCCCACTCTCTCTGTCATAGCCACAGCTTCCTCTGTCACTTTCATATGGTGGCTTTGTCCCCAAACAGGATCTGCTTCAGGGCCCACAGTAGCCATGAATGATGGAGTAAGCGGCCTGCACGCCCAGGGGATAACCCTACAGCGCAATCTTGAGGGCCGCAGCTGCGCTCCACTTACCGTCAGCCTAGCAGAGGACCTGGGGTACGACAGGTGCAAAGCTGGCTCCCTCAGTGTGTGTATCTTCCCCCTGCCCTCACCTCTGCAAAGTGCGGCATGTACAGTGACTCTCAAAGGACAGAATGACTCCACAGTCACCGTAGTTGTGAAGGGGAGCCAAGGAACTTCCCACTCGCAAAGTTCTGCAATCGGCAACATGGAGGAAACCTTTCCCCATCTCTCTCTCAACCTGAAATTCTTTTAACTGTAAAGTTGATGCATCTTATTGACAGTAGAGGAGAGTCGAGGATGAAAACTTAAAATCCTCTTCTCTGACCCCCCCCCACGCCACCCTCCCCAGAGAGAACCACAGTGAAGAATTTAGGTGTCTCCTTCCAGGCCTTCCCTAAGCACAAATGCAGTATGGCCTTCGTTGTACAACGATAGGTTGCCGGACATACAGCTTCCGTGACTTCCTTATTCACTCCTCTCACATTTTGGACATTTTCCAGGGTACTATAGATGTCTGTTTTGCTTTTATCAATTCCTTTTTGAAGGCACTGATTACCCCAATGAAATACCCTAAACCAGAACTGGCTGGGGGCTGTCGGCCGCCTTCATAGCAAGAAGGGGCTACAGAGTGAAGTGGAAGCCACATGAGACAGGCGGGCATTCTGGCATGCCCGTGCCAACCGTGTCCCCAACCTCTCTGGGCACAGAGGCTATATCCATAAGGTGAAGATGACATGTGGTACAGGCTATGGGCAATGTGTAATAGTCGCTCAAGATGTGTAGCTCTTCTTAAAGAAATGGAGGGACAGTCCGTGTGGATGGATTGAAAGCATTGATGTTATTAAGACTGCAATTCTCCCTGAATTGATCCATGAATGCGACCCAACCCCTATCAAAATCTCATCAAGTTTTTTTATTTTTCCAGGATTTTTTTCCCCAGTGGTTCTCACTTGGCTGTGCATTGGGATCACGGGTGGGTCATTCTGATCCCAGCCGCAGAGGCTTTGGCTCAAACCAGGGCTGACACCTGGGAAGGTTCTGAGTTCTGACTGAGCTGAAGATCTGGAGGTTCTTACTTGCCCCTGCCCCCTCTCGCACGTGCGCACGCGCGCGCGCGCACACACACACACACACACACACACACACACACACACACAGCTAATGTTGATTTCCTTCTGAGGTCTACGTGCCCTTTTATTCCCAGGAATTCTCATATGGGTAAGAACTCAGGTGCAGCCTGTCACATGTGTATTAGTGAACCTATCACCTGTGACCGGTTTCCTGGAGCTGCTGTAACGAAGTGCCACAGACTGAGTGGCTTAAACAACAGAAACGTATGGTCTCAGAAGTCCAAGATCCAAGTGTCTGCAGACTTGGCTCCTCCCAAGGGCTGCGAGGAGGACTCTGTTCCTGGCTACATGGTCCCTGAGGAAACGATCACACTTGGTGTACACAGAAGTACACTTAGGAACGCTGTGCCTGACGGTGCCACCGGATGTCGAAAATGTTTATTGAGTAAGGGACAATTTGGGGAGGAAAGTGCTGGGCAGTTTGGAGGAAATCTGCATTAAAATGAAGAGGCTTAAAGACATTTAGGAAACTGTAACATTTGACTTCCTTTGGTAGCAGGTTAGGCAACTGACCATTAGTATTAAGAAAGTTCTTGAGCAGAATGACAGAAAAGCCTGAGCACTGCTGCTTTGGAGGAAGTTATGTGGGCCTCCAGGCCTGGGCACCTCAACCATCACCCTCCCTTCTCCCCCACCGTCCTACCCACCTGCCCCACCGGCCAGCACCCGCCCCACCCCCAGGGACACATTCAGAGGCTTCTCTTGCCCTCTAGCGGTGTCTTCTGGAACTGCCTCTGAGAAGAACAGCCTGGAGTAAAACGTGAGTCCCACCTGCTGGAGAACGCAGCAGGTGGGACTTCAAGCAACAGGAAGCCAATCCTGAGCTTGTCTTTCAAGACTTTCTGGCCCTTCATCTCTTATTAACTGTGCGTTGTTTTAACAAAGCACCCTCGTAGGGTCCTTTTTCATAGTAAGGGAGTCTCATCCCTGGGGCTGCAGCTTTAGGCCACGTCCCACATCCTGGCTCAAGTGGAAAGGGGCAGTCAGGGCTCAATTTCAAAGCCACGGCTGGGCAGTGGCAATCCCACCAGTGAGGGCTCCTGTCCCTGTCTTCTCCTTCCATGTCTTCAAATATGTTTGCTGGAGTACCCACTTGAAAAGAAGTTTTCAAGACTATGTTTCCCCTTACATTTTTATTGTCCCCAAAACATTTTTCTTGTTAGGTTTGCTCAGCTACAAAGAGATATCACTTCAAGGGTACTGTCTATACTGGCATTTAAAAAAATGAAGCTGTTCTATCACTTACAAATGTATGTGCTGAACCCAAATACAACCGTGATTTCACATCCTTCAGCTGTTTAAGAGATAGGAATGAGCCCTTTCTCTCTCTGTCCTTGTATTCCCATTCCCCATCAAATTGACCACCCTGGACTAAATAACTCAGACTGGGGGGAAAGGAAAGGGTCCTGGACTGAGGTGCTCCTGGGAGGGGGAAGGGATCCTGTCAGGTGGTGTAGAGAGCAGGGCAGGCCACATGCAGAGTGGCAGGGAGGCTTGTGGTGGGAGGAGCAAGAATGGGGAATGTGCAGGGCTATTTCCTGTTGTTCCCAATTCCCTTGCCTGCTTCAGGGGCATCTGTCACCCTCCTGCAGTACCTGGGTGGTGCTGTGAAAGGTTGTGAGGGGATCAGGAAGTGATCCTTGTCTCTGGAAGCCCTTGAGGAAGAAGAGGGCAGCTGTGAGTCTGGAGGCTGCAGCATACACGTGGGCAGCATTGCCAAGGACCCTGGAGGTCCCGGGAGCTGCAAGGAGCATGGACCCAAGGACTGGCAGCTGGAGGACAACTGAGACCCCGCAGGCTGCCTCGCACGACAATGGCACAGCGAGCAGGGTCTCCCTCACGACAGGTGGGGTCTTTGGTCTCGTTCCCCACATAAGAACACAGGACATGGTGAGGCCAAAAAGGAACACCCACGAAGCCATAGATAGGGGTGTCATACCACTATACTCTCGCTGGCGGCTGGGTTGGAGACACAGGAAGCAGGAGCCACACGATCCACAACCTGCCGTCGGCTTGCTAGCTCAGCCAACCAACCTCTTTCTAACTGCACTCTGCCGTGCTAACTGCAATCCGTTCTTGCTAGCTCAGCCACCATCTTCTTGCCAGCTCCCATTTTCTGCTAGCGTAGCCACAGCAGTTACATTAGTGGTCAATGGCTCACTGGTTACAGCTGATGGCCAATTAGTCACAGCTGATGGCCATTTGATCACAGTTGATGACCATTTACTACCTGAGCCAGCACCTTTCCACATGAGGCCAAGAGCCTGGAAATGGCACTCCTGGCTCTGTCCCCACAAAGTGGGAAGGTGGAGCCCTGCTGGCTCAGCTTTTTCTGGTGGAGTGGAGCCTGCGAGAGGGGTGCAGGCCCTCACGTATTCTCATGGACCTCTGCAGGGCAGCGACCCGCAAGGGCAGCAAGGGAAGAGGGCAGCCCTTCGATGCCTGGCTCCCTCAGGGCAAAGACACTGTCCCTTGCCCGTCTGCAGAAGGGGTGAAGAGGGGCTGAAGGAGTCGCTGTGGTCCACGTGGGCCAAGCAGCCAGGATGAGGAGGCTGCAGAGTGACGTTGAGGATCGGAGACCCCAGTGGAGACAGCCTGGAGCAGGCGCCACCCTGGGAGGGCCCTTGGAGAGAAGGCCTGCCTGAGATGGGTTATGCTGGGTTGAGGGTATCCTCAGCAGCAGGTCTGCAGCTACGGGGGACTTAGACTTGGGAAGGGGGAGAACGCCAAGGAAGCATGGGGTGACCACATTCCCCAGTACAGCTGAGGCTGAACCCAGATTGAACTAGAATTCTCCTACTGAGCAGGTTAAACCGTCTGCCAATCAGGGTTCGGAGTCACAGGGAGCTATTGAAACAAATAGGGCTTTTTCTGTACATTTTTTACACATCAGTATAATTCATACCTGCTAGTTATACCATAACTAACATGCATCCTATTTGGATATGAGTATATGTGAGGTGTAATTATAAGATAGCTTAGTTTTTTTTTAAACTACAGATATCTTCAAAGGTACTCAAACATAGAGATCCCAAGAGTTATGGACTCGTGTATCAGCTAGGGTTTCAACAAAAGACAGATGTAGCACATTAGGATAATCTGAGGGAGGTTTAAAGTTATGGCTGGGGTGTGGGAACCTCCTAGGAACAGAGCAGTCTGCGGGGATAGTGCCAGGGTTGTCGCTGCCCTGAGGCCCAGAGCCATGAGGGGAGGAAGTAGCTCCTGGGACCCTGGCAGAGAGTGGGGGAAGGGACACCAGGCGGGAGGACAAATATGTGTCAGAGGCCCTGCTTTCGAGTCCTTTGGGTATATAGCTGGGAGTGAAATTGCTGGGTCCTGTGGTGCCACCTTCCACAGTGGCTGCACCATTTTATACTCCTACTGGCAATGCAGTTCCAATTGTACTCAGGATCCCAATTGTCCCCATCCTCCTCAGCATGCTGTTTTCTGGGTTTGGGGTTTTTGTTTTGTTTTGTTTGATACCATCCTAATGGATGTCAAGTGATATGTAATTGTGGTTGTGATTTGCGTTTCCCTCAAAACTAATGATGTAACTAGGTCTTTTCAATGTGCTTGTTGGCCATTTGTGTATCTTTGAAAAAATGTCTATGCAAATCCTTTGTTCATTTTTGAATTGGGTTGGTTTTGTTATTGTTGAGTTGTAGTTCTTTATATAGTCTGAATTTTGACCCTTATCAGATATAGGATCTGGAAATACTTTCTCGCCTTCCGTGGTGTGGCTGTCTTTTCACTTTCTTGATAGCGTCTTTGATGCACAACTTTTTGATTTTGAGGAGGACCAATTTGTCTGTTTTTTTCTTTTGTTGCTTGTGCTTTTGGTGTCGTATAAATCATCGCCAAATCCAATGTCATGAAGATCTCTCCTATGTGCCGGCTCCCCTCCCCCAATGAAGAAAAGCAGCAATCAGAACCCCCAACCCTGAGCTTGGGAGAACAAGGTCCTTATTGCCCACCCTGGCTCCAACAAGCCACACCAGGAACATGGGCAGCTGACCCCACAGCTGACTGCCGTGGGGGCTGGGGGCCGGGGGCTGACAGCCCTACTGAGGGAAAGCTGAAACTGATGAAAGTTTACCAACCTCTTTCCTGTGTGCTACATATGTTCTACTAGACCTGGAGTTCCAAAGTCATTTATTCGGACGTTCAGTTCAGTTGTTGCTTTGATAGAGGGATGGATTCCTGGAGCCTCCTATTCCATTTTTCCCTGACATCACCTTTAAGTAACTAGATTTTTTGACCAGAATAAAACACTGGACGTTTGAGCCCTAATGGAAGTTGCCCCCTTGAAAAAATGAACAGCAGCAGGCAGTCACTGATTCCATTGACGGTGCCACTTCTCGAGGGGGGCCTTACGCACCAATTCCCTTCTCCAGAGCTGTGGCTCTGAGCCCCGTCACTCTGTCCAAGTCAAAGGCCCATTCCCATTCCACGAACAGGCCAGTACACCTTGCACTGCCATTGGTGGCAGCTTAGAACAGACCCCTGGTTCTATGGCTAGTGCCAGGAAAGTGTTCCTTCTGGAGGTGAGGAGGGGAGAGAAACAGGGCTCACCTTCAGCACTGAGTCAGGAAACTATGGCCTGCAGCTAAACTTTTTCTAAAAAAATGAAAACAATTTCCAAAAGGGCAGTTTGGGGTCTATGATTGAGTTAATGTTTAAGTCAATTATAAGCTCCTATGTCTTTTGTGGACTTGCTTGGGAAACAACCATCCCTTTTAACACTGGGGGTTCCACAGGTTTGCAGATTATTAAATGGCTGTCTTTCCATTGTGAATCAGCCTCCCAACATTAAATATTTTTCATGAAAACAAGGTAGAGGATCGTTTTTTTAACAAATTATTTTTTAATTTTCTGCACTAATATTAATACAGCTGTAAACTCAAGGAATCGTCCAACACTCTGGGGGAACAGTTAATAAGCACCTTCAGTGGTTTCCACAGTTTAAGAATTCACCATTTAAAAATTTTTTAGAATGAATCTAGTAAAATGAATAAAATAGTTATAAAAATTATACAAAATCATGACAAACATTTGATATAGAGGGCTTGATATGGAATGAATGATAAGTATATAAAGAAAGTGAGACTATGGGTTGGACTATATAAAGGACACATGTGTTCCCCAAACTTTGTGATTCTTGGGGATATATTTGCTTCTCAAAACAAACTCCAATTATTCACTGAAAGGCTCTTTCCCTGCAGGTTCCAATGGGCTGTGGCAAGGGGGGTTGCGGGATTAAATGACTGAGGTTTGCAGATGAGGGGAGGGCTCTCTTCCCTAGGAGAACTGGCCAATTCTTCCATGTCCTCAAGTATAAGTGTCCTTTGGAAATGTACCGTTTTTCTCTTTGGAGTTACTGAGTTTTTCTCATTGCCACCATTAAATCATCTCCTCCACCTTCTTCTTGGGTT
Source organism: Rhinolophus hipposideros (assembly GCF_964194185.1). Lineage (NCBI taxonomy): Eukaryota > Metazoa > Chordata > Mammalia > Chiroptera > Rhinolophidae > Rhinolophus > Rhinolophus hipposideros. The sequence continues at coordinate 22,197,587 of NC_138072.1, read as the reverse complement.
TTCCACTCCTGCTCCTGATCAGTCTCTTTGTGATACTTTCCACTGAGTCTTCTCTACTTCCTTCCTCCAGTCTTTATTGATTCAAATTATTATGCTCAACTTTCAATCCCAAATTTCTGTTTGAGGACTCTGTGAAGCAGTTGATAAAAATATGACACTAGCTACTCATCTGGTCAGGAGATGTTTTCTAAACAAATCCTAGAAACATAAACATGAAACACGGCAACGGTCCCTTTAATCATACCAATGAGCAGTAAAGGGTCTGGATTACCATTATAAATATTCAATTTAGCCCTCCTGGATTGTGTCTCTGGATGAGAATACAGCCAGCAAGAGCCACAGTGGAGGGAGAAACAAGGCAGGAGCAAGCTCATAGTTGATTGCAGAGCAGCTCTCATGAGTGGAGGCCAGAGATGAGGAGCTTTGGGGGTTATCACTGGTACCAGCCCCAGTCTGGGTCTCAGTGGGGTCTCCACGAGAAGGCTGGACACAGGTGCCAGCAGTGGAGCTGTGCTGCCCAAGACACCAGACTCTGGGATCCAGGCGCTTTGGCCAAAAAGGAATAATTTGGTAATCTTTGGTGTAATTTAAGGCACATCAACAGAATCCCCATCCTCAAACACCTGACTCTACATTTTGAAATTCCTACCAGTAGACACTCCCTTGATGTAAGCTTTTGGCTATTAAAGGCTGCTGCTGAAATTCCAGTAAGTTACCTGGGAGAGGCTGCTCATTTTCACCCACCAAATAGCCACATCCCTTGGGCAGGGTGGGTTTTGGTCAAAATCAGGGCATGCTCACCATGATGCAGGCCTTGGGCCGGATGCCAGTGGCACAAAACTTGGGGGTAAGAACCCAGGAGTATAAAGAGGGAAGTCAGAGCACCAATAGGAAAGTATGGGAGGGCAAACCCCCTCCTCCACTTACAGCCTTGCTGACAGGGCCGGTGTGTGGAGTAGCTGACAGGATGGTGGGTACCTCAGAGTGCGGGTGAGCTCTTAAGGCCACGGGGAAGTGGGCAGCTCAGGCCTGAGAGGGTCTGCTCACCATTGGGCTGCTAAGTTGGGAAACGGTTCCAGAGCACTGGGATGAGGTGTATAACCCTCACTGGGGGCCGTATATACTGGTCTGAGGGTGGGGTCAGGGGCTTGTGTCATTTGTGTAGGGGTAGAGACACACCCATTCCAGAATCTTGGGGCATATGTTTTGGGAAACAATGAGGGGAACACTGTCGAGGCTCAAGCTGGTGGCCACTCAGCCACCAGGTCAGACAGTTCTCAGTCTGGACCCTTTCAAGGAGGGTGCTGTTATGAAATACTTAGAGAGGGACGGCGCTCTTCTCATTTCTGCTCGATACAGTCAACTCCCAGTGTGTTGTCAGGGCAACGGCAGGTCCTGCTTCCTGGGGTGGCCAAGCAGAGGTGAGTGCAGCCACCATTGTTCACTGAGCAGTAGTTGTGACCTGAAAAAGGCAGAAATGAGCTCAACAGCCTGCTAACAGGATGGCCTCTGTATTCACCCCCTTTTACAGTTTCCGGGAGGCCAAGCTTTGTGGGAGCTGCTGGGGACAGGGAAAGCTGTACCAGGCACTCAGCTAAGCTTATTTCCTGGCTTTTTCCTCATTGCTGGGGATTTTCTAGGAGGGAAAAAACCCTGATTCCTGATTTGGGGGCCCTGCAGATTTACCACCAACGCTATAAAACAGATCTCAGGGAGGGCTGTCCTGCTCTGATTGTAACATGGGAGCTGGAATTTTAAAGCACAAAGTACCCTTTATCTAGATTGCCCACTGGCTTTGCACTTGATTGAGCGAAGGAGGGAAGCCATGAGGGACAGTGGTTAGGGAAGGTCTTAGACAGGCAGCACAGCACAGACTCTGGAGCTGGGCTGCCTAGATGCCCCTCACTCTGCCACTGTGAGTGTGTGACTTTGGGCAAGTGGCTTCAGTTTCCTCATTTGTAAAATGGGCATAATAACAGTACTACCTTATCAGGTTGCTATGATGATTACATAAACTAATGAACACAAGGCACTTAGAATATAAGTGAGAGAACCTATATACTGTACCCGGCTCACAGTAAACACCACATCCATGCTTGCAATTACTATTATTATCAATTAGTGTTATTGATGATAGGCCAAACAATGGACTTCCAAAGCAGCAGACATCCTGACACGCATGTTCCTGTGTGGAACGTAAAGACTGCACATACCCACACCCAGCCTGAGATTCACTACTTTTCTTCACCATCGTCCACTTCATTCCTTAATGTTTTCTATTGATTTATGTGGCTCTCCCACAAAATAGTGAAGACCCTTGATGGAAGGGGCTGTGTCTCACCTGCCATGTGATCAGGGCCCCTAGAAGCTATGCAGGTAGCAGCCAGAGAGTGGGTTCTGAGCCCCAGGGTACCCTCAGCCCGACAGTAAGAGCACAGGTGAGTTACCTGGCGGACACTGAGACAGGGCCGTGGTGATTCCATACAGCCGGCTCTGCTTGTAGGGGTGGAAGGTATCCATCTCTTTGTTAACCGCAAGACCTACAGCAACCACAGAATTCCTACAGAGAGAACCAAAGGGCAGAAGGTGAAAAACATCTGAAGGCTCCAGCTTTCCTCTACAGAACAGCCTCTTTCAGTGTTTGGGGTATGAACTGGAGGCCGTAAACAGACACACAGGCCTTGCTTCCTAGACACCCTCCCTTCTCCTGGGCTGGGTCAAGCCTGCATTTCTCTGTCTTCTCAGAAAAGAACAAAGGTCAGCTGGTCTCCCCTTCGGCACTAAATTCCATGCTGGGAAATCTGCTTTCTGCACTGATACCCCCAGTGCAGCCGCCTCCTTGTTTAACCCTGCCTTTTGGTGGGGAGGGGTGGTCAAGAAGGGGCCATGACACACTGCAGTTTTTAAGAACAATAATGAAGTAGGGGCACGGCGTGGGCGTGAAGCCCAGCAGCCAAGGGCCTGGGCCAGCTCCTGGGCAAAGAGCAGACATGCTCAGGAAGCCCAAGTTTACAGACTTGAAGCTGCCCAGCCTGCGGCCGCTACAGGATATATGGTGTCCCCCCTCGGCTTTACCCTCCTCCTGACAACCAGAAGGCCAAGGCCAAGGGGTCATGCCAGAGGCTGGAAGGTCATGCTGAGAGGCAGCTGGGAAGGGCTTGGCCTCCCAGAGGCAGAGGGTGGTAGGGCAGGACCCGCCCCTGCACTGCAGCAGCTGACGTACGTCTTCCAGTCTGTGTAATACAGATTCTTCCCGAAGCTCGTGACTGCGAAAGGATACTGGAGCCCTTCAAGAACCCTGCGTCTGCTGGGCTGACCAGGCTTCACGCACTCCGCCCGGCTGGTGCCTGTGTGAACGAGAACAAGCTGTCCATTGTCACACAAGAAATGGCCCTTTTGTGTTAAAGAACAAGAGCAGTGAGGGCATGGGTGAGAGACACTCGGCATTACAGTGATGAATCCTGGAGAACACGAGACTTGCTCCTCAAAACCGGAAAGTTGTCCCTTCATCTTCAAGCTCCCTCGTTAGTCAACACCCGCCTCTGTCGGGCACGCACACCTGCTTCTGCCGCGAGACGTGAGCAGAGCAGAGGCATCACATTTGCTTCACCATTCCTGGAGCAGCTGGGGCCACCTTCCAGCTCTTGCTCACGTCCCTCCTCCCTGAAGTCTCTCCAGACTCCCTTCCCTGAACTCAGAGCCTAAGAATCGTGACACCACACCTCTGGTTTAGCAGCCGTGCATAGCCCCCCACCAGTGCCCACATCAGGACTAAGTGTGGCATTTTCACACACGTCTTACCCCTCATCCTCCCCAAATGCGAGATGCAGTCCCAGGACCCCCCACGGCACCAGACAGGGCCTGGACCAGAGCAGGCACTCAACAGAGACGGGACAGATGACTCACCTTCCTCCCTGACTCAGTACCCTGCCCACAACCCTCGCCCGAGGAACACCCCAAATCTACTAGGGCAGGGGCACACCAGGGTGGCATTACTTTATCTTCCTTGGCAACAAGTCCTGCCCAGCCCCTTGGGGACAAGTGGGAGTTACAGGAATATAAGTCGTGAATTTCCTAATAGATATCAGGCTCTGGGATCTACAAACTTTTTCTTAAATGGCCAGGTAGTAATTATTATAGGCTTTTGTGGGACAACAGGCAAAATTGAAGACATTATGTAAGCATTTATGTAACCATTTAAAATGTAATGTTTAAAAATATAAAAACCATTTCCTGCTCAACTGGCCCATGGGCTGTATGTAGTTTGCTGATCCCAGACTTAGAAGATTGAGAATTCTCCCCAGACAGTGTCAAACCCAGAGAAACAATACATTTCAGAGCAAATATATGCAGCTATGTTTGTGCAGGAAGGAAAAACAGTTATCCTATGCCCTCTTCCCGTAACCGATCCTGTTGATGTACAGATTGTGCTAGCTCACAGTGAGTGACAATAATTGTTTGGTTACAAAAAAAAGGGGGCTGCTCCAACCCCAGGAGCACCTGCATCCACCCAGCAGAGCTGGGATGAGTAGATGTCAAAGGTCAGCCCGTTGGGCAGGCCCAGGTCATCCTGCACTAGGACCCTCCGGTGGGTGCCGTCCATGTAGGAAGTTTCAATTTTGGGGTTATCTCTGTTCCAGTCTGTCCAATAAAGGTTCCTAGAGGAGGGAAAGGAGGAGGAAAGAAGAAGAGAAATAATAAAGATGCATGAGAGAAAGCTTATTTTAAAAACTTAGAACCTCTGATGAAGACATTAGCAGACATGGAAACACAGCATGGCTAAAAGGACCTGAAGGCCCTTTGCAAAGACAGTGGGATTTGGTTCTTCACTTGAATTTGATTCTTCTGTTAATAATGAATGCACTTCCCTTAAACATAACTGACATATCTCAATAAAGGTGATAAAAAAAACAACAAAACAAAACACCAAAACTGGCATAAACACATGGGAATCCCCCACCAGCTGTCAGCACACAGTGGGCACAGTGGACCCAGGGCTGAGGCACAGAAACGGATGCTGGCAGAAGCAGTGGTCAAAGCACATACCATCAGGAAGGTGGCCGAGTGGCCACAGAGCAGGGATGTGGCCTCAAAGGGCAGGAATCAAAGTATCAGGGAGCCCAGGGCCTGGTGGGTAAGATTCAGAGCTTGCAGTAAGGTAAAAGGAGAGAAAGCACTCGGTCGCTGATGAAACCATCAGAAGGGGTTTCCCAGGTGTACACTGGGTGCATTTGTGTGACTCTGATACTCTTCTGGGGTTGATACAACTCGGGTGTTGATTCACGGTCATCCCACACGGGAAAACCCAATTTCGGGGCTGTCAACTTACAAATTCTTTTAGAAAAAGATTTGAAAGTGGATCATGGTTTCAAGTCCACGATCATGGGACTGTAATGAATGTTCTAGCATTTCACTGTGGATATCTATAAACCACCAACTTAGATCATTCATCCTTATGCATTCATTTCAGGAGAGCGAGGGTGGTGTTAGAGCCTCACTTTTGAGAATTCTCAGAAGGGCAGATGGAAGTACAACAGACGCACACACAGATTTACACCCAGGTACCCTCTCAAGGAGTCGGTCACGATGCCTCTGGGATTCACCAAATCGGTCTCAAACAGCACCCGGCGCTGGGTGCCATCCAGCTTTGCAACTTCTATTCGATCCAGGCGAGAATCCGTCCAGAAAAGGTTGCGGCCGAGATGGTCAACGGCAATGCCTTCTGGGCTTCCGAGATCTGGAAGCAAACACAGAACACATCTGATTTTTGTAAGCAGGTAAGAGTCGGCTTTTCTGATTTCTCAGTGCTGTTTCACATGGTGTTCAACCCTTGCATTTGGAGAAAACAAATAAGAATGTGACATGCCTGTTGTTTGTAAGACAAGCGACGCTCAAAGTGACAAATTAAGAAATGCCACTTGTTCCCTTGGTGACACCCACCTGTGCACCCACTGGGACCCAGTTCCAGAAGGATGCCTAAGCTTTGGCCCCACCTGCAAAGAGCCCAGAGCCAATCAAATTCAACTGAGTTCTGGGTTCTTTGGGAGCATGGAGGAGGGACATTGGACTCAGCCTGGGGAGACTGGGGAAGGGTTCCTGGGAGAGGTGACATTTGTGAAGCTGGCTCCTGGAGAACCAACGGAGTTTGTCAGGCAAAGGTCCCATACAAGGGTTTTCCAGGTAGTGGGAGCAGCACATAGGTATAAAGAAAGACTGGACATGGCGGGAAGTGACCTGGTATAGCTGGAGACTGTGGGTGGGGTGGGGGAGTGGCCAGAGATGCAGTTAGGATACCTGCATTAAGGAGGTTATCCCACAGGCAAAGGGGGCGGGGGACAGAGGAAGATATTAAGATGAGAGAATGGAACACATAGACTTATTAATTTGGGGGAGGAAAGGTTATTTCAGAGAAATCATAACGTGCAGGAAATCATAGCTGCTTTACTTTTATAGAAGTATTAGGAGTATAAAGAAGGGGTGTCAGTGACGGCAAGTAACCCTCCCAGAACTCTTTACTAGGTTGTAAGCAACTGACTGTCTGCCCGGGGTTGCCACTGGGTAAGGTGACCACAGTGTGACCCTTCTGTGCCCACCTAGCTAATCAGAAGTTCAAGACTACAATGGCTTCCTGACTGAAAATAAAATCCAATTAAAAGTTAAAACCCTACCAGGGTTTTACTGGTGTCACTCAGGATTCTTTCCCCTTCACTGACTAGAGAATTGAAGGTCATTTATTACTGCTGGAAGGTAAAGAGGCTGCGGGGGAAGGTCTCTCCCCGAGGGGACTGGGGTATGAGGAAATCATCCAACACTGTCTTCTCATCCATATGTGAGGGAGTCGGACCTCAGTCCCCTCCGGACTGGCCTTCACCAGGCTAGTGGATGCTGGAAATGTCAAAGCCCCCGAAAGTAAGTTTATTAAGAATTAGAAACAGCCCTTGAACAAGATCTTTATGATTCAAACCCAGAGTAGAGATTTATAAAGTATTAAAACATTTCCCACATCCTCAGAGGAGAAGGGACAGTGAGACTGGCCTCCAAAGACAAAACCAAAAAAAACCATTCTGGGGTACATTTGCAATGACCACATCCTGTGTGAGTGACATGAGCTGCTCAGACACACAGAAAAATAGACCCAGAGCCCTGGAAGGGACTCCATGTTATATCGTCTCCTTACAAACAGCCCTGGTCCTGACTTCAAACCTGAGGGCAACCAACCCTCTTTCCCCAATCAGGAAAATACTTCTGTGCAGGCTACAGAGCCAAAGGAAGGGCCTGGAAACACTATCCCTTACTGTGTGGTCAGGGCAAGTGGCAAAAACAGAAAGGCAATATGTCTAGGACACAGATTCTGATGTGCATTAAAGATATTTCATTAGGACTTTAACTCAAGGAAAGAAAGAGGAGCCCGGTATTCCGAATAGACGAAATAAACAAGACAAGAAAAAGAAGAGATGCCGCTGCCACATTCATTCACTAGGGTGTGCCGACCTATTCCATGACTTAAGTGGAAGTTTCTTTCTCTCCCTTTAAATAAATAATAAATAAATAAAAATCTGTTCCCAGTGATTTTCCTTCTACAAGATCACATTCTGGTTTACTTCTGTGTTTTCACAGTGGGCTTCTGCCTGGAATGTTTCTTACTGTGCTTACAGGTTTCTTGGATGATTATCGGTTCCAGAAGCAACAGGAAGCAGCAGGAATGACCTGCTCCCCTCTTCCACTGGGTTTTGAAGTCAAATCACAGATAACAGCAACAACATTTTTAACACAGAGATAAGATGCAAAAAGGCATTTTCAAACTTGTGTTCATTAAATCAAACCATGAAAACTAGCAGATGTTATTTAAATAGCACCTTGGCTTCCAGAAAAGGATGCAGTGACGATGTCCAAAGTCAGACATATTTATCTCAACCTCAGCTTAATTCCTGCAGCAGCAGCTCTTATGAGGGAGCCACAGAAGTAGAAAAATGCCCCAGGGGCTGTTCCACAGGCAGAGGAACCTTCTGGAATATCAACTGTTAGGGAAACCTTAAACTGGAAATTGGAAAAGCTACCTTCAGTCCCAAGTAAAAAGAAATACTAAATGAGGCTCATGTATTTTAAAGATGTATCTTTGACTTGAGTGTTTTGCAGAGGAAGTAAGACGATTTTACACAACAAACATGCTGGGCATGAGAAAGTCTCTGGATTGAAAATATCTGCAAGTCAGCTGACGAGTTACTGACTTAGCGTGTAGTATTTGACCTTTTTAGAGCAGGGGAATTTTTACGAGTCCTTGGATTTTTGTTGTAATGCTTTTTAATCTTGAATAAAACACATCCATGTCAAATAGTCTTGACTTGTTGAAGGTAGGCATTAAAATAACACTTACAGTCCTTGGCTTAAATCAGCATTTGTAAATTAAAGAATTGAGATGAAATGTTGAAGGGGTAGCCTGTGACAAAGTGTCCTGAACTTTACCATCAGTAATGCAACAAAGAGCTGAGGGATGTCTGTAAGAGTTCAGCCTGGTTTGCTCTTATGTGCCAGTGCAGAAAGTAGAGGAGACCCCCCCACCACACCCCCACTAAATGTTACAGGGTGAAGTGACAACCCTTTAACTTGAAAACTGTCTTGGGAATAGAGTCAACTATCAGAGACAATATTTGCCAATATGCCTATGACCCTCCTAACTGTATGATTCATCTGCCTGTTGCCTGTGAGGAAACCCTAATGGGGAACATAGTGGGCAGACACTCTGAGAATCAATTCTAGGCTCAGCAGCCAGCAGGAGAAATGTATATCCCAACTGGATGGTTGACTTTGGCCTTTATTATCCATTAAAACTGGCTATATAAACTTTTAGGCAAAGGCATGCACTTACCCTGTATTAATTTTATTCTTCTTAGGCTAGCGACAAGTCCCGGCTAAGATGTTTATAATTTGATGAGTCCTTGGAGGGCTCTTCAGAGAAGGCTGGAAAGGTTGGTGTTTGAGGCCGAGGACCCAGCCCCTCTCAAGTCACCACATCCTGGGAGCAAACAAACACTCCAACCCTCGAGAGCCACTTGGGCTGCTAGAAACAAAACCAAAAAGGAAGAATGGTATTTCCTTGCCTACCTTGTCGAATGATGGTGGTTGGCTCTCCACCATGAAGACTGGCTCTCCCAATGGAAGGCTCACTGATGTCGGTCCAGTAAACCATCTTATCCACACAGTCGAAAGCTAGTCCAACGATGACTTTATCCTGGAAGTGCAGACCAGTGGTGAGAGTGGTCCATCCACTAGCATCTGAGTAACCAGTGATGGTGGGAATCTTTCATGTGCTTATAGGCATTTTGACACCTTTTTTTATGAAGGGTCTTCAAGTCTTTTGTGCATTTAAAAATGTTTATTATTGAGTTGTTAGAGTTATTTATATACTTCAGATAAAAATCTGTTGTTACATACATATATGTACACATATGCATATATGTATGCATATGTGTGTGTATATTTCCTGTCAGTATGTAGTTTGCTTTTTAATTTTCTTGATGTTTTTGAAGAGCAAAGTTTAAAATTTTTATTAAGTCCACTGAATTATTTTTTCTCTTATGGCTAATGCTTTTTAATATATGTTCTGCTGAAGCAAGCATGGCTAGTGCTTTTTACACATCATCTAAGAAATCTTTGTCTACTGAGATCATTAAAAAATATATGAGACATAAATATTGGCAAGGAAGAGGTAAAACTACTCCATTCTAAGATAATATGATTGTTCATATAGGAAATCCTGGGGAATCTATAAAACTATTATAATTAATAATTGAATCTAGCATGGTTGTAGGATATAAGGTCAATATAAAATCGCATTTCTACTAGCAAAATACAAAATTTTAAAACAATGTTTATAATAGCATCAAAACAAAGTATAGAAGAATAAATATGTTTAAATGTGCAATATTCTACACAATACTGTAAAACATTACAGAATGAAATTAAAGACCCAAATAAATGAAGACATAAATTAGTTTAATGAACTGTAAGATTTAATATTGCTAAGATAATCAATTCTATCTAAATAGAGTTAAAGATTCAATGCCATCTTTATCAAAATTCCAGTAGGCTTACAAGAAACTTACAAGCTCATTCTAAAATATATATGGAAATATAAAGTGAGGCTCTGAGAACCATAGAAATGGAAAACAAGCATGGCCTTTTACTGAGAAAATCAGGGTTATCAGCAGACACTTCCTCCTCAAGAGGTCAGATCAAAAAGGACAGATCCTTACCTTCTACCACATACAAGAATTAACTCAAAATAAATCAAAGACCTAAATGTAAGAGCTAAAACTATAAAACTCTTAGAAGAAAATACAGGGGCAAGCCTTATAACATTGGATTTGGCAATAATTTCTTGTATATGACATCAAAAGCAAAAATAAATTGGACTTTATGAAAATTAAAAATGTTTGTGAATAAAAGGACATAATCAACATAGTGAAAAAGCAACGCATGGAAGGGGAGAAAATATTTGCAAATCATATATCTCATCAGGAGGCAGTATCTAGAATATATAAATAACTCCTACAAGTGCATAATAACAGCAAAACAACAACCCAATTACAAATGGACAAAGGATATGAATGGACGTTTTCCCAAAGATATACTAATGGTCCATAAGCACATGAACAAATGTTGACATCACTAATCATTAGAGAAACGCAAATCTAAACCACAATGAGATACCATTTCACATCTATTGGGACGGCTACTATTAAAAAACAGAAAATAGTAAGTGTTAGCAAGATGGTAGAGAAATTGGAACGCTTGTGTTCTGCCAGTGGGAATGTAAAATGGTACAGCTGTAAGGAAAACAGGATGGAGGTTCCTCAAACAACGAAAACTAGAATTACCATATGATTTAGCAATTCCACATCCAGTTTACATCCAAAAGATGTGAAAGTAGGGAGTCAGACAAATATTTATTCATAGCAGCATTATTCGTAATAGTCAAAAGGTGGAAGCAACACAAGTGTCCATTGATGGATAAATGGATTTTAAAAATCCATGTGTATAATAGAATATTATTTGGCCTTAAACAGCAAGGCTATTCTGACACTTGCTACAGCATGGATGAACCCTGAGGACATGATGCTGAATGAAATAAGCTGGTCACAAAAGGACAAATTCTGCATGGCGCCAGTTATATGAGGTATCTAGACTAGAGACAGAAAGTAAAAGGGTGGTTGTCAAGGGCTGGGGAGGGGATGGAAAAAGGAGTTAGTGTTTATGGATATAACATGTCGATTTGGGAAGATCAAAATACTTCTAGAGATGGACAGTGACGATGACAGCACAGCAATGTGAATGTACTTACCACCACTGAACAGTACACTTAAAAATGGTAAAAACAAACAAACAAACAAGGACATATTTACCCTGTTGTGTCAGCATCCTCCCTCCCACTCAATTTTCTGCTTCTCATAGCCTCACTTGACATTTAGCCTCTCCCCTCCGAGAGAGGCTGTTTTCCTTACAGCCTCTCCCTTTGAAAGAAAGCCTCTTCCTTTCCCCATCCTGTTTTCCTTACAGTCTTGGGGGAAATGACTTTCACAAGGAACCAACCCATTTCCATTCGCTCACAGTGTGTGCAAAAGGGTACAAGGAAAGAGTGAGGGTCACCCCTTGGGGGATTTATGCTTCATGAGGCAACAGGACAATGCCAAGATCACTTATGTATTTGTTCAGCAAACAGTTTGAGTGACAAGCACCGTTTTGGGTCTAGGAACACGGCTGTGAAACCAACACTCCAGTTTCTTATCTTGTGGTGCATCTATTCTGGGTGGGAAGATACGCATCTGATAGAGAACATATACACTGACATATAATGGATCCAGGAGTGCTGAGTGCTGTGATGAGACGCAACACAGGAGGAGATAGAGAGTGATGGAGGCTGTAAACTGACAGGCAGCTGGGACAGGCTTCTCGGAGAGGTGGTCTGACTACACCTTGCTTGTTTCTCCAGGTCACTGAAGTGTTAGCAAGTGCAATTAGCCAGTACTCACCGGGACATGCAGCAAAGCCTTGGCTTCCGTCTTCTTCATGGTGCTTCCTTCCAGGGGGAGGCGCTCTATCTTCCCGGTCTGGGCAAAGAGTAAGTGGCTCCCAGGAGGCAGAGGGAGCACGGCAGAAGGAACTGAGGGTCCGTGGTGAATCGGGGGAGCCACTGTGCTCAGACCTGGGTGGCAGGAGAGGGCAATGAGCAAGGCCTGCCTGAAGCAGGGGTGCACACATGCAAGCACGCATGCACCTCACGCCAGGTCCCATCACCTTCCTGGCGCCACAGCCAATGCAGCGCTGAGGGTAGCATTAAAGGTCAAGAGGGGAAAAGGCTTAGTGCCCTCCTTATTAGAAACAGAAGTGACCTCGCTGTGCAGGATGCCTGCTTTGGACACAGGCCACAGCAGTGAACCCAAACAACCGCAGCGCAGCAACCCTGAAAGCCCTGCCCGCAGGGAGCTGGCGGGAGCGGCAGGCTGTCAAGCTCTGTAATGTACAGGGGAGACTGTTGGCGTGAACTTGCCCACGAGCCCTGTCCCAGGGGTGGGAGGTCTCAGACCCACAGCAGCAATATGCCCCTGTGGGCTTTCGAGAACACATGATGGTCAATGGCTGATTCTCCCTTAGATTTAGCCTTGCCTCCTACCTGCTGACCTCGAGGCCCGGCATGGCTCCCTGGCTCACCGGACAAGAGATTGCCCCAGGAGGAGACAGGCCGCCTGTGCAGCAGAGTAAGGGGCACGGAACGGGTGTTGGGAAACCTGGGTCCCACAGCCGCAGCTGTTACAGAACCAGCTACAGAAAACTCTGGGCCTGTTTGCTCCTTGCATCCTAAATGACCTGGTACCTAAAGGTGCAGGGCACAACGGGGAAGGAGGCAAGTATGCGATGGGAACAGTTCCCCCGCCTGAGTCAGCAAGGCCCAGGGTGGGGCCTCGGTTGGTCCCTACCATCTCTGTGATATCCCAGTGCAGAGATGCTGGGAAGCCAGGCTGCCCAAGGCAGGGGACTCACCTGGGGGACCCAGAGCGCGCACACTCTCTCTGCTACCAACTGCAGCATGAGTGCCGCAGTGGCCACCAGTTATTTGCACAGACCAGGAAGAGAAGAGAGTAAGAGGAAAGAGAGGGTGAGAAGGGTGACATGGAAAGGAATGGGGTGAATGCCGAGGGAGACAGAGGAAGGGTGCAGAGGGGAGAAAAGGAGCTTGGGGTTCAAGCCAGTGGAGCTCTCAGGATTTAGGGCAGCAGAAAGCACCAGCAGGGTCCCCGAGCAATGCTCACCGGTGCTGGGGACTCTGGTCCCCGGGGGCCTTTCTCAGGCTCAAACCCAAGCACACACGGCCCCCCAACTTACAGGGAGGCCTCATCCCAGGCCTGGTCCTGGTGCCCTCCAGCTCACGGCCGTCTCGGTCCACGCACCAGCAGTAGCCGGTGCTGCCGTGGCACTGGGTAGGCACGTAGTACCCGTGTTCGTCACACTCAGGGACAAACAGCCCTGGCGGCAGCGGTCGTTGTGAGTCTGCCATCCCTGCTGCCCCGAGGATGTGTTCTCGCTCAAGCAGGCAGCGGGTTTTCTCCACTTCTGTGAGAGAGAAAAGCAAGGGGAGACTGTCAGCGGTGTCATTACTGGGGGGGTCACTGCCGCGACCCAACTCAGAACCACGGAGCTGCCTGGTCATCACTGGGTTTTGATTAATTTTTTAAAATTTAAAACACTATTTTACTTAAAGGATTTAATGGTCACGAAGATTATATTTACATTTTTTTTCCTCTCCTAGGCTGAGGCAAAACTGATGTGACATTAAATTAACGCTTTTAAAGTGGACAATTCAGTGGCATTTAGCACAGTCACGATGCTGTGTGACCAGCCTGTCTATCTACTTCCAGCACATTTTTCTCACCTCAGAGGAAACCCCACACCTACTGAGCAGTAGCTCCCATTCCCCCAGCTTCCCCGCTCCTGGCAACTCCAAGTCTGCCTTCTGTGTCTGTGGACTTACATATTCTGGGCATTTCGTATAAACGGAGTCACACAACATGTGTGTGAGCTTTTGTGCCTGGCTGCTTTCACTCAGCGGAATGTTTTCAAGGGTAATTCAGGTTGAAGCCATATTATCAGTACTTCGTTCCTTTTTAGGGCTGAATAACATTCTGTAGGGCTGTACCATGTTTGTTTATCCATTCATGAGTTGATGGACAGCACTGAAATTTGTTTTAAATTTAAAAATTGTTTTTAATGTTAAGTGTTTCTTAAATTTGTCCTTTTTATCATTCAAGCTTCTTGATTACCCACATTGAATCAAGGCCCAAGATTTAGGAACTAAAGACACAGGGAAGGCACATGTGTGTGTTTCTCTTTAATGATGCACTCATGTTTGGCATGACACATGGCCTCAACTACGTAACTCAGATCCCAAAGCAGGAAATACTTCTGTATCTCTGGGGAATTGCTGATAACAAGCTATGGCCTGGAGTAAACAACCCCCCGATACGAGGCAGAACTGTAGCTGGTTCCACACTAGCGTCCAGCCACCATAAGGACCAGGGCAGCGGTGCCACCACCTCTGACCATACCAAGCTGTGTCCAGACACCAGCGGGAACATCACAGACTGCTGAGAGCTACACTTAGCCAAACAGAACCATGTCGGGTGCCTCTCTCTTCCATGGCTTTCCATGTACTGTTCATTGTGTGACTCCCCCCTCATTGGGTGAGGGGGGAGTTTAATCCTCCAAACTCAGCTCAGGCATTTCCTCCCTCAGGACCCTCCAGGCTGGGCAGTGCTCCCAGAGCGTGCTGGGCTCCTCCACCCTGTAGCTCTCGGGGCACAGATACTGCCTGTTCCTTGTCTGCCTCCCTGAGCAGATTCTAGCCTCTGAGGGCAGCGAGTGACTGCATCTCTTTCACCTGAACTCAGGAGGCACCCAGTGAGCGGGAATGGAGGATGCACATGGAAAAGCTCCCAGGACCTGCCCTCAGGAGCTCGCGGTCTGGAGGGAAGGCAACAAATGAACAATTACAGTCCAGTGAGCGGGCATCTTGACAGAGAGGCCCAGGATACCACAGACACACAGCAGAGACGCTCTCCATAGGGATCGGAGAGCAAAGGAGCACCTAAGTGCTAACTTTCACCTTCACTGGAAGATCTTGGAAGGGCTCCACCGACTTTTCCTGTTAAGGGACAGAGTCCATATTTTCAGCTTTGTGGGACATGTGGTCTCTGCCACAACTACTCAACTCTGCAGTTGTGGCATGACAGCAACCAAGTTCCATACATAAATGAACAAGTGTTCCAATAAAACTTTATTTATAAAAACAGACAGCGGGCCAGAATTGCCCTGTGGGGACTGTAGTTATCCACCCCTGCTCTAGGGCATCATATTTATGTTAGGGGGAAGTTTTATGTAAAAATGCTAACTCATAAATTAACTTGTGTCAATATATTAGTGTGTTAATATTATATTGTAATAATAAAATATACAATGCTATGCTATGTAGTTCATAGAACTTTTTATCTGAAAATGGTTGTAATGCCCAGTTCCACCACTCCTGGCGTTATCTGGGTCTGTGCCCCCTTAGCTGCAGAACAGTGGTGGCAGCAGTAACTAACCTCACAGTAATACTTGGAGGAGCGAGTGGGATATGAGGAGACAGACGTACGCAGGTGAGACCTTAAGTTCTGCACAGGCCTCCACAGTGACATGCAGCACATGTGTTGCCAATAAATGTTTGAAGTATTTTTTGTCTGCGTGGCTAGTTCTCATGTTCATGTGCTGAACGTGGTTGCTCTTTGGATTAGCCGTGATTTCTGAGCGTGTCAGTAAAGTGCTGTTGAACTTGTCAAAGGAACACTGGGGATGCTTTCTCTCTTGTTCCAGAGGCTGATATTAAAAACAAAACAAAAAACATATTCCACGTAGGAAGAGCCAAACAAAGAAAGAAATAAACCATCTGGTTGAGAATAAAAATGTTGGTTTTTGCTCCCTCTTGGACGTAAAACTTGTTTATTTCCTCAATATCTTACATTTGTGCAGGGTTTTAGAGTTTCTACATAAGCTGTCTCCACTCACATTTCACTGAATTCTCATGATAGTCCTATGCAACAGGCAACTATACTTTGCACGCCAAAATTAGAGAACTGAAATGCAGATTGGTGATGGGGCTCCCCAAGCCCCGTAAATGGCTCAGCTCAGGCTGGAACCAGGGTTTTTGGGTTCCTACCCTGCCCCCTGCCCCTCTGCACCCACATGCCCAGCACCCAGGACGGCTCATGCTCACTGAACATGTTACGCCAATGGTGATATAGGCAGCTGAGTATAACACACTCACCAAACTAATCCATGGCCCACAGACTCATTTTCTTCCATTAATATTTGTATACAGTATTGCCCTCCAACTAGCAAACAGCCTGGTGTCAACCAAATCAAACTTTCAAGAAAGTAGATGTTGCTCCATCATATGCAGCCAACAAAGCTTTACATTAACACAATGTTTGGCCAACGTACAAAATCTCAAGTGCTCTAGAATTTACAGTGGAACTTTTAAGTGCTGGATCTTGAACTTATACAAAGAAATGAAAAACCTCAATTGTGGCTCAGGAAGCAGAATTTCAAGTGTGTTTATGGAAAGCTGTAACATAATTGGGTTTCCTGGGATGGCTTCTCAGCCTGGCCTTCAGGCAGTGGGGGCGGCATGTGGGAGCCCCAGGCCCCATGGGAACTTTTCCAGTAAGGGCCTGGGGGTGGGGTGGGGTGGGGCCAATAAAGACACACTTCCTGGCTTTGTTTCTGGTTGATAAAATGGTAACTCTTGCAAGGTTCTTTTTACTCATCTAGTTTTACCTGCTCAGAAGAGAAGCATTCAAGACCCTGATACTTATCTGGGGAACAACAGAAAGTCTAGGGCGAGTTTTTTCAAGGTTGGGGACAAAGGAGAGGAAAATAGAGAGAGAAGTCAGAAAAAACACACACATTTTCAATCTCTTGATTTGCATCCCATTCCCTTGCCTGATTACATTTCTTTGGGTTAATTTAAACAAATAACCCTCATAGTCTCTGATCTGCTCATGAGGGAGGTGCCGTTGGTTCAGCCTCTTCCTGCACAGCCCGCCCCCCTAGGTGCCCGCTGCTCAGAGTGGCACTTCCATGAACTCACACTGCTGAGGAGCCAACATGCGAGCGGTGAACGGTGCCTGGGCTCAGCTGGGTCTGAGACTTTCTGGCTCGTGGCCTCATCTCATCAGCTGCTAGATGAACACCTATTAGTCCAAGACTGCCAAATTTCCAAGAATGGGAATTTACCAGTAAAGGAGATAATGTCAGTCGGAGTGGTCTTTATTCTTATGTTCCTAGGGTTCTACTAAGAACCTCCCCCCACCTCCAATAACGATGATGATGATAAAGATATCTCTACTTACGAACTTTCTCCAAGTCTCTTCCCAACACTGACCAACCCCCAATCCTGACATGACAGGTGAGGAAGGAGAGTGCCCAGAGTGGGGGAAATGAACTAGCAACTAGAAAAGCAGAGAAGGGGAGGGAAAGCAGAAAGTCATGAAACCACAGGAAGAGAAAATGCTCCTCCAGTCTGCGTGCCATCTCATCTCGTGTGAAATGCCTCTTTGGGTTTTCTTTGTCCCTGCCTTCTGGGGCCCCTCCCTGCATCCGTCCTCTCCTGACAACCTGCTAGTCATAGGCTTTAAAAATCACTGTATTTGTGATTATTTCTCAGACCAGAAACCCCATGGCCCCTTGAATCATGAATGCATTTGTGCTCTAAGTGTTTGCTGAAACCTGCCGTGAGCAGGTGCCCTGCCAGCAGCACGGGTCAGAGCTGGTAGCAGAGCCCTGGGAGTTCCCAGGTCACATTCAACGTGGGCAGTGTGAGTAGCTGGCAGGGTCTGAACAGAAAGCAGAGAGGAGGGCACTTAACCCATTTCTACCAAGGGCTCATGTGACCCCAAGGTTGCTAAATCTGCTGTGTCCCTCACAGGCACAGCTTTGTAGTTGAGCCCACTGGCTGGGGGTAGCGCTGACGGACTTAAGGCTGGGGGTTTTCAGGCTGTGAGTGGAGGAAGGATGAGATGCTGAGAAGTTCAGGGTATTGGTGATGCTGCTTGACACATACTCCCTGGGGTTCAAGCGACAGGACTTGGAGAAAAAGATGGGATGGAGGAGCCGCTAGGCTCAGAAAGGACGACGCTGCTTTGAAAACGAGGCTGGGAGAACTGCGAGGCGGGGAATAGTTGGTGGGGCCACAGGCCTCACAACCATAGTTCTCAAGCCTCGGGAGCCTGGTTTCAGGGATCCTCCACAGCCCAACCTCCCCACGGCTGCCTAATGGCCTCTCCTCATTATCCCACCCCGTCTCCTGTTCAAATCCTACCCATCCTGCAAGGCAGAGTACAAATCCTATTTCTCACACTTCCCTAGCTCTCCAGGATCTTTCACCCGGGTGTCCACTCCCAGTCACACCTCCAGGTTCACTAGGAGTTTTCAGAGTTCCCCTTGCCTGCCCAGTTATACGATGAACTCCTCCAAAGCACAGACCTTACTCTCTACGCACTGAGCACAGGGGCAGGTAGATAACAGATCCTTAGGAAACACTTACAAGTGATCCTGGCTGTGCTACCAGTCAGCCGGTGCCTGGGACAAGTTAGGTAGTCTCCCTAAACCCTCCCCACTGGGGGAGGCTGATGGTGGCACCAGCGACACACACCAGCCAGCAATGGAGAAAACGAAGACGTGTGGCATCCTGGTCAGCAAGTGGAGAAAGTGTTTCAGGAGGGAAAGCGAGACCAGCTATACCAAGTGCTGTCAAAAGAGGTGAGGCATGAGATCTGAGCAAGTGAGAGTCACTGGGGACTCTATAGGCGTAGCTCGGGGTGGGTGTCGGGGCAAAGCGGGACTGCTGCGGTTTGAGAGGCAACGGGAGACTCTGGGAAGAAGGTAACAGCCTAGTTTTCTAATCTAATTATAGACAGTAACAATAGCAAAACCCCAAATCCAAGGACAACATTTACAATGAAATGAGGTGACAAGCTAGTCCTGTGAATCCCAATCACAAGCCGGTGAGGACACACCAGCAGCCATGAGGAATTCCATGCTGGAATCAGTGTCTATGTGGAAGAAGGAGGGAAGCAACAGGACACCTGACAGTTCTGGGAACAGAACCCCAGAGTCAACAGCCCTGAGATAGAAAGCACAGCAGAGCCAAGCTGAACACAGCTGCTGAGGCTGGCAGATTTTCCTACTCCACCTGGGACGCAAAAGCCTAAAGGGACTGGAAGATCAAGCCCCTAGGAATTCTCAACACTGATCTGGCCGGCAGGGCCTCACGCTGGGAGAAAGTGCTGGAACACTCAGCAGGATGGAGATGACAGAGACAAGGAAAGAGAAGGTCCAGATCACGTAGAAGAGAACAGAGCCAGGAAATCTGAAATGTAAGTTGAAATATTTTTTAAAACGCCACCAAAAGAACAGAACAGGAAGCTCTGCATAGTTAGAAAAGTGGTCTGAACCAAGCTTCTTTCTGAAAGTTCAGGAAAACAATTTCACATAAAAACAAGCAACAGTAAAGTATGGAGGTCAAATCCAAAACAAAGTTACAATAAGGAAAAGGATAATAAGAAGGAGAATAACAACCCCAGGACAATGAAAGCGTGCCAGAAAGACATGCGAATAGAATAGATCCAAACTGCAACCTTCTGTTTCAAAATAAGCAATAAGACAGTAAGAAAATGATATCAGACATGAAAGAACAAAATGAATCAGAATTTGAAAAACTCAGAAATGAGGCAACAGAATTCAGGAAAGAAGTTGAAATAAAAGAAAAAAATCATTTCAGAAATGAAGACCAAAGTAGAAGGAATGAAAAAGTGAATAAACGTAAGAGGTCATGCTTTAAGAGCAACAGAAGGTGGGAATAGGAAAATGTTTAAAGCGAAAAAGAAATGAGACGAAATAGATTTCAGAGAAGGGGACCAATAGTGGAGACAAGCAAAGAAGATTCAATACGTAAAATGAAATAAATACGTAAAAAGGAAATAAAGCAAGGAAAAAGAACAAATACTAAAACTGTAGTTCAAAAAACATTCCTGAAATTAAAAAAAGATTTGAAATGACAAATTGAAAAGGCACAGAGTGTAACTAAGAATACTGAACCAGACCAACCAAGCTGGTCAAGCGATATTCTAGCAAAACTATTGAACTTTTGAAAGGAACTATGGAAAAGAAAAAAAATCCTTTGGGCATCTAGGTCAAAAGGGGAAAATTATCTTCAGATTGCCATTTGTATTTTTGACAGCCATGCTTTATGTTAGAAAAAATTTGAGATAGTCAACGAAAAAAAATAAACCAAAGAATATTGTTTCCATGAGCCCTTCCTGAGGAACATTCTAGAGAACAAGCTTCTGACAACAAATACACTAGAGAGACATTGACATAAGGGCAGGTAACAAGCAATACTTACATAGTTTCTTGTTGAACTAAGACTAAATGAGGGTTGAAAGGGAGAAAATATAGTATGTGATGGTCACATGTTCAGGCAATGTAGATATAATGGAGAGGATGTGGAGAGCACATGAAAAAAATTATTGATTGTTCTCAGACATTATATGGGTGGTGGTAGTATTAGTATTCTGATTCTTAGACCATAGCGTGTCTATGTTCGATAAAGTAAATAAGGAATTATGGTCTATTCGAAGTCTTGTCATCCACTGTGTCCTTGAGAGCCAGGATTCTCAGTATGAAAGGAAGGAACTATGGATATAATTGAAAAGAGGTTAAGGAAAAAATCCTGTAGTCCTGAGTTTGAATTGGAAATATTAACCTGAGCTCATTAGGCATTCCTACGTCAGTCTGAGCATCTCAAGGACTCAGACTATGGTCCTGCAATACCATTTCCCACTGAAAGAAACAAGGGCTTCATAGAGAAATGGCTGGTTCTAGTTCTGAGGCAGGAAATACACAAGAACCTAAAACATCTTATCATACCAGAGAGCAAGGATGCTATTGAAGGCTACTAGGATTGTGTCAAAAGAACCAGAGGCCAACTGGAAGAGGTTCCCAGGGGCCACAGATGGGACTCTGGGCTACAATGAGTGCGTTAATTACAATCAATTGATACCCATGAGTATATAATGATATTAAAAACTAAAAATGAATTAGTCACATCAGTGGCTGATAAGTAATCAATCTGTTAGCTTGACAACAAGTAAATAAGAGAAAGACCCAAGCATTAATACTGTTTTTCCTTTATGAAATGTACCAACTGGGCAACCAAAGAGTAGATGAGAGGAAGCATTTCTTTATAAATACTCTAACTAACTAATGAAAAAAAAATGACAATAGAATTAGACTATCACCATTTGCTGCCCAGTAGAAATTAATGGACATTTAATGAATATCAATTACAACGAATAAATGAGAAAGAAATGACAACTAGGCTCTCACAATTTGCCACTCTCTAGAAATTAACAGATCTAGGCCATAATCATAAACGGCTCCTCACATCACAAAGAGTGAGACAAGCAGATTTTATGTGCTTACCAGTGCACTGCATTGGACCCATGCCACACATCTTTAGAGAGAAAGATAACTAGTTCAGAAAGTCGGGCTACAAGGAATGATGTGCTTCTGATGTAAGGTAATACCACCACCTACTGTCTTGCCAAAAGGATTGAACCTGAGTCTGATCAAGTCTCTGGACCCAGCTGCCAGTTTGCGAGCAGCAGAGAACAGGAGGGCATGTTGAACTACACCATGAGTGCACAATTGCAAAATCCACACCGTAGGAAACTACAGCTCAAAGTCTTGGCTTCTTCAATACACAAACTGCAAGGAAAAGAAAGGGCTGAAAGAGGGAACTATAGATAGAAAAATGAGCAACACTAAAACTATAGTGTCTAGGAATGCACATGTATGATAAAACTATAAATGCAAGTTAGTAATTATTGTGAAAGTCAAGTGGTGGTTACTTTGGGGGAGAGGGAAGAGGCTCTGACTGGGACAGAGCTCCTGGAGGAGCTCCTGGGGTGTGGGTGAAGTTCTACTTCTTGACCTGGGTGGCAGTTACAAGAGGGTCACATTGGAATGACTCCCTGAGCTATACATTTGTTCTATATGACTTTTCGTATCTGTTTTATTTTACAATTAAAAGGTCGGTAAAAAAGAGACAATGGGAGAAGTGGAAGAGGAAGAAGCAATTCAAGTCCACCCTTATGAGGAACTGAACTTTAAAGGAGAAGGAAATAGGATGGCAATGAGACAGGGGTGTCGGATCAAGGGAAACCTTCACTTTTGTTTGTCTTTCACGTGAGAAATATCACAGCTTCACTGTAGGCTGATTGGATTTATCTAGTAAAGATGGAAAGGCTGACCATCCAGGATGGAGAGCCAACCACAGAAATGCCAATTCCAGACAAACAGCAATCTGGCACATTAAATGAATGTTGACTGGAAATTTATAAGTTGTACTTTTATTTGTATTTAATTTGTAAATGTGTTTTGATTTTATAGTTACAAAAGAAGTTGGACCCTAGATTTATCCATAGTAAAAATAATCTAAGCCAACACTGGAGGCCTTAAGAAAGTTTTTCGTTTAAAAAGGATCGTACTCAATTTGGAGAAAAATTTCTATAACAATTCTTTTCCACAAAGAGTTCAAGAAATCCTTTTGTAAACTAAGAAATTATTCAGGCCTTATGTTCCTTATTTGTAAAACAAAGGGGATGAATTAGAGAGGTTCTAGAGCCCCTTCCAACTCTAATTGGGAAATTCAAGTTTTCTAACAGTGGGTTTGCTTGAAACAAAGTGCAAACTGTAACACAAACAACAGACACATAAGGAAAAGTGTGCATGCAATTGTCCCTCAGTTTTCTCTCCTTTAAGTTGTACTATCCTAAATGTTTTTATCATTCTTTGTAGCCTGACTTTCTGAACTAGTTATCTTTCTCTATGAAGATGTGTGGTGTGGTCCAAGGCAGTGTACTGGTAAGAGTGACTGGTACCAAGGGTAAAGATTGGTGATCAAACCTCCACAGGTTTGGTATTTGCCCTTAAGGACCAGGCTTTCCATCTCTAGCCCAGGGCTCTTTGAACTCCTCTTTGGTCCTCTATTAAGCTCCTGCCATGTTCCAAAATTCTAGCCAGTTACATTCTCCCAGACACCATCCAGGCAAAGTCAGTGGTGATTGTAGCCCACCTCCAAAATGGCCCCCAATCTCCTACCTCCTGGTATTCCCACACTTATATAGTTTCCTTTCACACTGTTAGAGGGTTGGCCTGTGACTAATAGTATCAGCAGAAGTGACAGCATTGTCACTTCCAAGATTAGGTTACAAAAGATTGTGGCTTCCGTCTTAGGTTCTCTCTCTTGTCACCTGTTCTAGAGAGAGCAACTGGATACCAGAGACATAAAAATAAAATGTACATGCACCCTGTTCTCAGAGTGTTCACAGGCTAGCAAAGGAGACAAACACTGAAATAGTCTGTAATTCCTTTCCATTTATCTCTTATTGAAACATGTATAGTGGCATAAATACAGAGGGTGCCAAAAAAATGTACACACATTTTAAGAAAGAAAAAAACTGTATTAAAATTGTAATGTTCAATATATACTGATAACAAAAGATGAATACAAGTCATGTGTATACATTTTTTTGGCACCCTGGTATATCTGGCCAACAACAGCAGCAGTAATTAAAAATAATTAATAACATGACTGGCTAAATCCGGTCTGAGGTATCAATTACATGGTTAATCTCACGACTGGATCACGTGTGTTTAGGACCCCATCCAGGCTGGGGTCCATCTGAGAGACCTGGATCTGAGTCTTAGTTCTAGCCCTTACTACCTGTAGGACCTTGATTGTGCCTTTATTTTTTAAGTTTCAGCAAAAATGGAGATAGTAATAGCACTTACTTTTAAAAGAGAATTATGAACAGTACTTGAAATAATATGGTTACAGCACTGAGCATGTGGTAGGTTCTACACAAATGGCAGGCAATTATACGTATTCATTATCAGCATTTGAGTGGCTCCTGAATTCCTGGTATTGACCTCGGGCTATCACTATCATCATGATCTAACAAGATGCCACTCAGGTCAGCTGGCAACTTTAGAAGCTGCACAGTCCACATATCACAGGTACTACAGACAATTCTGTGGAGGCCCCAGTCTGCACCTTCCTCCACCTGGTGACCCTTCACCCTTCCTTCCCACCTCCAGCCTACCTCTGTTGCCCATGACTCTTACAAACCTGGAATAATTAATTTTATGTGTCCACTTGACTGGGTCACAAGGTACCCAGATATCAGGTCAAACAATATTTGGGGTGTTTTGGATGAGATTAATCTTTATCTCCATAGACTGGTACAGCAGACTGCCCTCCCTAATAAGGGTGAGCCTCATCCAATCAGATGAGTGGAAAGCCAGAATAGAACAAAAAGCTTGACCTTTCCCTGAGTAAGAGAAAATCCTTCCTTCCCGATGGCCCATAAACTGGGACATGGGCTTTTTCCTGCCGTCAGACTCAAATGAAAACATTGGCCTTTCCTGGGTCTCAAGCCTACCAGCGTTCAGACTGCAACTATACCATCAGTCTCCAACTTACCAACTGCATATCTTGGGACTTTCCAGCCTCTATAATTGTGTGACCAATTTCTTATAATAAATATGTACATATACACACACATCTTATTAGTTCTGTTTCTCTGGAGAACCCTAACTAACACAGTCCCATTATTACCCTGCACTGCTTACTCAGGTTACCAGGATGACCAGGCTGCCAGCACAGTTATGGTCCATGTGTGGCATTCCCTAGAGTTGTGCAGTGCACAACCTGCCCAGCTGTATGTTGCAGCTGTTCTCTGATCTCCCCCCTCAACAACCCTCAGCATTCTTCATGGAGCTTCACACTTCCCCACCTCACCTTCCCTCCCAAGGCTATGTACTCAGTACTCAGATATGGCACTGGCCTACCAACTCCAAATGTCCTGACACGTTACCTCCAGGCATACAGCGGAAACCGTCTCCCTGGTAACCAGGTTTGCACTGGCACGTGAAGGAGCCAGGAGTGTTGTAGCAGACGGCATCGGGGTGGCATCGGCTTGTCTGGCATTCATCCACATCTGCAAAACAGCACCCAGACCCAGGGACAATGAGATTTCTTTTGGAATCCATAGTTTACACAATAATTTAAGCCACTAGCGTAACTCTATGGGACCTTGTTTCTGACCTGTTAACAATGATTTAGAAGTCACTCAATATTAATTATCAAAATACTAACTCCCCAATTTCCATCTTGTGTGTTTACAAATGTGTTTCACTTTGATGACAATGTTTTCATAAAAAATCAAGTTTGCAAAAGGAAAAAAGGGGGGATTCTTTTGCATTATAAAATGATCTTTCTCATAAATAAGGGCTTCAAAAATGTCTAAGAGTTTGCAGACAAATTAACTGCTTGACAGAATAACCTCTGAGACCAGAAAAAATTCACATGCTCAGTAATGAAGAAATAGCCTCTTAGAAATTATAATCTACCTTAGAAAAGCTTAAACTTTTCAGAAATACTCTGTGGTATAAAGTTAAGTAATTTCGTAAACCAAAGGACCACAGTTATCAAACTGTGTTCAGTTACCTACCTAAAATTATCTATAGAGCACCCTGGCAGACAACAATGGACTGATCTCAGGCCTGAAAGAATTGTATGGTGTCATTATTCTTTGACTCTGCACTCATTTATTCAGTAACGGGATTCACTTTTTTTGGAGCAGATGGTTGGAGCGGGCCAGGTGAATGGCTATACACATTATTAAAGAAATGGTTGGATTTTAAGCTCCGTGAATGCAAGGATGGTTTGACTTTTCGTGAAAGACAACTCTGTTCCTAGCAGACAGGAGGTGTCTAACTGTTGCCTGAATGAGCAAGTCACATGGAACAAAATAGTAGAGGGAGGCCAAGTGTCATCCCCAATGAGAATAGGTCTCAAAGAAACAACAACAAAGAAACACACATAGTTCAAACTACTCGACAGAGATAAATTGTAGCCCATTGACCCAACATAGTTGAGAAAATAACTCTCTTAAACTCAGGGTGAATCAGTAATTAGCTTATGATAAGTACCACCGAGGACATTTTTTCAGGTTACACAGAGAACTATCAGAGCCACCACGCACCTTGGCAGGCCCGGCCGTCCCCAAAGAAGCCTGGCAAACAGGAACAGGTGTAGGAAGAGCCTCCTGTGTAGACACACTGGGCCCGCTGGGGTATGTCACAGTCGTGCAGGCCCGTCATGCAGTGATTGATGGGGCGCTGGTCCACAATAGCTTCAAACACAAGGTGGACACAATGTTTGAAGAGAGTCCTCTGAGCAGGCCCAGTGCCCTTCCAAGTTCCCCCCACACCAGTGTTTTAGTCCACTGGGGAGATGGTGCTGGGACCCCAGACCTCTAGGCATTTCTTCAGCTTCACACCCTGCTGCCCTCTAGGCTGGCACCCCCATCTGTCCTCCAGTTTCCTCAGCTGGACTCTGCCTCTAATTAGTCCTCGTAGACTGACACTGTGGTCAGTCACTCAGCCTGGCTTTCAACCTGTTTTGCCCCAGGGCTCTGTCTCAGGCCACTCTCCACACCAGGTCCCACATCCGACACGCCCTTCATCTGTATGTGGAGCTGGAACATCGCAGCTGCACACACTTCCTAGGGCAGTTCTGCTGGAGGAGCATTTGGAGCTAAGGATCTGAGACTTTTGCATGGTGTCTTTAACTTTGACCTACTGGGCAGGTGAAACAGTCGCTACGAATGCCAAAGTCAAGGTCACCCATCTCCCACCAAGGAAGAAATGAACTTCCAGGGCAGTAAGCAGGTATGGTGGAAAGACTGGGTCTTTGGGACAGGCAGCCCTGGGTTTTTACCAGGTACACAGGTGTCCACCACATAGCTTTGGGTAAATCCTATAACTCTTGGAGCCTCACATTCTTCCTTTGTGAAACAGGAATTACTTCCAGCACACCAAGCAGAGGGAGGCCCAGTAAATGGGACTATTATTTACTAAGGGTCCTGATGACAGAACTCATGGAATGAGGGCTCAGGAGATGGGTGAATGACACGGAAGTGAGCCAATAATACCCCACCTGTGCTTTTGCCTCAAAGTGGAAGTCAAGGGCTGAGGTCTAGGTGTGATTTCCAATGGCTAGTTTAAGTACTCTGGGGTTCCCATGACACCATTTAGCTTCTGGGTTTAAAGCTCTAAGACCCAGGACAGAGCCCCATCCCTCACAACGTCAGAACACAACCCTTTAGTCCCTCCAGGAGGTCTGAGTATCTGGATTGTCCCAGATGCAGGAGGACTGCTTGTCTTTCTCTTCAGTGGGTCCTTCCCAAGATTAATCCAGTTTATCTTTCTCCAGTGCTGAGAGAGAGAGAGCGAGAGAGCGAGAGAGGGAAAGAGAGCTAGCGAGCAAGGGAGAGAGCTGTAAGCACTGTCGGGGGAGGTAAAGAAGGGGATACTTCAAAAGTCTGTACCAAACAAGAGGTTAGCAAAGGACTGGCAGATGGGGGCCCAGCCTGTGCACACAGCAGCTTAGACTCCTAGTCAAGAAGGTCAACTACCTCCCACGGGACCGGCACTGTCGCACCCAGTCTCGTGGGCCAAAGGGTGGCCAGGATTTAAATTGCTACAAGTGGTCCCAATTTCCGTGTGGAAAACAGTAACCTGGATTATATCTACCAGTCCATGGGCACAGTCTTGTTCTCTGGGACCCTTTTCTCTCCTCTCACTTCCCATCATGTGTAATGTTCCTCCTTTCTCTAGGGTCCTCTGCCCCAAACTCCCTCAACTACAAAATGTGAAAGGAAACACTCTCAAAGAGGTGGGGACCCAGGAAAGGTAGGAAATATATGTTCAGACAGAACAACCGGAGATGAGCCTCCCTGCACTTCCTCTTCTCTATTTCTTACATCAAATATTTGTGATTTATAGCTGGTAAGGGAACATTTTATAAATTGTTTGCTGAGCCTCCCTTTGCCCCGCCCTTACTAACAGAGGAGGAACTAAGTGCAATCATGTGGAGGTCATAACGTCCCCTGCTCAGCCATCACCTTCACGTGGGTTTCTATAATCGTCAAATCACTTATAGCCAAAGGCAGTTTATAATTTAATGTTTTAAATTATGTTTTTCTTTATGTAAGACCATTTTTCATGCCAAAGCACTTTTCTTCTTAAAGCTTTAAAAGCCAGCTTTACAACTCCGGACAGTTTCATTCTAGCCTTTTCATTTTTAAAATAAAGAAAGCGACTTTCAGTGACTGTTTCACATCAATTAAAATGAAAGTCTTTCCTAAGGCTCTTGACAGCCCGTGCAGTTTTCCTCAGTCATCACACAAATGCAGTTCCTCGATGGTCTTCCTGATTACATCCATTCAAAGAACAGTAATTTTAAAACCAGGACAGACTGAGCCACTGGCCCAGCCACCTAAAGGAGACCTGATATGCATGAGGGGACACCAGTGTGCCCAGCTGTGCTATCCTCCAATGCTCCTGACCTTTCAGAGCTGCAATTTCCCTGAAAATCTGACCCTACCCATTTAACCAATGGGAAACTGCAAGGTGAGATGAAGGGGAAAGTTCTGGAAAGGAGAAAAAACTGGGCTCCAAATGGGAATTAAAAATTAATTACAATTAAATTGTAAATTGGGGGTTCACTTTCCTAGGACCATACCCTGATGAATAAGCAGAGTGGGGAGCTGGTTCTGAGGTGCTGCCACCCACCTGACAATGGTTCCCAAGAGCCACCTGTAGGTTGGCTGGGTTGGGAAATGAGGGAACGAGGGAGAAGGAAGGAAATGCTGAGAAAGAGGAAGGACAATCTGGTGAAAGAAGTCACATCATTGAAAGGAGAGAAAGGGCAGGGTGTAAAGAGCTCTAAGTACAGTGGTCTCACACAGCCTCTGTTACTGAGAATAAGATCTCAACAACGAATGCCTGAAACTGATTTCCCCTAACAACATGACAGGGAAGGGAGGGAGAACAGGAATGCTGGGTGAGGCAAGGCTAAGACTCTAGCCAAGCCTGGCTATGTTCTGCCTGACAGGTGGGCAGGTGTACGAGGCTGTTCAAAAAGATGCTGCAGAGACCTCATGGGACCTCAGACTTCCGAACGCTCCATACACCAGGCCACATATTGTAGGGCCGTGTCCACTCAGAGCTGCGTCTCCATCTCCATACAAAGGTGTTTCACAGGCAAGCTGAGGCCCATGTTTCCTTTATGTAAACATACTTTGCACCTTCCAATTAGAGATAAAAGTTTTCACCCAGCAGAAAAGAGAAAGTTATAGGTTTACAGAAAATACCAAATATGGACTTCCACGAAGCAGCCCTTCCCATAGTGGATTCCTCACTTGCTCTTAGCCAAAAGGCCGAGAAGCAATCCATAATAGATTCTAATCACAAACAGATAATTTCCTCCAGCCAGCCCACGTGCCCTGCCTGAGCCCCAGCCCCTCACAGCTGGCAGGGCAGAGCCGGCCTCCTAATCGTTCCAGATTCTTTCCTCATCTTTCCCTGCTCTGACCCAGAGAGAAACTTTCCCAACCCAGCCTTCCAATCAGGATGCTGTCTTAATAAAGAATTCCGGGGGAGGTAAAACTGACCACTAAATTATGCAGAGAGAAGACAGAGGTGCTAGTTTGGATGCCTTTAGGCAGACTTGGTTTGACCCAGAGAGCCATCTCTCCACACAGTGAGTCTTAAAGAAGCTCACGGAAAGGGGTGAAGAGCCCAGTGGCCGGAACTGTACAGGGTCTGCAGGCGGAGGGAGAAACAAGAGGCCTCATGATGCCTGGTCTCATAGAACTTCATGATCTCCAGGCAGTTTTCACACTTGTTTCTGAGCAATGGGATCCCAATAAAATCTTACTGATAATTTGACATAGAAAACTGGAGGCCTGGAGGTCGGGGCGCAGAGGACAAGAGTCTGCCCACGGCTTCCTTGTAGTCTCTTCAGCAGCTCCTGAGCCAGCTCCAAGGGCTCATGGGACACAGTAAACCCATGACCCAGTCTGGTCCCCTCATTTTACAGGTGAGGAACTGAGAGGTTAAGTTTCTTCCTCAAAGTCAAATGCCTACGAGTAGACATTTGCACTCCATCCTGCCTCTCCAGTGAGTGTGGACGTCAGGGATGGTTGGATCCAGAAACCCAGGGCACCGTGCCCAGGACTGCACTTTACCACCCAAAGGGTCAAGGACCCACTACCCAAGTTGGAGCTGAAATGTAATGGAAATGGTGCTGCCAGGAAAAATAAACCTTTGACTCTCCATCTTAAATTACTGCTTCCTGATTGCAGAGAAGGCAATCAGGCCAAACACATAGAAATTATTCTCTATTGAAAAAAGAATACAAGGAACTTTAGGAGGGCTGAAATCTCAACTCTGTGCAAAGAAACTGGCCTCTCTCAATTCACAGCTGTTTGGGTCATACTCAAACTATGAGAACTGCCTGTTCCCTCCCACCCTCAAGATCCACCTCACCCTGTGAGCTTGGCAGTCTCATCCAGGCTTCAAGATGGAACAAACAGAAAGCACGCTGGGATTTAGTAAACAGCATGGAAGGGCAAGGAGGTGGGTCACTGAGGCAGTAAAAGAGAAATCTGTTTTAAATTGGGAAGAGATATTGAGTTCAGATGGCCCATTCAGCACGCTGATCTCCAGACTGGAAATCTCCAAGAACCTTTGAACTAAAATTTTGAGAACAAACAGATCAAAGTGCAGAAGTAAGAAAAAGTGGAAAAATTCAAATAATCTGGCTCTTTTTGGCTGGTCCATCATCACCATCACCCTAAAGCATCATCAACCTAAAGCATAATCAGCTCAAGTAATATCCTCAACTCACTCACTCTGACAGGGCTCAGAAGTTCTGTTACGACTGAGGCTATAACATTGAAATCCCTAAGTAGAATGGCCCAAAAGGGAATGTGAGATGTAAATCAGAAAGAATTCAGTCCAAGGCAGGTATTGACCAAGTGCCTACAAGGTGGTCCCTTCACACGCATCTCAAGGCCACTAATTTAAGGAGAAACAAGTCTAATTGTTTTAATTTGCTGTTAAAAGAAAGAAAAGAATTAAAAGGGTTCTGTAAGAAGGGAACATAATACACAGCTTGCAGCAGGAGAGGTGATGGTCTTACTAGTGTAGACAGTACCAGTACTTATTCCTGGTACACATGATGCTCCAGGGAGTTGGAAGTCGGGTTCATCTTTATAAACTGGCCGGCCCAACTCCAGAACCTGGCACCTTTGCTCTCAGCCAGAATGATTACCTGGAGCAATATCTTTTACACAGGTACTAACATACACCATATGAATAAAGATTTTGAAAATTCCATCGACCTACAGAACTTACCCACGCATGTTCCCTCATCTGAAAACCGGTAGCCCTGCACACACTCACAGCGGAAGGTTCCTGGGTGGTTATTGCAGAGGGCATGGTTCCCACACACCGAGGGCTGTTCTGCACACTCATCAATATCTACAAGAGAGTTTTTAAAAAAATGAAGACCTGGTTTACACCTCTTCATACATCACTAGACATAACACAATAGACAGCACCTTTACCTGCGAGTGGACCTAAACCCAGGCAAAAACCCCAACCAAATGGTATTCAGCTTTTTAAAAATATACTGTAATGAATATTTCTGTGAAATGTTTCAGACACCAGATCTCAGGCAAGAGGGCGGCTCCAGGCACAGCTGGAAGGTTAAGGAACAAAGCCCCTCCTGAGGAGGCCACTTCTACAAGCTGGAACTGGAGGTGGGAGGGTTCAGCGGGCGTAGACTTTGCTGCTGCTCCAACATGACAGAAAAAGACCATTCGGCTCCCACGGCTTCTCCTCCACAGCTCAGAGGACACTCCCAGCACAGATGTCTGGGTGCAGGGTGCAGACGGCAGGGCCGCACGGCTTGAACTCCACTGCTGAAGCACACGAGCACAGAGCAACAGTTTCGAATCCAAAGGACAGAACAAAATCACCCAGGGAACTTTTCCAAGTTGCATGCCCCCTGGAAAGCTTTCTGGAAAGGGAGGCTGTGTGTTTTGAAAAAGCTTATAGATGATTAGGCGGGTGCTCATCCCTCACTCCCTATCTGGAGAGCCACCGGCAGACAGCGTCTGGGGACCCATGGGAGGATGGTCCCCACCCCAACCTCCATCTCCATGCAGGCCTACACCTAGGACCCAAGCTGGGCTATACACCTTTTCTTTCGAGCAAGACTCGAGCAATGTCCCCTCTAATAGCTCATAGTCCTTGCAGTTTGGAAATTCCTCCTAATGTCTAATTTAAATCTTCCCTTCTATAAACTGAGGCCAGGACTTTAATTCTTTCTTTAGTGGAAGTAGTGAATTGGCAATAACTATTTCTCATAAGACACCATAACATGTGCTTGGAGATTATTATTCTTATTAGTGAATATCTGGTGAACCTCATCTCTGGGAAGAGATTTCCTGTCACATAAATCATTCTCTAACCCAACAGGAAAATCCTGGATGATTCTTGTAATTACTGCTTCCTTTTTGACTTTTTTCAGAGTGGCTACATATTTTCAACAAATCTAAGTTTCTCCAATTTAACCCTTTTATAAAGGCCAGGCTTTGAGAAGAGTCTCATGAGTGATTTGTTAAGTGCTAGTACGTACTCCAAATTACTCGAGAGACTATCTGAAACTATCTCTACAGACGCCCAGTTGAGAAATATATGGAGGCCATTCTCCCAGGTTCTGGAGCTCGGTGATTCAACTGGAAATCTCCAAATTACCATGAAGGGCCACTCTGCAGTGCCTGACCAGCCTGTAATGTCATCTATCATTACATCAACGCCATCCACACACAATTACAGCGGCTCAGCCTCAGTTTCCTGAGGCCCTCTAAAAGCCAAAATAACAGATGAAGTGATCTGCTTAATGCAATTTCCTATCAACAGCCTACTGTCTCAGTGCATTAACACTTTGAGGCACATCCTAATGACCCAGAACAAAACATAACCTGACTGGGAGTATACCCACATTCCACAGTGTTAATCTGCCAGAACGAGGACTAAGCACGGGACAAAAGCAAGTCCACACACGACCACCTGTCTTCCTGAGCGAGGACACCAGAGGGTTTTCTAGGAGAGCAGCGGATTACATCAAGCATGGCTGGTTGCTCCTTGTGAAGTGAAGCAAACACTCCCAGGACGACCCGTTCAGGCACCAAGAGTGGGGTCAGCCAGAGGCAAGGGTTGAGCAGCAACAGGTTGGGGTGTCTCCATGCTTTACTAATATTGTTGTTTTATGAAATCGAAGCAGGGCTCCATAAAGACTAAGGAGGTGTATGCTTCTGCTGAGAAATGAGGGTGCCCCACCCCTGTGTGGTGTCCATCCCCATCTTCATGGTCCTGGGAGGACTCTGCTCACACACACAGAATCAGGCTGCTTCAAACTGGCCTGAGCCAATCCAGCCACTCAAGGCTGTCGGGCTTTTTGTGGAAATACTGGGGAACTCTCATGATCCGAAGTGAGTAGGAACTATGCCCTCCCTCACAGTGATATGTTACAAGGAAGATGAGTCTCAGATTAAATTCTACCATGTATACAAAGTTATCAGCAAGTTGGCTAAATAACTGTACAACCCGTTCCTGTGAGCACCTGACATAAAGTTTCAGCCGGAAGCAAACACAGCAATACCCTGACAGCAGGGCCTGCTAAGCTTCAGGTTAAATCGGCACGCTAAAGCCGCCCTTAATTGGAGGCATGGAATTCCAGACCTAAGGCATGCTTTCCAAACTCCAAGGCTGCAGGGCTCACCAGATTCTTATACCCCAGTCACTTGAAGGGGCTGCTCATCTTTCTGGACAAATGTACGTATGTATGCCCTTCATTTCACTAGTAAAGCTGACTTCTAAAGCATTCCTTACATTCATTAGTGAGCCCTCAGGAGCAGAGTGAGGTAGCACGGGTTGAAGCACCTGACATTCCCGCACGAGTTGCCTCTGGTTTAAGAACTCTTCATTGAGTCCGCCTTGGTACTGTGTTTCCCTGAAAATAAGACCTGGCCGGATCGTCAGCTCTAATGTGTCTTTTGGTGCAAAAATTAATATGTTATAAGACCCAGTCTTACATTATAGTAAAATAAGACCGGGTCTTCTATTAATTTTTGCTCCAAAAGACACATTAGAGCTGACAGTCCAGCTGGGTCTTATTTTCGAGGAAACACGGTAGCAAATTCCAATTTAATAACAAACATATGCGAAAGTACATCTATGTGAAAATCTTTGAAATTAAAGTATAAATAATAAGTGCAATGAGAAGACAGCGTAATATACATGCTTCAGTCAGAGACTTATGTTCCAGTACTCTATCGCTGACTTACTTTAACAATTTCCTCATCTATAAAAACAGAAATGGATCTCCTACCCAGTAGGATGGCCACTATCGAAACAACAGAGTTGGTGAGGATGTGGAGAAATTGCAGCCCTTGCACACGGCTATTGGGAATGTAAAATGGTCCACCTGCTGTGGAAAACAGTACACTAGTTCCTCAAAACTCAAACACAGAATTCCCGTATGATCCAGCAATTCCACTTGTGGGTATAAACCCAAAAGAGTGGAAAGCAGGAACTTAAACAGATATTTGCACATCTGTGTTCATAGCAGCATTATTCATAGTAGCAAAAGAATCGAAGCAACTCAAGCATCCATTGACGGATGGATTTTTTTAAATGTAGTATATGCATATGATGGAATATTATTCAGCCTTATAAAGGAAGGAAGTTCTGACACAGGCTATAACATGAATGGACCTTGAGGACATCGTGCTTAGTGAAACAAGCCAGTCACAAAAGGACAAATACTGTATGGTTCCACTTATATGAGGTCCCTAGAGGATTCAAATTCATAAAGTAGAATAGTGGGTGCCAGGGGTGGGAGGCAGGAGGATGGGAAGTTGTTGTTCAATGGGAACAGAGCTTCAGTTTTGCAAATGAAAAAGTTCTAGAGATGGATGATGGTGATGGTTGCACAAGGTGAACGTACTTACTTAGTGCCACTGAACCATACACTTAACAATGGTTAAAATGACAAATGTTATATTATGTGTATTTTATCATAATTAAAAACAATTTTTAAAAGACAGAGATTGTTTCACTAGTTGTTGAATTAAATGAGATGGTATTTGTGAAGCAGCTCACACAAACGTGCCTGGGGACGTTACAGTTATGAGTATTATAAACAGTGCTGACTTGATCTTTCCTTTACACCCGTGTTCTTATAGTGGTGTATGGCTTTACAAGTTCTGCTCCGCTGCTTAGACTCTGTGCATTTGATCGGAGGAAAGAAAGGGGCAGTGCCCCTGACATTACTGAGGGGACACCGAGTGTGGAGCATGGCATGCCCTCACACTCCTGCAACGCGCTTCCTCCCCCACCCACACCCTCCACCTGGTACAGGATCTGGACACCTCCTCCCAGCCTGTCTCCTATGCCACCTCCCACTCAGAACAGACAGCTGTACCATAGCAGGTGCGCCCATCTCCTCGGAAGCCGATGGAGCACTCGCAGGTGAACTGTGTCCCCGGGCCAGGCCGGCAGGCCGCATTGGTGTCACACCCATGAGTGCCGAGATAGCAAGGGTTCTGCAGGGCGTCAGGGGAGCCATCTGTGAAGGCAGAGACATTGAAACCAGGTAAGTCCTCAGAAACCCTTGCAGGTTCCTCCTTCCAGAAAGGAAGGCAAGACCGAGGACCAGGGAGCGGCGTCCTGGAACAGGGAACCAGTGTGCTAGATACTTTCCCTTCAAGCATCTTTGCCGCAAGCATTTCCACCGTATAACTCACTGGCCGTAAGGCGATTGTGTGTAAAAAAAGATAAAATCATGACAATTAAAGAGGGACATTAAAAAAGACTTCATAAAATTTAAAAGACCTTATTGCAAAATACAGACTATTTAAATACATTTCAAATGTGCGTAGATTCATGGCAATACTGCGCAAATAACTGATCTCACTTTGTGATTGTACCTAAGCCCTTATTTCGTTCTGTGGGAAACGTGACTTCACCTCGGTGCCTCAAAGAGGCCCCTCGGCCTTCCCTGTCTCCTCCCCCTTTGTAGTTGTTTCAGAATAAGAAGCCAGCCAACTCTTAGGGGAAAAGTCATCCTCATCTGGAAGAATGCTGTTTTAAGACGACCGCTATTTAACTATTTTATCTGCCATTGAAAGACCCACATTAATGCCATTTCTGGTAAGCAAAGAAAATCCGAAAAGGGTTTTTGCTTTTACTCAAAAGCATTCCCTCACATATGTAGGTCTTTCGTAAAAGTGAAGTGGTGTAACAGTGAACTTTCAAAAAGCAGGTTAGGCCATTTAGGCTCAGGGAAGGTTTCAGTAGGAACTCTCTACTTTCAGAGAGCAGGAAAAACCTGTATTTTATCTCTTTTTATGACGAGATTGCCTTACAATTAGGGGGTGAAAATGTTTGCAGCCAAAATGTTTGCGACAAAGATGTCTATGGCAAAAATACCAGACAGGAAAGCAGCTGCCTCCTGTGTCACCCTGGGCAGGACCAGCAAACCACATCCCACGGGCCCCACGCCTGTTTTTTTTAATCAAATTTCACTGGAAACTAGCCACACCCATTGGCTTGCATACAGTCTATGGCTGCTTTTGTGCACAATGACAGAAGTGAGATCTGTGACAGATCTGTGAGATCTGGATGGCTGGCAAAGCCTAAAATATTTACTATCTGGCCATTTACTATTTGCCTAGAGCCTCAGCTATCAAAGGAGGAAGAAGACACCTGCCCTCCTGCTCCATGGAGCCAGATGAGGACAAATGTGACCAACTGGAGAAGTGACCTGGGTATGGCAGGCAAACCAAAATAACTGAAAAAAAGAAAGACCTTAACTCCGGGCCAAACATGCAGAACCCTTGGGGATCAGAAATTTGGACGATGTGAAATCTGACAGAGATGTCACAGTAGCTCCCCAAAATGCCAGTTCCTTTCACGCAGCCAAAAGCACCCACAGACCAGACCTCAGCACCCACAAGGTGCCGTCACAGGACAGTCTGTTGTAGGCTCCGCGCCTGACTTTCATCAAATCTTATTTAGATTTCCTCAGCCTCTGAGCACACATTTCTTTCAGGGTTGAATATTTTAAAAGCCCGGCCAAGGCCAGCTGCAGGCTTGGATGGCCTGATCTGTAAGGTGACTCACAGGTGAGCATTCTTCACTCCTCCCCAAACCAAATAATGAGCAGGTCTTAGGTTAGCTGAACAGAGACAGGTAGGCTTTCTAAGAAATCACAGACTTCAAGACATTTTTTTCTGTAAGGAAGCTATTTTAGCAGAATTTTCTTCCTACTCGAGTAGGAGACAAAAAACAACACGTCACAGAGGAGAGACAGATGTGTGGCTCACATGCCCGAGCTGCCGTCTCTTACCCCGCACGGGCCCGATGGAGTTGCTCAGAGCATAGCGCAGGATCCTCTCCTCCTGGTTGTACAGGACAAACACGCTGTCTACCGAGAGCTGCTGGGTGCTGGGCTGGGCCGGCCTGGAGTCATCGTGGACACACTCCTGGAAGGTGATAGTCTGGCGCCACTGGTAGGCGTGGACGTTCGAAGCAGCAGTGCCATCCCGCTCAGGCTGTGTTACAGTGTACTCCCGGGTGGAGGAGGACGTGATCACTGCGATGGAGGAGGGCAGGAGGGAGACAAAGGAGGCAGCGTAAAGATGCAGAGTCTTCACGGAGGGCTTTGAAACCCTCAGCAGTATCCCCTGCCCACAGTGCTACCAGGGGAGAGAGCAGGTGCAGAAGGTAAATAAGAGCCTTCATTTCTATGCTACCTAGATTTCCCATACGATTATTGGTATTATTTGCATCACTAATATTTGTTGCTTTTTCTCATCAAGTGCTTCTCTATAAGTTCCTAAGCCACTAAGAACCAACCCAGAGGTTAAGGTCTGGTGGAAAGAGGCCACGGTTGGAAGCAGATACACCTGAACTCACACCTCGGACCATCACTCATAACCTGTGTGACCACAGGCTGGTCGCTAACTTCTTTAGCCTCAGTTTCCTTTAGAGCGTGGATTGGGATGAGGATGAGGTAATGTATGTCAAGTTTCTGGAACCGAGCAGGCCAATATTTTATTAAGATCAATTACCGCTTAAGGAACACTTACCACGTGACTAGCACAGTGCTGACTGCTTCATATAGTTTATTTCACTTAAGAGTCAATAAATAGTGGTTCTTATGTATAATCCTAGATCAAGCTGTTCTCTGACATTAAAAAATAAGACATGAAATGAATGTCAGTAGTCAGTTCCTGACAATTTACTAAGTGCTATGAGCAAACCTCAACAGAAAAGAAAGTCTTCCCCACTCAAGAGACCCTGCTTTTCACCCCTGCCATGAAACTCAACTTCCTATTTAAAAAAAGTATAAAAGAGTCTTTATATTTGTGTGCTCTGCTGTAGTTCAAAATAAAGCCAGAGGATAAATAAAAGATTAGTGTAAGCTGCTTCTTGTCCAGCTCCCACGTGCTGGGCTGCCAGAAACACCATCTGGTTGCAGGCTGACCACAGGCTGGGGTCCTGCTACTCATTCCACCTCTTAGTCACCCACTGTCGTCCCCTCAGGAGAGCTAACCAAGCCACAAAGTCTTGGTAATTGGTGCAACCTTCGGCAATTTAATAAGAGCCTTGAAAAGGTTCTTATTGTTTGACTCAGCACATCTGTTTCTAGGAATTGAGTCTTAGAAAAGAATCAGAAATTTGGTCAAGATTTATAATGAAGATGGTCATTTCAACTTGTTATGAGAAGGGAAAATTGGAACTAACCCAAGCTTTAGAAAACAGAATAGTTTAAATCAATAAAAGTTGTACAGATTCATTAAAAAGTGTTTTCAAAGCCTACTTAATAAAACCATAAGATATTCATGATTCGACATTAACTGGAAAAGTGAAGCTATAATAATGTGGCATGATTGCAATTTTATTTAAATAGACTGTATACCTCACTGTAGATTATATAATAGTATTACATCAATGTTAAATTTCCTGATTTTGATTATTGTACTGCGTCCACGTAAGAGAATATACTTGTATAAGAAAACACATGAAGTATTTAGGGATAAAGGATTATAATATCTACAACTTTCAAAAATTATATATGTGCATAATGAGCAAGAGAGAGAATGATAAAATAAAGGTAGCAAAATGTTAGCTGATGAAGTGGAGTCAATGGTATGTGGAAATTGTGCTCTTCTCAACTTTTCTGTGAATTTAAAATTATTTAAAATAAAAAGTTAAAAACTCCATGTAGATATATAGTATAATAAAATTATATTACTTCATTTTGAAATTAGATAGGATGTTGAGATATTTATACTGGGATATTATATACGAGTTGGTATATATATTTTGGGATTTTTTATATAGTATACACTAGGGGAAAGATTGAAAAGGAATATATTTATACTGATAAGGATATCCTGGTTTTACAACTCTAGGTTATGCTTATTTTATTTCTGCACTAAACTCTCTACAGGAATTGTGTACTATTTGTAATAAGTGGGCAAGGTGATTTCGTAAAGTATCGCCCCGTGTATTTCACTCTCTGAAGCCCAGGAGACTGTACCAGCTTGGGCTGTGGCGGTGGTGGCTGGGAGCCCATGGTGAGCACCAGGTTGTCTCCTCACCATTGCGGGAGTAGTGGTAGAGCTCCGTGTAGGGCTCAATGTGCACCGAGGAGCCCACCGGGATATGCGGCACGTGGCCCTCCAGCTCCGTGTCGATGGTCAGGTGTCCGTGCTCGTCGATACCGCTGAACCGCTGCTTGATGACCAGCTTACCCGGGTGTCCCACGAAGGTCACCTCGGCCTGGCGGGTGAACTCACCCCCTGGAAAGCAAGGTCAGTCTGTCACTTTGCTCTCAGGGAAGCCACCCTCGTGCTCTCCCTAGGCTCACAGTGCTGGTCATCAAGATGTGTGTGGGGGGGTGCTTCAGTTTGCTTGGTAGAAATGGAGCCGATGACACTAAGGACAGAGCTGGGATATCCATGTGGCCCAACTGAGTCATGCACGAGAAGCTCCTTCCTAGCCACAAACCAGCATTGAGATGCGTTGGCTCAGGGGTTGTGCTGAAAACGTAGGGGACCAGGGTTTAACGCTCAACTGTGCTAAGTACTGGTCAGGTGAACTTAACCCCACTAAGCCTCCAATTCCTGACAATAAAAAAAGGGACACACTGTATCTTGTGGAGATGAGATGAGATCCAGTTTGTTAAACGGTGCTCTGCCAAATGTCAAGTGCTCCAAGATGTCAGCTAAGTCCTGGTCAGGTTGGGTGAATTGTTCAGGGCAAACCATCACCAGTACCAGAAACCACACCAGGAGGATACTCAAGGGTGTTGGATCAGGAACTCTCCTGGGTCTGTGCAGGGAAAACTATTTCCGCCTCTTCCAGCTTCTCCCCTTGTCCACATGAACATACACCCATTGAGACAGGGGCTGGCATGCTACCTCCCTGGGGCTAAGTCCCACTAGCAACCCCTGAGCTAAGAATGGTCTTCACATTTTTAAATGTTTTTTTTTAATCAAAAGAATAATATTTCATGATATGTGAAAACTACATGACATTTAAATT
Source organism: Rhinolophus hipposideros (assembly GCF_964194185.1). Lineage (NCBI taxonomy): Eukaryota > Metazoa > Chordata > Mammalia > Chiroptera > Rhinolophidae > Rhinolophus > Rhinolophus hipposideros. Next base: position 22,156,895 of record NC_138072.1, on the reverse strand, counting down.
TCAGTGCTATTAATAAAGTTTTATTGGAACACAGTCATGCTCATTCCTTTGCATATCACCTATGGCTGCTTTCTCTCTACAGTGACAGAGTTCAGTAGTTGCAACAGAGATTGTATAGGCCTGAAATATTTAGGCAGAGCTTAAAATATTTACTATCTGGTACTTTGCAGAAAGAGTTGACAACTTCTACTTTATAGTACCCCAGTTCCAGGAAGATATCCAGCTGACAACACAGGTCCAGGGGCAACTAAGAAAGACCATTTTAGTAACAAAGATTTGTTGTAGGGAGTTTGTAAATGCTCCCTTAGCAGCCCCACCCCAGTCAGTGTGTGTTAGAAAGTATTACCAAATTAAATTAACTCTCATACAAAGCAACACCCAATAAAAAGCTGTTCAGGGGAGGAGTAGGGTCTGTATGTCTGACTGCAAAGCTCGACTATGTCTGCAAAGGAACGAGCATGAAAGTAGATAAATACTCAGGATACACATGCCTGAGGGATAAGGAGAAAAAACATTAGGCCATAAATTAGATATCTGATGGGTGGGTTCACCCCTTTTCAAATATATAGCCTCTCCTTTCTTAAAATGGCCACACTTCAGGAAGTTACAGTAACTTTTGGAGGGTTGCGGTGTAAAGCCTTGAGATTCTGCTTTTAGCTGTGTTTCCACTGTTAAGCCATGGCTGAGGCTCCAGCGAGGCTGGGCAGTGGGGAGAAGGCAGGCCTAGGTCTTGGGGGGCAGTGGCTATGTACCTGTGCCCAAGACAACAGGCTCCAGTCCTGAAAGTAACCAGAGATGAAAGACACTTCATCTGTTCTTCACGTGAACTGTCCCCAGAAAAGGGACTCCAGCATGCACAGGTGCACAGAGCATGGGAGAGGCCGTCACTACACTTGGGGAATGTACCCCCAATCATCTACCCTCATGTCCGCTAAAGGCTGAGCTTTCCCTGACAGGGCACAATGTCTAAGACACTCCAAGGAAACTCAGGTGCTAAGAGTTAGGATTATGTTTATTGGATTATGTTTAAAATCTTGATTATAATTTACCAGCTAGAAATGACAGGTTCCTTTTCTGCAAGCAGATACTGAGGAAATATTAAATATCAGTCTCAGATAGGTTTGGAAGGATAGGCAGGCTGGGTAAGTTGGACGAGGGAACCTGTGAGCCCCACACTTTAGGAGGTGAGGGTATATGTGATGACATTCGCTCTGCCGGAGACTTCTCAATCCCCACCACAAAATCACTCCCTGACCCCAATGCAATTCTAGATAGGCTTAATTAATATATATTAGTGAAAAAATATTGATAATTTTACCTCAACTTCTTATTTCCGGAGCCACAGAGTACCTATCAGTAAATTGTTTGTGGACATGGAGTTCCCTTTCCATTCACCCCAGGCCTCACTGTGTGCCCATTGGTTTTACTGTCTGTTGTACATACCCGTGATGCTGAACCCATTCTTGAATCCATCTTGCTCCACTGCAAACATCCATCCAATGATGCCTCCCACAGGGGCCAGAGGGAGCAGGGAGTACCCGACGGTCTCGGGGATGGTGCTGATGGCGGTGTAGGAGCGCCCGTGGTTCATTACCACGTACGAGTGCAGGTCAGTGTTCTCAAACACAATGGGGACCGGGCTGTTCCCCACGAAGATCCTTCCTTTCACCTTGCCATTAACGCGTTGGGGGGAACCTGAGCAAGAAACAAAGAAGCCAGACTTTCACAAAAGAAAAACGTCTGGTAGGACCTGTACCTATAAAGCAAAGAGGCAAAACGGTGTTAGGTAAAGGGCTTGGGATCAGTGCGTCATTCTTCCAACAAGACAGTACCCACCATGCCTGTCTGTGAGCCTGAGAAGCTCCAGGTCCTGCTCTCTGTCGCCCATGCTGACTGGTAATGGACAGCAAGAAAGGGGCTCCAATGGGAACTGTGTGTGATGGAGGAAGTTACGGGCAAGTAAAATGATCTCAGAGAAGAACAGTATCACAGGCGATCTAGAACTAGGTGAAAATCAGTCACTTTGGAGAGTATAAGGGACAGAATTAGTAATTTCACTGGGACGGCAGGGCTGGACTGGATGGTCCTGGGCATCTGAAGCCTTTGGTTGCCTGACCTATAACATACGAACAAGCATCTCTGGCTGAAATAGTCCTATGACCCAGGTTAGGACTGCCGGTCTGAGCTCTGGCTCTTCATGCAGACCAAGTCAGCACACGTGGCCACACAAACACACCCTCAGGCCCAGGACCCACTTGTGAGCTGGGATGTGTGTTGATTGTTCCTTTCAGACCACTGGGAAAAATGTGAGACCAATTGTGGCAAATTTGAAATCATTTTTCATAAATCGCCAAACAGTATATGTAAGATACTGTTTTTGTTGTCAAAATTACATTAATAATAAATGTTAGCATATACCTAGGGGTACACCTGAAGAGATGTACACAAAACTGCTCACAGGGGTTAACTCAGGGCAATAGGATGAATCATTTTCTATACTATATATCTCTATAATGTTTCAATATTTATAACTTGCATATATTTATTATTGTTTACCAGGAAAAGATCTAAATAAATTATGTTGTTCTTGTATTCAAATAAGAACACTGAAGGCTACCATATGACCTCTATTACACAGAAGAGTGCACTTAAAGAATAAACTTTCATTGTGGATTTTCAGCAATTCCAACTCCTAGGCGTATACCCAAAAGAAAAGAAAACATATGTCCCCACAAAAACTTGTATGCAAATGTTCCTGGCAGCATTATTCATAATAGCCAAAATAGGAACTACCCAATGTCCATCAATTGATGAACGGATACATGAAATGTGGTCTATCCATTCAATGGAATATTAGTTAGCTAGAAAAAAGGACTGAGGCACTGATACATGCTAACACATGGATGAACCTTGAAAATATTATGCTGGGTGAAAAAAGCCAAACACAAAAGCCATCACAAATTGTATGATTCCATTTACATGAAATGTACAGAACAGAAAAACCTGTATTGACAGAAAGCAGATAGTTGCTGCTAGGCACTGGGGGACTTGGGGAAACTGAGAGTGTCTGTGAAGGGATATGGGATTTCTTTCTGGAGTGATGAAAACGTTCTAGTTAGAGGTGACAGTTGCACGACTTAGTGAATATACTAAAAACTACCAAATTGTCTACTTTAAACAAGTGTGTTAATCATTAAAAAACTGAAAGAAGAGCTAAATAAGTCACTTTGGACGGTTCAGGTTTGATGTAGATTAAATTCTATCAATTACTGATTGTACATGTCTTCTTTTCTTCCCAGCTTAGAAATTGCTAGGATGGGCTTTCACACCCAATTCCCTCACTTGGTCTCAGCAGAGTTTTCTGAGCACAGAGATTTCCCAGTAAAGTTGCTGAATAAACTTAGACAGATGGGCTTGTACCTGGGCACTATCACCCGCATTCTGAAGACCTTTTGCTGTGTTCAGGATGCCGGGTTGCTAACAGGGTGGCTGGTAAGCCAAGGCCATGCAACATACCAAGTTTTTCTGCACACAAATTGTGTCATGATACTGAAGAATGCTGTGAAATTAGAAGACTAATATCGAGGAAAAAAAAATGCATTCCCAAACAATTACAGAAATGAGCAGAAAAGCCAAGTTAAGGAAACCAAACAATTTTTTTCAACCAAACTCTGAACTAGAAAAATGTTTCAAAACTACCAAGAATCCGACAAATATTTAGACTATGCAACTCTTACAGGGCATGTATATAATATCAAAATGTGGGGCCAGACAGTTTATCATATCTGAGCTTGCTGCCAGACACACTGCTCAGTATTTCCAGTTCTGATCTGTGGCACGGGAAGAGCTAATGAGGTTGCTTTTTGAGAATAAGCTTTTGTTGTGGATTTTGGAAGCTTCTCCCAGGGTGAGGGCAGTATAAAAGCCAATCCTACAACAAAGAAGCACAGGCATACCAGCCCGGGGTGGTGGGATTTAGAAGAAAACAGAAAACACATTTAGAGAAGTTAAAAACATCCCCCAAATGAACATAGTAAGTATACAAAATTTTCTTTCATTGCCAAAGTAAGTATTCAACAAAACTCACTTTATCTAATTGTGACCCAGAAGAAAACTTTTTTTTTTTTTTTTTTTTTTTTTTACACACAGCAAATTAAAAGAACTTATTTAACTACAGATTCCAGGGAATCTGGAAAACAGGACACGTTCTTCCAACTGAGTTTTGTTTAGTCAAATTTTGTGAAGCAATTGAGGTTCCTCATTAAACACTAGGAAAATGACCAGTGACAAGTGAAGAGACTTGGCATCTGAAGGGACAAATATTCAGTATGGTAGGGTTTTTGTTGCTTTTGTTTTAATTTATGTTTATGGCCCCAGGCTCCCCTAGGGCTCACTCTGAGTAAACTGTTATCCAGACCCCCTAGACTTTGGCAGAGAAGATTCTTCTGACCATCTGAGAGCATTGGGACTGCTTGGTGCTTTGGGGAGCGGAGCTCAGAAGTGATGTCACCCCACAGCTGAATCCATTTTGGAATTAGTCCCACAATGGGTTGAGTGCTCTAGAATTAACTGGCGCACCCCATATGTCCACCATCACCACGCTATGATTTCAGGGGCAAGAAAGAGAAACCCAAAGGGACAGGGGACTGGAACAGACATCACCCAGTATATACTTTGGTCTATGCCAACCTACCCTGGCCCTGCTGGGGTTTAACAACCATTAGGATAGTCAGGTCTGTGAGCAATGCCAACTAAAAGGCTTGATAGAAACCAAGGAAAATGAGAGGCATCAATAATTCCTGGTCCAGGCCACATAATGTCATCAACTTCAGCCTTTGTCCCACACTACAAGCAGTTGTGAAGATGGGTTCCCAGTGGTAGTCATTTCCTAGATAGAGAAATGGCACAGGAAAGAGACCTCCCCGAGGAACGCCCATAGAAAGTATGAGAAAGAATGAGAGATTAAATAACATCGCCGCACTGGACACACCACCCTCCTTTAGAGATCTGGGTAGAGGCAATATTTCAACTCAAGCACCAAAATAGTAACTCCACTCGCCCTTCTTCTCCCCCACGAATCGAACACAGAAAAGCAGAGTACCTTCGGCAACACATTGCCGGCCATTCCCCGTGTAGCCGGCGACGCAGCTGCAACAGAAGCCGGTGGCGAAGTCCCTGCATTCTGCGTGCACGGAGCACTGGTGTCTGCTGTTGGCGCACGTCGGGCGGGAATCTGTGTTGTAGCTGAAAACTGTTCAGAGAAAACACAGCACACCAGTGAGCGTGTCTCTGGGCTCTGGACCAGGAGCTGGCACATGGTGCGCCCAGCGCTGCAAAATGAATTCACATCTGCTGGGGTGGGTCAGGGACAGGAAATAGCATGGGGCTCCATGACTCAAACCATCACGGCAAATGGGGCTAAAAGGGGTTTGGAAATCACAGAGGTGAATTATTTAAAAATGCTATAATCCAGTGTCCTCAGGATCACTGCATCTATACGGTGTTATGCCATCCAATATCAATCTTAATATGGTGTCCATTCAATGTAGTCGGAAAGATCAGCTTCACATTTTGGCGGGGAACCTTAAAATTTTTTTTTACTATTATTTTTTAATTGCAGTAAAATACATATGACATAAAATTTGCCATTTCAATGAACTTAAAATATTTTTTAAATTTTCCACCCCACTTTTCTCCCCATGGAATAACTCAGCTCTTATACGCAAAAGCTGATTAGAAATAATTCTTCAGTCATACCTGGTCTAAAAGCCTTTGGCCCAAGAAACAAAAAGAATTTCTGCATATTTCAAATTTCTACGTCCCAGGTTCAATTTATTAGAATTGGGAACTAACTCATTACACTTAATAATCCAGAGCCAATTAATTTGGAATGAAGCTCAAAAGCACAAGAGGGAATGAACTTTTAGAGGGGACAGTGATCCAATTTATAATTGACTGGTAGGAGTGAAAATAAAAGTAAAATTTAACCCAGAAAGATTCAACGAGTTTTACATGCTCAGAAGGGAATTGCCACTTTGTAGAAAGATGGCGTTTGTAGAAAGAACGCTTGGGCGCTGAGCTGAACACATGTGACACTACTGATTGCTTAAGCTCCGGCTGCGGGCCCAGCTCCCAGTGGGTCCCCATGGCCTGTATCTGGGGGTGACTACTCAAATAACACCAGGAATGCACTGCTGGCTACGGAAGACTGACCTTTCTAATAAAAACAGTGAAATAACTGGGATAGAGGGACAGAAAAACATCTGTTTTAGACCCATAGGTTCAAATGTAGGCTTTTCAGTAGTACCGAGTAATACACCACCATACATTGTTGGGGCTAGATACAATCTCATTTCAACATGATGGCTTCAAGAAGGAGAATTTCAGAGACACATAGACAGGGTGAAAGCTCAAAATTCAACATCTGCAACTAAACATACCCAACATATCTGAGGAGATCCCTCTGAAACCTAGTTCCAAGAGCTGAGTGTCATGTGCTAAGAGCTGTCAGCATCATCCCAGGAAATCCAGGGGAGCTCTGAGACATGGACCCATGTCCTCATCGTGCCACTAAAGGGCAACGTCTCCACTTCTGTGCCTGAGAAGTAAGTAAGCACACTACCCCAGCCACCAGATCTTGCCCATGCTTCTTTGGGATACTCAATAAGAACAAACACGTATGACTATTGTTAGGAGACAAATCAGGACAAGTAAGAAGCACTGAAAATGAGTGAGTACATGCAATGGAGTAGATTTTTCTGAGGGCCTTATCATAACTTTGAAGTAGAAACAGTAGAGTCATAGTAAGCATTATTTAAAGGTTGGACCATCCCATATATGAATCTCAGTGGAGTATATGTCAACCTGAAGAGCAAAAATTAATGAACACAGTTTAGTTTGAACGTCTTTTACAAGACAAATAAAATGAAGAATGATAGGGTACAAATGGTTTTCCCTCAAAATGTAGCAATGGTTAACATGTAAATGTAGTATGGTTAACTACAAGATACTATACTTTAAAACTACATTTTTAAAGGGAATTTACTTTTTTGGTATTTCTAAATCTTCACAAACCAAATCTGAAACTGACAGGAGCTGGGAGGAAAAATAATCAACCATTCTCATTCCAAAACCAAGAGGAAATAAATGTCAAAGATAAACTGCGTCAATGGCCAAAGGAACTTCTAAAATGTTTTTTCAGGTGGGTGAATATATTTCTGATCTCAGAAGTCGCAAATAAGAAAATATGACTTTCAAAATAATTCTAAAAACACTTTTCTCTTTAAAATAGACAACAGGGAATAATAGGAAACTTGAAAGAGGACATACTCAACAGTCTCCATAACCACAGCCCTAATCCCAAAAGATCACTTGAGCCTTTGAAGCCACGGGGGCCTGTCACAGCTCTACAGCTGTGAGCTCTCGCCCTACTTCCCACACTCTCGTCCTCACAAGCCACCATAGAATGCACACAGCACACACCCCTCCAGCACTTGTCCTCTGCCTGGAAACCCAAGTGTCCAAGAATGTGCCAACGGCAACTTCAACCGCCTTACCCACTTCTGTTTCCTCAACTTCATCCACATCTATGACCTGTGGCTGCTGCTGGGGGAACCTCTCCACGGGCAACTGGAAAGACCTGGTCCTCTCGGTTGAAGGTCCAGCGGGTCTCTCGGTACCCCGGCGGCGGGAGGAGAGGACATGCATGTCGTATGTGCCAGTGTCTCCCCTTCTCGGAGCCTCATAGGGGAAGGATGTGGTGTGCACATCCTCTGGGCCCAGACTTGTCACCGAGTCATAATCTTCATCATCATACTCTTCATCGTCCAGTCTAAGGTTCACATCTGCGGACACCACACCACTGGCTGTGGCCGGACTCCCAATCTCAAACACCCAGATACCCTGCTGCCCAGAGTTGCTGCTCCTAAAAGAAAGAACAGACTTCTTGGAAATAAATCAGCAGCCTACCAAGAGCCCCCACTAACCAAGCAGAAGTGTCAATCTGAAACCCAGTGCCTGCTTCTGCCGACAGCCGGGCTGAAGGGTGGGAGAAGCCATCACGTCTGGTCATCACAGAGCTGAGGCCATCCAGGGCTATTTGGTGAGGCTGTGTCCTAAAGGACACAGACTAACACAGGTTTACCCTCTGCCATTCAAGAAGTGTACTCCAGGGACACTTGCCAGGCCTTAAAATGCTACTTGTACTAATTGCTGGTTATGTGCCCAGTCATATGTGCAACCTGTTGAATAGAGTCATTCATTCTCTCCGTTACTCTTTCCATGGCATGGAGTGATATAATAAGAAATATATACAGTGAGCTTTGAACAATGTGGGGGCTAGGAGTGCTAACCCCCCCACACCATGGAAAATCTACATGTAACTTTTGACTCCCCCAAAACTTAATGACTAATAGCCCTACTATTGACCAGAAGCCTTACCTATAACAGAAACAGTTGATTAACACACATTTTGTATGTTATATGTATTGTATACTATATTCTTACAATAAAGAAAGCTAGAGAAAAGAAAATAAATGTTATTAAGAAAGTCATAAAGAAGAGAAAATACAGTTACAGTGTTTATTGAAAAAAATCTACTTGTAAGTGGACCTGCATAGTTCAAACATGTATTGTTCCAGGGTCAACTGTATTTGGCCTTGTCTCTGGTCCTGGCACACAGATAAAATCCTTGTAATCTCTAGTGTTAAGAGTGTCTTTTTGTATACTAATGAGATAACGAGTGACTAGGGACTCTAGATAGCTTCAGGATGGGGGTTGGTCACTAGAAAGACCAAAGCATGATTAGAGGGTTGGAATTTTCAGCCACATGCCTGGATTTCCAGGGAGGGGAGGGGTTGGAGACTGAGTTAAATCACTAGTGGCTAGTGATATAATCAACCTTGCTTATGTAATAAAAACCCCTAAAGGATGAGGTTGAGAGAGCATAAGGTGAGGAGGGTGGTGTAGCCAGAGAGAGCAAGGAAGCTCCATGCCCCCTCTCTCTCCCTCGCCATGCCCTGCGCATCTCTTCTATTTGACTGTTTCTGAGTTGTGTCTTGATAATAAACTGGTAACAGTAAGCAAAGTGCTTTCCCGAGTTCTGTGACCTGTTCTAGCAAAATATCAAATCTGAGCGGTGGGGGCAGCTTGCAGCCTGGGACTTGTGACTGGCGTCTGAAGTGGAAGCGTCTTGTGAGACTGAGTCCTTCACCTGTGAGGTCTGTGTTCACTCCAGGCAGTTAATGTCAGAATTGAATTGAATTGTAGGACACCGGTTGGTGTCTGCAAAGTTGGAGACCTTGGTGTGGGGGGAAAAACCCCCACATATTTGGTGTCAGAAGTGCAAGTGAAAACAGTACAGACTTGGTTTATTAGAAATCCCAGCTCTATGGGCTATGAAATCTTGGACAGTCCCGGTTTACATTTTTACACTCAAAGAGTATAGTGAAATGCACATGAGATTCAGACTCTAAAGGCATTTTATAACTATAAAACACAACAGAATATCCCTAATCTGTACTTCTCGCTGCACCATCTTTACTGGTCTTATCAGATTACACAGTGGAAAGAAGGGACATACATTGCTCGGTGAGAACACCAAGCAAAAAATTGGAGTGGTATGGGGGAGAGGAATCAATAAAGCCCTACAGAAATAGGACGTCCAGCCAAAGTAAAGGTATTAAGTAAAGTTAGGTGGAGTGCAGGTACTGGCTTGTACCAGCTCGTGATGAGCCGGTTGTTAAATTTTAGGAACTTCGCAAGCCACTTCTTAAACACAGCCATTGTAAAAAATTAAATTATATAATTTAAATTAATAAGTTATATTTTGAAAAAGGCAATAAAAACTTGAAACTCATCCCATCTGAATTATGTTACAATGATCTATGTTCTTGAAATTATTTAAGGATATCGCATCTGTGTGATGAGAGTACTATATAATACTATTCCAGGCTAATTCCACTTAAATACATCTTTTCTCAGTTCCACATTGAGCGACATGACGTGAATAGCTGGAAACTGGCCACGGCAGGAGTGTGTACACCATGGACATAGGCAAATGCTATAAATGAGGGCTCCCTCAATTCCAGTAAAGCCTGTTGATTGCATCTACCAGCACACCATTAAGTAAAGGGCAGAAGCGTTTTAGACTCAATTTGACAATATGAAATTGGGGTGGGGGGCGTCTTTATATTTTAAAGAATAATGGGAAAGAAAGGATTTTAATTTTAGAAAAAGCAGTCTGAGCTTTTCCCCCTTTTGCCAAATTATACAAAATAGCCCGAGAGCACTATTTATGTTTTAAGAATTTCCTGCTTAGTCAATGTAGGGAAAAGGGTTTTTTCAGCCTTCGGTTCATAGCAAGAAATGGGTTTAAATAACTTTTATTTCTAATGTTATAAAGGAGATGGTAGAAACTGTTCCAAATGAGGACTATCTCTAAAAAGTAGGATAACTGTTCATTCTATGTTCCCTTGAGTTCATCAGAAGAATGTACTACACAATATAAAAACTACATACAAAATTTAAATCTGTGGGAACATTTTTAGGTAATGTTCTGTAATGCTCCTTATATTACCCTTAATAAAATAATAAAGTGATAATCTTATTAAGGGGAAAATCTACAGAAGAACAAAGAAGCATACTTGGCCAAATTTCCAATTGATTCTCTGTCATTAGCAAATATATTAAAAGCTCCGTCGCTCTTCCACAGAAGTCCCACTAGACCTTGGCTGAATGCAAGCACAGCGGGAACCTGGTTCTCGTTCTTCTTAGAGAATGTCGTTGTGAACTGCAGACCATCTTCAGGATAAAGGAAAATGGCGTAGGAGCTGGAGTCAGAGGAGGCCAGAACAGCCTGGAATGTGTTTCTCTGTGAAGGTGAGTGAAAATTCAGTTACTTAGGAAAATATCTACAGATCTGAAAATGTGCTATTCACCAGATTATATATAAAAAGTATAGCAATGGCAGTATTCTCACCTTATTCTAAAAGAAGTACATTTGTAGCAAGGACCAAGTATTCCAGGATAACTCCACTTAAATATCTCTGAGGCTATGTCAACATGAAATTTTCTAATTAATGAAAACCTTCTGCATAACTGTGGCCCTAAGGTTAACCAAAAATGATAGACACAGTGGCCTAAATCTCATATAACAGCAAATTCTGACCTTTAGAAATTATTTCCATGGCCAGTAAACATATTCAGCCACACTCATTAGGCATATACCTACTGAGTCCAGCTGCTATTCAGTAAGAAGGAACATGAGCTTTGGGAGAAAACAGCTCTGGATCCAAACCCTTACTCGTCCTTGGTGTGTAAACATGGGCATAAAGCCCTCGAAGCCTCGGTTTCTGAATAAGATGCAGATAAAACCACCTACTTCATAGAAATGGTAGGAGGACGACGTGAGGCAACATACGAAGGGCCGGGCACAGAGAAAGTATTGTTTAAACGTGAGTGCCTTTCCTATGTGCTAAGTATTGCCCTGAGTAAAACGACATGGTGCCTGCACTTGAGAATTTATAGCCTAGATGGGAAGACTGAACGTGAATAAAACATCGCAAAGCCGGGGGAAAGATTCTGTAACAGAGTTGTGTACAAGAGTATAGGAGCCACAGGACATGCCGGACACTGTGGGGATGGGAGCAGAGGAGGCTGGCTGCGTCTGAAAGAACAAGCAGGAGTTTGACACCTGTAGACAGGGTCAGGGGGAGGATGTCTCAAGGGCAAGATATTGCAGGTAAGAACCACAACAATTGCGTGATTAGGGAATTGCAAACCTTGGGGTGCAGGTGCTGCTGGGGTGTGTAGAGACGTAAGGGTCAGAGGACATCAGGCCCCAGAGGCAGGCGTGGGCTCCGTACAGGGGGCTAGGTGTTTGTCATGCAGGGCAAAGGGGCACACCCTGGGAAAATGTAAGGTTTTAAGAAGTTTTCAAGTATAGCACTCAGATACAGGAGACGAGATACAGGTGACAAAGCAAAATGTGTCATGCACGCCCATGACAAACTTTCCCAAAGTGAGTTCTGTGGGATGTAATGTATCTTATTTCGGAGGGGAAAAGGAGGTAGCCGAAAGGCTGGGGGACTGCTACAATGAACAAAATTAAGCAGGTTTCTTTACTGCATGACTTTTCAGAGTGAGCCACCAAGAGGGAGCTCCAAACTAGTTTGGCCACGGGAAGGCTTTTTCTCAAGGGCCATCTTGTAGGACTAGTGTTCAGAGGTACACACTTGGGGAACGACCAGACTGGAACATCCCCCATCTCAATGGGGACCTTTCAAGTTTCTCCCTACCCTGTAATCCTATAAAAATTAAATAGTGGTGGAGCAAAATTATTTTTCCAAGGAGAAATTGAGGCGTGACCGAAAGCATTACTTCAGATCTAGAGATGGCTTCGTGACCTACTCAGATATCCCCCTCCTTCAAGGGCAGGTCCAAACTCGGCACACCTACAGCCTTTCCTGACCACTATGCTACAGAGATGCCCACACCTATGTTATGATTGAACTTGTGTTCTGAACCATTCACATGGTGCACTGGATTTTGTCTCCCCGAGTAGAGTATGGGCCTTGTTTTTATTTCTTCACATCCCTCAGGACTACTGTTATTTTAACCAATCACTTCAGATTAATAACGTCTCTATTTAGAAACTACCTCCTCCTATCTGACCCAAAGTAGGAGCATCTAGGGGATGGGGTTTATTAACCCTATTCTTGCCGTCTAGCATTCTTCTCAGAAACTGGCTTTCTTTAACCTAATCGTCATTGAAATATAGATTTATAGCCTTGTAGATAAGGTGTTGGAAGGTTTGGACCTGCAATAACCAGCCTACTAGATTTTGCTGGGATGTCCTGTCTTTATGAAAACATAGCGTGATGTACATCAGAGCAGCACAGATCAGACCAAACAGCACTAAGCCAAGCCATTAGAGTCTCTGGACTGGTACCTGGGTGAGTGCTCACCTTGCCTTCCTGGGCAGGATCCTCGCTGGGCCCTTGGTAGGGGGCCACAGAGTCCCAGGTGACAATCACCACACTACGGGGCTGGAAAGAGATTTCTGGGAACCCTCTCTGGACATACTCCCCTGCCAGCTGGGTGACAGAGGGGGATAGGTCTTCTCGATAATAAACCTTCCCGAGGCCACCTGTTGTATCCAAGTCTGCCAGGAAAGGTGCCACTGCCCCGAAGGTTGGAGGGAAGAGCCCAGGATGAGTTTCTTCAGCTGGGGGTTCACTCATGGCAATGAGGCCATTCGTAGTGACCTGTGCAAAATCAAACAGAGTTAAAAGGAATGTAGAAATGACATCTTCCTTGGGGGGACTAAGCACCCACTCACAGAATGCTGTCACAGGTGCCCACAGTATGTCAAATAAAGCAAAATCGGAGAGAGACATAACCCTGAGTAGAACTCAGCATTTGTTTTCTGGGCAGACAGCCTGGTGGAAGGAGCACAGGGCAAGAAACACAGGCCCTGAGTCTGGCAGATACCAGTCCCTGGGCCTCAGGCAAATGTCTGAAACTTGGAGTCTCAGGCTTTCCTTAGGCATGTGCTTGGGATCCTGCAAAGCTCCACTCAGCTTAAGTTACTATTAAAGCCTTCATCAATTCACCTGACAAGCTGTGTAACCCTTACACTAGGGCTAAATGCTGTGGGTCCACTGGGTAGCACAGTCTCTGCTGGGGAGGACCTGGGGAAGGACTGACACAAACAGATAGTGAGACGATAAGTAAACGATAAGTCAGGTGTCAAGAAGAGAATCAGAATGGGGCATCATGAGGCATTATTTTGAACAGTTTAATGCAGGGGTGTCCAAACTGCGGCCCACGGGCCAACTGCGGTCCGCAATCCATTGTTAATTGGCCCGCAACAAATTCCAAAAATATATTTAGTTTACTTAAATAAACCAGGTGAGGCAATACGTACTTCACCTCTAGTGAGTGGCTGTTTGTGTATTTTACCGCATATGGCCCTTGGTGAAAAACGTTGAAAAAAGTTTTGACGCCCCTGTTTTAATGCCTTAGAATAATAGCTAACATTTATCGAAGGTTTACCATGTTGCAGGCACCTTATTAACATCTAATCCTCAGAAAAAACCCCTAAGACTAGGCATTACTACGATCCACATTTTTCTGATGGGGAAAATGAAGTAAGTGAATCAATTTGTCCAAAGTTACCGATAAGGGGCAACACTGGGATTTGAACCCAGGGAGCTGGACCCCACAGTTGACTCTCCTACTCTCTGTGTGTACAGCTTTCTTGGAATCAGTTATAACTGCCTGTAAAAAACTATCACTGTTCTTATCCAACTCAAACCCACAGTCCTTGGGAAATGGGAAAGGGACAAACAGTGCCATGGTGCTGGGGGCACTTGGCCACCTGCAAAGCCACTGAGAATGAGGCTTTGACCCCACTCTCTTTCTCATTCCTGCACTGATAACATACAACCCACTCTAGCAGTCTTTTTACTTCAAGAATCTGTGAATTAAAAATAAATCCCTAATCAAATGGTAGAGATTTTGCAAATGGCACCCCAGTTTGCACTTTAAGAGGCTGGGGATTGGAAAAACACCAATGAAAAATGGGACTGTTGATTGTCCAGGTGTTGATTTGAAGGCCTGGGGGGTTTTCCAGGTCACTTATTTCCCTCCCTCCTCCTCCCACAGCCTTATCATTCGGTCACTTCAGATCTGTTACTGGAGGAGGGACAGGGGGGTAGACAAAATGAGAGGAACTTAAGACCAACCTCTTGCAATGTGCCAAGAACCAGGTAATAATGTTGGAGCCAATTAAATAAGTTTCGGGAGTGGACTTAGCAAAACCTCCCTTTTTACCAAACTTCATGGGCTGTCAGCTTTTTAGGGGACAGACTTTCCATCATTACCTGGCACCAGCAATGATTTTCTAGAATCCATCGATGATTTTCTAGAATACGCTGCCAGGCTGCAGAGAAGGAGGGTCTGGGAAGGAGCCCGCCCAGCTGGGCTCTCCCCCACCCCCATCCAAACACCTCTTAGCACAAACATCCTGAGGTTTACGGAGTGGGAGTGTGGGAAAAGGCTCACTTTCTCAAGCCACCAGAAGTTGGCAGTTACCAGCTGCTCTTGGCGAGTAACACACAGAGGCCACATACGGACGACTTAGTTTGAAAAAGCTGTTTTCCAGTGAAATTTCAGTCAGTCCAACAACTTTGAAAAGGCACCCAGCGTCTTATTATTTAGAACCTGGGCACAGGAATATTACTATTTTCACAAGGAGTGCTTCAGGAATTGAGTTTTCAGACCAGTATCACCAAGCACTGCAGACACTTTGGACAAAGACCAGATAACCCTCATTAGTATTAATATTAGTTTTGGAAAATGATTTTTCTGCCAGTTTTTCTGCACATTCAACTCAATTGTCTGCGATCATGAGGAAAGATGACATCACAGATAAATGTCACACACAGAACATCCAGAAGTTTCATTTAATTCTTAGCTTTAAACTTCTCCCTAGCAAACTTTTTTTTTCCCAGATGTACCAATTAATGGCAGGCTTGACAGATAATATTCCCATACATTTGGGTGCCAATCTCATTTGACAAATCAGTCAAGCACGCGATACTCCTACTAGCTTGTTCCTTTTCTCCATCTTTTTAAAGTGTCATTGAGCAATTCAAGAGGAGGGCAGAGAACACAAAGGATAGGCACTTAGGAGGCCAGGAGGACATACCCAGTTACAGGCTCCAAGGGGACTAGACGGGAGACCCTGGAGGAACTCAAGCAGCCACCTGTCCTGCTGCCCAAGGCTGTCGCCATACCATCCTTTACCCAGTTGCTTAAGCCAGGGCACTTGGGAGTTGGCTTTGATTCCTTCCTCATTCTCACCCCATGCCATGCGTGTCCTACCCCTAGAGTATATGGCACTTTCTCCATCGTCACTGCAACCAGCACCCCTATCCGGTACACACTCACAAGACTGGCTCTGTCTCATCCTTCAGGGCTCAGCTGAAGTAACACCTTCTAGGAGAGCTTCCTCCAACCATCCAGTGTAGGCTCTTCCCACTCGCCCCTCTCTCCCTCACTCCCTGAACCTGGAATTATACCCATCTCCTATTTGTTTCCTTCCAGAAGCGGACCACAAGTTTGTAATGATCTCACTCACTGCCTGCTTGCTGGCTCTGGCTGCTGCCCCCACTGGGTTGTACCTCCCTCCAGAGCCAGGACCACCTCCGTCTTGGTCTCTGTAACTGCAGAGCTCTCGGTAACTGCAGAGCTTACACTTGACTTAGCATGTATTGGTCCCCTACCTTCCTGACTTCCTCCAGGAAATGGGGCAGGAATTTCATGCACGATAAGGCCTGCGTACTGAGATTGTGCTAGAAATCATGCCTGCAGGTGCACGAGCCACGAGAGACCAATCACAGCATTAGGTGTGACTGAGGTTCCTTCCACTCGCGTGTGACACTGATTACTACAACAAAGAGTTTGCATAAATATGAACCGATAACTTGAATCCGAGCAAGTCTCTAGACTTAACTACCAGTTTACAGGAAATACAGGGGACAGAGAACATGTTAAATCATGCCATAGCGATGCAGCCAAAATCACACAGGACACTCTGCAGGACAAACACCCAGGTTCTTTAATAAACACATTGCAAGAAAAAAAGAGATGAGGGGAACCTGTAGATTTAAGAAGACTGAAGAAATATATCTACCAAATGCAATGTGTGGTCTTTAAATGGATCTTGATTTAAACCAATCAACTGAAAAGCAAAACAAAACATTTAAAAACCTATTTGGACATTGGATGATATTAAAGAGTTATTTATTTTTAGGTTTAATTGTGATTTTGCAGTTATGTTTTTAAAGAGAGTCATGTTTTACAAACACATCCTGAAATATTTAGAATGAAATCAAATGTTTAGGATTTGCTTAAGAATAATTCAGTTTAGGTGAGGGGATATCATGCAGGGTGTCATGCGGGGTTCCTGGTCCCGCTCCCTGCATAAGAACGCAGGACATGGTGAGGCCAAAAAGGAACACCCACAGAGCCATAGGTAGGGGAGTCATACCACTATCTTCTCGTTGGCGGATGGGTTGTTGACACAGGAAGGAACCACACGATCCACAATCTGCCATCCGCTTGTCTGGCACCCGACCCCACTTGCTAACTGCAATCCACCCTTGCTAGCTCAGCCACGGCAGTTTTATCAGTAGCTAATGGCTAACTGGTTACAGCTGACGGCCAAGTAGTCACAGCTGACGGACATCTACTACCTGAGCCAGCACCTTTCCACGCGAGGCGGAGAGCCTGGAAACTGCTCTCTGGGGCTCTGTCCCCACAATATCCTTCAGGAGACAAGGCCTGGGGTTCCTTGTCTAAATTCCTCCCTTCCCCAGACTTGCCCACCCTCCCCTCAAGGCCCTTCCCCTTCCTACCAGGAGTTTTCGGAAATGTTTGTTGCACTGGGTATGCTACACTGTGATAATGGGCAGAAGGTGTGGGCAAAGGCTGATTTCATAATTAATTAAAAGTTACAGAGCCCTGAGTCCAGAAAGAAATCATGATTAAACCTAAGGATTACACAGCAGGCACGAGTATTACTTTCTGTTCACCCATTTGTACTACTTAAAAAATTACATGGATGATGGGACTGGATGTTAGTTTTTATCTGACTGTTGGCGAATAGAGGCCAGAGTAGAAATCCATGTGATGGAAAAATGTGTTTAAGTTGCTTACACTTTTCCAATCTCACCATGCTGTTTCACCTACTAATACTACACACTTTCGCATCTACGGTCCCCTCTGTCTCGAAGAAGATCCCTACTTAACTTGTATCCTTGGCAAAGTCCCATTCTCCTTGTGAAGCTTTCCCAGCCAGCCCCAGCGGGGCTACCGCGGGCTCCTTTATGTCTTTGCCATGGGCAGCTTGGAGCCCCACTCAGGAACCTGACTCCCAGCGGCACACCACATCCTAGCTGTAGATCACACCACAAAGCCCCTGTGGATTGAATGTGTTCCTGAGAAAGCTTGTCTGAATTAGTGATAGATGGTGATGATGATGATAATAATAATAATAATTAATAATAATAAATTGTCTGAAGGTAACTCAAGCTAACCAAATATAGGCTAGCTGAGGTTCTTGGTGGAGTAAATAATATACCACTTCTTTATGGAAAAACAGCTACTGCCAGCACATGGACCGACGTAAATATTGCCCTGAAATCCTGCTGACAGTTTACACAGGGGGTGGGGGCGGGAAAGAAGTTCCTTTAGGGAAGTTGGACTTCAGCTCACGGTGTTACTAGCAATCTAATGCCCTGGAGACATCGATTCTATCACAAAACACTCCAAGGTGACAGGCCAAGCACCACACGGCTCACAGCTGGAGACATTTACATACAACTGTTTCAACCCAGTGAAGTTAACAAGGGGATGGACAGAACAACAGCTCCTAATGGGGGAGTGTTCCCCATTTAAAAGGGAAGTTCCGGTTTCATGCTCACCTTTCCAGTGAACTCACAGACAGCATGAACCACTCTGGCAAGTCTCAGTGCAGAGACTCAGTAAATGCAAACCACACGTTAGAGTCCTTATATTCAAATGCACACGAGCAGTGAAACAACAACCATCTTTTTAAAAAGGCTTCAATGAGCCTGGTCCCGGTCCCCAGGGCAGAAAGCAGCCTGCAGTAGTGGCGGCAGGAAAGCCTTCTCCCCAACAGATGTGGTTAGAGAACACTTGAGGTTAGCACAAATAAGAAACAAATGGGGTCATTTTAGAAATGCAAATAGCTGTACTGAGAAGACAATGAAATTGCATGAAGTTGCAAAAGCAGACTCCATGGGGTGGGAGGAAGCAGGAACTTAAGGTAAAATAATTTAGGATAATGAACGGAAAAGCAACAAACATTTACTGAGGGCTTCCCTTTGACGCCCTTTACTAAAGCTGTTCGCATTGTTTAAAATTTAATACAACCATCCCTCTTTTCACATATATGAAATAGATAAGGAAATGACAAGAGACTTAATTTAGCTTACTGTTACATGGACAGCAAGTGATGGAAATAAGATTGGAACCTCCAACGGCTGGAGTCCATAAGCTGTGCTCTTTCTGGTATATTTGCTTCCTAGTTTAGAGATAACTGGGTACAAAAGCCATAGAAGCTACAAAGCTTCATGGGAAAGCTTCCTGGTTAGAAATCGGACAGCTAGAAAAAGTTGGAAAACTAAAAGCACCTACAGAAAGAAAACTTGATAAAGAAGCCCTGGAAATAGGCAAACCCATGCTACAAGCACTGTGAAGGCTGACTGATTTCAGCTGAGAGCCCAGTGTGGCCTGGGACCTGACCCATCACAATGGACAAAGTATTTTTACTCCAATGATCTCATTAAACCTTGTAAAGGAGGCATTAATATCATCTCATTCTTCATTTGAGAGAAAAATGAGTTTCAGTTTAGAGGACTTGCCTCAGATCCTACACGAGAAGTGCCAGAATAAAACTCTTGAGTGCAAATTGCAAAATTTTTCCATTTACCCCCCAGAACCAGAGAAATAGCCATGGCTCGAATCAGAAATAGAAACAAAAGGATTAGCAGATAAAAAGAAGGGAAAATAGGGGTAATAGTTAGGAGAGGAGTCAATATTTGCAAATTAATCCAGTTAATGTCTAACCAGAGACTTTGGATCAGTTATCCATCTCTCCTGCGGGAAATGTCTACCTGAGATTACCGTCCAACATTTAAAAATGGTTGGGGTCTTTAAATTTTAACTTCTGGTGTGTCTATCGAAAAAGAGGCAGTACTGTCCAGAACAGGAGACCACCAGGGAAGGAGGAGGGCCTGTGCAAACCCCAGTCTCTGGGGAGAAGCATGCTCCCTCTTTAACCCTTTAAATGTCCACATCAGCCGTTTACCTATGCCAGCTGGAGCACCAGGACTCCCTCAATTTAGATTACACAAATCCTTTCATTTGAATACAATCCCTTCATTTAAAACTATAAATTACAGAGACAGGATTAATCATTCATCGTCTTTCCAGAATAACCACATGTCAATGTAATTCAAAGGCCCCAGTTGGTGAGGGAAGCTCTTCTTTACATTAGTACGCCAGCTAATAAATGTAGGAAGAATGATGGAAACAAGCAAACAACAAAACAAAGTAAAACATCATTTGGCAATCCTTAATTTAATAATCGATTCAGGCAAAGATCATCAGTGGATACTAAATCATTAGGCGAAAGGCTGGAGGGCGAGGGGACAGCCGCATGGGTCAAATCACCCCATAGCCTGCTCATTGCTCACAGGAGAGAAACATAACTGACAGATATGACCGTGCAGTCATCTCCTTAATGTTAACAGCTAGCAGAGCAAAAACCACACATCACTTTCCTCCTGATATTATACAATATGACATACATGGCTTCATTCGTGAAATATTCTTGTTAAATAATGTTTAAGGTACTCAACAATGAAAACACAAATAACCCAATTAAAAAATGAACAAAGGATCTGAAGATATACAAATGGCCAATAAACATATAAAAAGAGGCTCTATGTCATTAGCCATTAGGAAAATGCAAATCGAAACCACAATGAGATAGCACTTCACTCCCACCAGGAAGGTGAGAGTCAAAAAGTCAGATAATAATAAGTGTGAGCCCTCGAGTATGTAGAGAAATTGGAACCCTCATCCATTGCTGGTGGGAAGGTAAAATGGCGCAACCAGTTTGGAAAACAGTGCCTCAAAGGGTTAAACACAGAGTTCCCATAAGACCTGGCAATTCCACTCTTAGGTATATTCCCATGAGAACTGAAAGTAGATGTCCACGCAGAAACTTGTGCACAAACATTTATAGCAGCATTATTCTTAATAGCTAAAAAGGAGAGACAACCTGAATTACAGACAGTTTTAAAGATTGAGAGCTCAAAGTCGTCTGCTAGCACTGGTCAGTTAGGAAACGAGGACTGAGTTGGTTCTTGGAGTGTAAGAGAGGATCTGAGAGATAAGAGATGGATTAAGTGGTAGAGGAAAAGAATGAGCCAAGGGCCAAAGGAAGATGTATTTTACTTTTCTGGGAAGTGTTATGGGGAAGCTGGGAATAAAGCTAGAAAGGTAGGGCGAGGTCCAGAATCCACACCAAGAAGTGTACCTTCCTCTGAAGTTAGGATGAGGAGAGGGCACTAAAGAAACTCAACTGTAAAGTGTCTATTGCAACATGACAAGAAAGATACAGGTGCCACGGTCTGCTATGAAGGTAAAATAAAGGACTGGTAATCTGCCAGGATGACCACTATGTTTCTCAACCCGATGGGCAACTCTCAGTCCTCATCTTTTTGGCCCATCAACAGCACTTAACATGGTGGTTCACTCCCCCCTCCTTGGCGGACTTTCTTCCCTTGGCTTCCAGGACTCCACCTGGCTTGGTTTCCCTCTTATCTCACTGGTCACCCCTTTTCCGTCTCTGAAGCTGGCTCCTCTTCGTATCCCTCACCCATTGGTGGCTCCCATGACCTCTTTTCTACCTATGCACATTTATGTGGCCATCTATGTGCCAGTGATCCCAAATTTACATCCAAAGCCCAGGCTTCTCTTCCAAACTCGAGACTCATATATCCAACTGCCTACTCCATCCCAAGTCCCACGGTGTTTGGTAGCAATGTAATATATAATGCATCATTGATTATGTCTGCTGTTTATTCTCTTGCTCCCTTTCCCCTGCGAGAATGTAAACTCCTTGAGGACAGAGTTCTTTGTTTTGTTCGCTTGTATTCTAAGTACTTAGAGTAATGCCTGACTCATCGTTCACACCTGATAAGTACTTGTAGAATAAATGAAGGAAGAAACAGCAGTGTAAGAACCCTCACCAGGAGCCACTAACAAGCAAAACGAAGCGGCAGTGAAAGTCACTGAGGGGGAAGAGAGGTGACTAATTCTCAGGTGCCACAGGGAACCTGAAGTGGCAGATGGGCATTTGGATGGAAACTTCTGGTATGATTTCAAAAATCTGGGGCCAGTCCTCATGAGAGAAGTCACGGCCAGAGCCATTGCCAGGGAGCAGGCAAGTAAAGCCACAGAGGTTGGCAAGCTCTCCAAGAAAAGGAAAAATTGAACAAAGGAAATACAAGCCATACCCTATGATTCCAGGGCTTTATAGTCTATTTGTGGGCAGACAGAATATATGAGATGAGCAAAGGAAACATCTGCAATGATCACAGTACAATGTAGACTTAGCTCAGGATACTGAAGTGTCCGGAACGAACCCCATCGAGGGGAGCGCCTCACGGAGACTCTGAGCTCCCCCACTTCTGGGTGTTGTTCTTCTATCACAGGCGCTGGAATCACCTATTCATTGGTGGCTCCCTCATGACACTGGGACGTCCTTGAGGACAGTGACCCGGTCATATTCAGTGGCTGTGTTTCAGAGTTTATAGCCCCAGCACCTGGCTCAGCACCCTACACTCATGAGTCCCTTGGTAAGCATTTGTGGAATGAATCAAGTTTTGAAGAAAGTGAGTGGCCCGTATTGGCAGAGAAGGTAGGGTAAACATAGGAAGAAAGCTAGAAGATCATGAAAGATGAGTTACATTTACCCTACATGAGAAAAGATTCCTATATGTAAGTGGGATAATGAAAATCTGTGGAAGATGCCTCTGTGTGTGGGTGAGAGAGAGGGGGAGGGGGAGAGAGAGAGAGAGAGAGAGAGAGAGAGAGAGAGAGAGAGAGAGAGAGAGACTCATTGAGACCAGAGGCAGGGAGATAAGTGAGGACAGAGGTATACAATTTTTTTTTATTTTTGCTACCAAGGATATCCTTTTATTTTTCCATAGCACGAAGGCTGTTATTTCCCAAACAAACTGAACTTATCAAATAATAACAGATTCATTTTTTCCATTTGTATGATCAAGACCTACATAATTTAATATGCAATAAAATCATGTTCTAGAAATTCTTCTATTGGTCTACACAGCCAATCAGAGTTTCGGATCAGCATGTGATAGCCAATGTTAATAAACTGAGGTAATAAAATTACAGTCAAAGGAAGAAAATGTTTTGTCCTTCTCGACAACCTCATTACATTTTTGAAGCACTCTTGCCCAGGGAGGCCAGTTCACCAGCCAAGGCAGCAGAGCTCATGTGAAATGTCCAGTGGCCCAGTGCACTGGTTGACTAGATTTACAGACTGGCCCATTCCCCACTCATTGTCCAGCAGGGGTCCAAAGAATGTCTGGCTTCATTGCTGGGACTATCCTGATTTATCATCCCAAAATAAGAGGTTATTCCATGGGGAGAATCAGACCTTATCGTGTAGGGAGTCTGCTGTGGCCCCCAGGTTGGCTGCTCATCCCATCATGGAACTTTCCTTCTCCTGCCTTCAAATAGCTCTCAAACTAAGGCAGAGGCATGTCTAGACACCATTAGATCAGCCGCTCTTGAACATTTTGGTCTTAGGAGTCCTTTACACTCTTAAAAATTATTAGAGCCCCCCCCCCAAAAGCTTGTTTATATAGGTTACAAAGAGCAATATTTATTATGTCAGAAATTAAGACTGAGAAAAATAAAAATATTTTTAAATTTTAAAAATATAAATATAATACTTTTGTAATGAAGTCATATGTTAACATAAGTAACATTATTTTTTATGAAAATAAAACCCAATAGTACTTAGGGAGAGAAGTGTCATTGTTTTACATTCCTGCAAATCATTGTGCTGTCTGGCTTAATAGAAGACAGCTGGACTCTCACATCTTCTACATTCGATCTGTTGGGACAGATAATACATGTCATACAGCCTCTGGAGAACTCCACTATACTGGTATACACATGAGAGCATGGGAGTATAAAAAGCAAATAACATTTTAGTATGATTAGGAAAAGAGTTTTGACCTTGTGAATTTCTCGAACAAATCTCCAGCACACCCAGGAGTCCCTAGACCACGCTTTGAGAACTGCCACGTTAGGTCACCACAAATGGTGTCCTTTCCAGGGGCTCTAAACCTAGCTTGCAGCTTGGTTCTCACTGCCCTAGTTCCCCTTGTAAACCAGCATCTCAGGCTTCCACTTTCCTCCCCAGCCTGACAGCTCACTCAAAGGTCTGCTGGCTCCAGGGCATCTCCACGTTCTAGTCCCTTTGTTGGTCCCAGCACCACAGAGTCAAACCTGAGCTAATGCCTTTTCACTCAAGTCAGCCATCTCATCACTCTCTCCCACCTCAAGACTGAGAACATACCCCTCCTGCTACCTGCCTTCTCCTTCATGCCCTACCATATGCGACTGGTCAGAAATCCTGTTGGTGTATCTTAGATCACCTCTCAGGTTCACCCTCTTCTCTCCTTGTCCCCCTTTCTATAAGCCCTCATCCCGCATGTCTGGATAAACAAGCAATTTGTGGGACTGGTTTTCCCATCCCCAAACTCTCCCTGTCTGTCCATGCTGCTTTGCAGACCACTGCCAGTCTCACCTTACTAAAGATGGGCATGCCTTGTGACCAGCGATAGACAGCTTAACCTACCAACCGACCGTCTAGCCATCTTTCATGACCCTCCATGGAGTTTTTTCATGACCCTCCATGGAGTGTATTGTGCCATTTGGCCCGGCATCTTCACCTCTCCCTGGACCCATGCCTGTTACCACTATGGGCAGGGGACCTGCCTCACCCATTGACTCTGCACTTGCTTTAGTACATGAGATGTTAGAAGACATGACCCAATCAGAGACTTGAAAAAGCATGTATGCATTTCCAATTACTCTCTTGTGCCTCTGACACCCCCGTGTGGAAGGGTGTACTTAAGTTGGCCCTCAGGCTCTGCCATACTCTACAGTAGAATATTTAGTGGTGATGGAAACTGGAAACGTTCTACAGCAGCCTTGTGCAATATAGTAAACACTAGTCATAGGAGGGTATGGAACATTTTAAATGTGGCTAGAGCAACTAAAAGGTGGAAACTTTGTAATTTAATTTTAATGTATCCAATTTTAATAGTCATATGCGGCTAATGGCCACTGTATTGGACAAAATGGCTGTGGAGGATAAGAAAGCCATGGAGCACAACCAAATCATCCCAAATGGCCCTGCTAAAGCCACCTCCTGATTCTGCACACATGAGCAATAAGGCTTATTGTTATCGGCCACTGAGATTTTTGTGGCTGTTTGTTACACAGCAAAAGCTAACTGATACATTCTATCTCCTGATCCCACCTGCTTATCCAAACTGAAACCTTTTATTCCAAGGGAAACACTGCTCCAGTCAGATCATATTCCTCAGTCTCCCTGCACATGCCAAGCTTGTTCCCATCCTCATGTATTTGTCCTGGAATTCCTCACACCTGGAATAGCCTCTCCATTTCCCCTCCACCCCCTGAACTTGGACATGCCTTAACCTCCTCTGTAAAGTCCTCCCTCACTATGTTAGCACACGACAATCCCTGTGTCCATTTCCACATTTCCACATGGGCTGGACGCTTGAAAGTATTATGAGTCAGACACCAACTGGGGTGGGAATCCTAGTTTGGATATTTAACAGGTGGCATAAGATTGGATAATTACTTATTATCATCATCATCATCATCATTATTTCTTCATCTGAAAAAAAGGTGGGAATTGTTTTGACGATTAAATAATGTAAAACTAGCAAGTTCCTGACACATGTAGATATATACTCATCCAATAATTGTTTTCTTTCTTGGTGGGTGTTCTTTCCTTTTCCTAGTCTAGTGCCCAGAATACGACAGACCATCTGGTTCATGCTTACACGTCCTGTCAACTCACCTTCTCACTCAGGGCCACTGAGGGTTTCTATCAGCTCAAAGAGCATCTATGCAGCCACACACAGTGGTGGGTGCTGGCATGAGTCACCAGATACATGTCACCTCCTGGGAATGCAGCTCCTAGTTGTCAGCCTTCTTTGAGGATTGCCTCCCTGGAAGAAATTGCCTCACCCAGGGCCATTCCTCCTTCTAGGGGAGCCCTTATCCGGTGACTGATCGCTGCAAGGGCCCAGAGGCCCAGCCCTCACGTGCCTTCAGAGCAGCCAGGGAGCTAGCAGCCAGGGACTGTTCTGCAGTTGAGGTTTCCCCTGCTTAACCCTTCTTCAGTCCCCTCCCTTCCATAGGTATGGATCTGAGGAGCTCACCCTAATGAAACAACCTGCCTGCTAAGCTTCATCTCAGAGTCAGCTCTCTGGGAACCCAACCTATAGCACAGATATAAGATCCTTAGAGAGCTCTGGGATTCTTTCTCATTAAAATGCTGACTAAACCCAAACAGCTCGACAGGAATCATGTTTTAGCAATAGATTTTCCAGGTCTTTAGAATGCAATGTGATTAGTCTGATGCCGTGAGTAAAGGAGGGCAGGAGATCTCATATTTAACACAGGGGTTCTTAATTTGGGGCTCAGTGGCCCTCATGGGGGTTCATGGGTACAATTCACTGGGTCTATTAACCTAGCTGGTAAAAAAGGAGTTTGATTTTTTCAGTAACCTCTAACTGATATTTACCATTTCCTTCCATGCACATAGGCAAGAAGGCCCAGCAATAGTAACAGTGAATGACCTTGCCTTTGGTAGAAGTCACAGATATACTCATGTCACATGATGGTCACTATGTGTATCTCCAAATGTCACTTACAGACCTCGTGAGCTGGAAAGTTCAGGAATTTGACCCACCATTGCTACATCTTGCTATTTAATGTGGTTAAAAATAAGCACATATATACCCATAAAGTTTTTGTTCTACTATTTTGATCTGCATTTCAACAGAATTGATTTCTTTGGCCATCTTGTGGATTTTACTTTATTCATTAAGAAACATTCTAAGAAGGGTCTTATAGGCTTCACCGGACGTCCAAGGAGGTCAGGGCAGTCCACCCACAAGGGCGACAATCCCCGCGGGTGGAGAGTTTCAGGACTCATTCTTTTTAGGCAAAGCGACAAGCTTCACGTGGGTGTGGCCCAAGGCGCAGTCTGCCCAGGCCAGACGACGAGTGCAGCCATCCCCGGGGGGGACCGGCTCCAGCCGCTGTTGTGCAGTTCCCTGCACTCCTGGAACGCACACAGCTTTATATGAAATCCACATGGTGCGCGGCTGAGGGAAGCAACGCCCCTGAAGGCCTTGACCGACTCGACAGCGCCCCCAGCACCCCGCCAGTTCCGAGCGGGTCCTAAAGAGCTAGAGGTCACCTGGCCGGGCTCCTCACTTGGAGCCCCCACGATGACAATGTTCGTCTACAGGAAATTGGATCACCCGGGCGCCCCGCTCCCCCTGCCCTGAACTCTGGACTACAACGAGCTCAACGACAGAGCAGAATCAATGCCGAGATACATCCGGAGTTCACACACCAGCGCAGGGGCCCGCGGCTCTGTTCCCGGGGCGGAGAGCCGGGTTGGGCGGTCTTTTCCTGCCCCGGCGCCCGCTGCGCTCCGGCTCCGTGCATTGCCCCGCGGAGCTTCCGCGCGCTCGCGCGCCTGGTCCCACCAGGCCGGGTCCTGCCTCCAAAGACTCGGGACAATGGCGAGACCGACTTCCCCGCCGCGATGCCGCGCGCAGAGCCGGGGAGCACACTCCGCCCGGGATCCCGGGGTCGCGCGGTCTTGGGGTCCCAGAGCCCGCGGGGCGCGCGCGGAGCCGCGCAGACGCCGAGAGCTCCTCGGGGACAGAGACCGGACGGAGGGGACGTCGGGGCCACGCAGAGGCGGGAGCGCACTGGGATTGGAGACCCAGCGCGAGCCCAGAGCCTGGCAGCCCGCGGGTGGGTCCCGGTCCCCGACGCCCACGTCCGTCCGGCTCCGTGGGAGCGCGAGCCACCGGCCTCCTTCCTCCCGACGCCGCTCAGGCTCCTGTCACCCCGTGAGCCGCCCCTTTCCCTCCCCAGGCGCACTCACGTAGACCGAGCGAATGTCGGATTTGTCGAAGAAGCGCAGGGCAGAGCTCAGCTCCAGGGCAGGGGAGACACGGTCGTCGCCGGGCTCCAGCTCCAGGTCCTGGTGTCCGTGCCCGAAGGGGAAGAGCTCCTGGCGGCGCAGGCAGCCCCCGGGCGCCGCCAGCAGCAGCAGCAGCAGCAGCGCCCTCGTCCACGCAGCCCCACTCCCGCGGACGGCGGCCCACATGGTCCCCAACTGCGGTCCCGCTAGCCCCGCGGATCGGCGCGGGAGGTTGGAAGGCGGAGATGTAACCGGACGCCCCTCGGCAGCCCCTCCCCGGGGATGGGGGAGGAGAACCGTGGAGGTGGGGAGGGCCCGCCGTGCTGAGGGCGCGCCCAGGCCTCCCAGTGGCCGCGCGGGAGCGAGGGCGACACCGCGCCCCCGGCCGCTCGTCCCCGGAGTGGTGGGCCCAGTGGCCGCGAGTCCCCCAACCAGCTCGGCTCCCACGGACAGCCGCTCTCGGGGCGGGAGGTGGGAGCAGAGCGCCGAGTTTGCGGTCAGCGCCGAGTGATGGGGAGCAGGCGGCGGGGAAGAGCCCTGGACTCGCGTGTGTCCCCAAATGGTGGGCTATGTGCTCACCCAGAGGCTGCTGGCAGCGTCGGGCGGTCAGACCCACAGGGTCCGACTCTGGTGGGAAGAGGGGTAGGTGCTGGGAAATGGCGAGAAGGGACTGGGCCAGGAGCACGTTCCTTTACTCCCATCCGTTCTTTCAGCTGTATTGAAGCCGGGTCCTGGGGTCAGTGTAGAAGTTCCGCCAGAAATGGGGTCCCACCCTCCGACACAGAGTCACGAGAGTGTAACATAATTCAGTGTTAGTGGGGTGGGGTCCTCAAGTGCAAAAAGGTATTCGGGCTGGGAAAACTGGCCAAGGAGAGCTTCGCGTGGGATTTGGGACACGGACCAGGTCTACTGACACAAGAGGCGGAATTTCATCAGGCGGCTGGAGAAGGGACGTTCTGGAACATGGAGGGCTGAGCTGTGGGTGGAGTCAAGTACCATCCCCCAGTGGAGGATTTGGGAAAGGACTGTTCCGAGCAAAGCCTTTGATAAACCTAGGAATCTGAACTCGCTTTGACACTAAGAGAACTGCTGAGTGCCTGATAACAACGGGGCGTAAGTGATGTAAGTGGATCCTTAATCACCGATTGGTCATTAATTTGTCATTGGGTTGCGAGTGGAGACAGGGAGGTCATTAGAGGGCGCTGAAAAAAAATGGGGCTGAGAAAGGAAAGGGGGGAACTTGAGAAGAAATTAATCTAAGAGGCATTCCAATGAAAGAAGGAGTAAGACTTGATTATAAATTTAATATGGGGGGAGTTAGAATGGGGCTCAATTCCGAAACAGAGCCTGGAGGATTGCAAAACCAGGGCTGCCTTTTGAAGTCAGGGAAGAGGACATGGGACAGCCGAAGCTGGATGTGTGTTTAAAGTTGCGTTAACCTGGCAAGGTCAACAGTCATTCCGTTTCTGTCACCAGCTAAAACTGAGGACCGGGGACTCACTTTGGAATAATTCTCCCCAAAACAGCAAATATTAAGATTTAAGGAGTATGAGTCCTGAACCAGTAGAAGTATGAAGAACAAGCAAAGGAAATATACCCTCTGAACATAAAGTCTTTGATCTACTAATGACATCTTTTAAACTCATTAGCCATCAGAGTGTTGGCCCCAAGAATGAATGTACCTCCGAGAAGGTCTCCTGGTGGCTAACTGGGCTTAAATTTATAAACAGAGCCTAGCAGCCATTGCTAAACAAGGGCCTCTCACACAAGCTATGTTTCAGGGAGAAGCCTGCACTAAATTTCCTGCCTCCTGCACTGAACTATGGGCCTGCCAGCATTGTGTTCCTGCTTGCTGAGCCAACCCTTATAAAGGAGTTGTCGGAATCATATTTCAACCAATAAGACTGAGACTTTCCCCGTTCAGTCAGCTACCCAGCTATATCCTTCAGCATCTTCAAGGAGCAACCAGAGCAGCTCCATTCCAACCAAACAGGACAGTGTTTTTTGTCCATTCAAAATGTGAGGATTTGGAGTCCTCATTTGCATGAGGATGGTCCAATCAAGGACCAGGGGCGGGACTTCTCTGTCTGTAAGTCAGCTCCCCTCTGATTCCGGGAGTGCACTTTTCCATTCCATCTAAGGTAGTATTTCCCCAGTTGGAGTTGAAACATGGAAGACATCTTGCAGACCAGGATGGAGCAGAGTTGCCTAGGTGGAGAGGGGCCTGGATGAAGAGCCACCTCACAGCTCTGCTATTCCACAATTGAGCTGTAACCTTGTTGAGCTGTTCCACGGCCATGTTTTCACCATTAAGCTATTTGCACTGAATAAAGTCTCCTTCCTGCACCCTAAATTGGGGATTCCTGTTGGCCTTGAATTGGCACCAATGACCATCTACATTAAGTGGCCTCTGTATTGCTACATTTTCTTCTCTTGTTAAAGAGTGATTAGTACAGTCTGCAATCTGTTGTCAAATCCAGTCGCTTTTCCTTCAGCTCCTCCTGGAATTGCAGTACTGAGCCCTCTCCCAAAAGTACTTCCTGACTTTACCCCATGCCATCTGTAGCTTCAACTGCTGGGCTTCTGGGCCCCAGCACTGCCCAGTCCAATTGCCAGGAACTCCACATGGATACCCTTCTTCGTCCTCTGTGTTCACCTGCACACAGCACGGGCCCCATTACCCAGCGAGCACCTCTGACACTCCTCCAAACCCCTGTCTCACCTCTGTCTCACATCAGAGCCAGCTGTCACCTGTTCCCGGCATGCTCTCACCCCTCTCACAAACTCTCACCCTTTTTGGTACACAGACAGCTTCTGAAACGCCTTATTGGTCCATGGAATCTTCCTCAGTAATACAGGAGCAAAAGCAGTTCTCCACTTGCTGGTGCAGAGAATAGTGTGGCTGAGGCCTGGGCTCTGACCTTTACCAGCCCTATAAACATGAGAGATTTCTAAGTCTCATATCCTCCCAGTTGGCATGGGATGTTCATAGCAACAAGGATTGTTGTGAGAATGAAATAAGACGACCCATGAAATGCTCCTAGCACAGAGCCAGGCCCAGAGTAAGTACTCAGTGACTATTACGCCATCATTATTATTTAAACGTATAGTTTTCATGATTTTTATTATAAGACTCCACCATGAGTCAGACACCGTACTAGGAACTCAGAAGACTAAGACCACTAAGACACAATCCGTCTTATGATCAGCTCACAGTCTCTCGAGGAAGACAGACATAACAGTAACACAGTGGGATGTTAACTGTGTTTTAACACGGTTAATACGACTAATGATCGCGTGGGCTGGTAGGCTCACAGTAGATGTGGGGGGAAAGAGATTTGCAGAAGTTAGATAACGGGCCCAGTTTCCCACAGTTAGTGAAAGAGCCAGGATTTAAATCCCAATGTATCTGAAATTGGAGTTAATATTCCTTCCACCACACCTTTCCTTTGTATAGAAGGAGAGGTTTCTGCCTCAATTTCCATCCACAAGACATATTTGCTTCCTTGTTTATATGTAATGTTCATGCAATATTTACATATGCTTCTTTCGCTTATTTCATCAGTATCGTCTTGCTTACGTAGGTCTAGGATATATTGTAAACTATCTGTCATTTCCTATTTATAGCCCTGCACTCATTGCATGTTGCCTGGTGCCTGGGGGACGTGACATCTGTGCTGCGTCTCCTACTAGGACAATGTGGGCTGGGTGCCAGCCATTCCTTTAAGATTTATAGTTTTAAATACATTTAGCGTGTAATCATAATCTTCATCATAGAGTACTTAACTTCATGGTGTGCTCTGGCCACTTTCTAAGTGTACATAATTAGGTATTTTTCTATAGTCGTTTCCTGTGTTTTTTCCCAGATACAAGTGCATTGGGGCAAGAATCATGTGTTTTATTTCTTTTCCAAAGTTCACAGAACCTAGCCCAATGCTGCATGCACATTAATAAACATTAACAATTTGAGAATTCAGTAGTACTTTTAAGAATCATTTGACATAGGCCGTAGCATATGCACCCGCAATTATAATAACATACCAGTTTTGTTTTGTTTTGTTAAAGTTAAACCTGCATTTTTGAGACCTGTTCTCTTTTGTTGTCTGCTGTCATCTGGATACAGCTGGAAAACGAAATTTAGGAAGCAAGGTAAATCTATAAGAAGCCAAGGGAAATTTTCTGTTTGAGTTATTCAGACAAAAGTCCAGGTGATTGACTGGGAAAATAACTCAATTGGCTAGTTCACTGGAGGAGGAGACATCTGTTCTAATCTCGCTGTCCTGCAAGGTTTAGCCACCAATCACTTAGGCACAGAAGTCTCCTTTATTAACCAGATGTCAGGTAGAGCTAATTGTGTTAGTATTTCATTTCCGGGGGATTCCCCTAATTCGTGAATAAGATGATCGTCTGAGGTACGTATATTAAACATCGTAAGCTCAATTCTTATGTCTGTCTATGTGTTTGGTTTGAAAGAGGCAGAAGTTTTCAAGATAAAGTTTAATCCTTCCATCTGTACATCCTGGTTTTTTCGGGACCTTTCTCTGGGTCATTATCATGAGACCTCCAGCACAGGCTGCTAGGTTCCATTTGCCTTTTGTTGTTGTTTTAATATTTTAACTCAATTTATGTAATTTTCACTTACATAAAAGTTGCAAGAATAATGCAAAAAATTCTCACATGCCTTTACCCATATCTCTTGAAATGTTAACATTTTTATCACATTTCCTTTACCACATTTGTTTCTTTCTGTCTCTCTCCTTTCTCTCTCTCTACACACACACAAACACACGCACACACACACACACACATTTTTGTCTAGACTATCTGAGGGTGAACATAATGCCCTTTTACCTCTGAATATTTTACTATATTTTTTTAAACACGGGAACATCTGCTTACATAACCACAATACAATTCCCAAAATGTGGAAATTAACATTGACTATATATGGATATATAATATATGTAATCTATTATCCATAATCTAATTTACTGATCTTATTCACAGTTCACCAAATGTCAACACGATGTCCTTTAATAACAAAACACTATCCCAAAGTATAAATTGCTTTCAGATGTCATGTCTTTTTAGCCTTCTTTATTTTGAAAGAGGTCCTCAGTCATTCTTTATTTTTCACGGCCTTGACATTTTTTTAAGGGTACAGATCAGGTATTTTGCAGACTGTGTCTCAATTTCAGTTTTTCTGATGTTTCCTTTATAACTAGATCAGGTTTTTGCACAAATTTTGGCTGCCGTCCTGCAGAAGTAGTGAGGTGCCCTTCTGAAGGCATCACGTCAGGAGGCATATGATGTCAGTTGGTCCTAATCTGGTGCTGGTCGCTCTGGCCACTCAGTACACTCACATCTCCTGGATTTCTCTACCAGAAAGCCACTGTATTTTCCTTTGTAATTAAGACGTATATTGAAGGGAGTTAATTTGAGACTGTAAATACCCTGTTCTTCATCAAACTTTTACCCTCTAATTTTAACTCCATTACTGATTTTTGTGATGGTTGCCAAATGCTTTTTTCTTCCTTTGGTCATTTTTTAAAACTTTTCAAAATTGTTGTAAAATACACATAATATTTACCATCGTAACCATTTTTAAGTGTACAGTTCAATGGTATTACGTTCATTCACATTGTTGGGCAACCATCCCCACCATCCATCTCCCGAACTCTTTTCATCTTGCCAAACTGAAACTCTGTCCCCATTTAATAGCTCCCCATTCTTCCCTCTCCCCACTAACCCCTGGCACCCACTATTCTGTCTCTATGATTTTGATGACTTTAGGCACCTCAGACAAAGGTAATCACACAGTATGTGTCCTTTATGACCAGCTTATTTCATGCAGCATCAGGGTTCATCCATGTTGTAACCTGTGCCAGAATTTCCTTCCCTTTTTTTTTTTTTAAGATTTTATTGGGGAAGGAGAACAGGACTTTATTGGGGAACAGTGTGTACTTCCAGGACTTTTTTCCAAGTCAAGTTCTTGTCCTTTCAGTCTTAGTTGTGGAGGGCGCAGCTCAGCTCCAGGTCCAGTTGCCATTGCTAGTTGCCAGGGGCGCAGCCCACCATCCCTTGTGGGAGTTGAACCAGCAACCTTGGGGTTGAGAGGACGCGCTCCAACCAACTGCGCCATCCGAGAGCTCAGCGGCAGCTCAGCTCAAGGTGCCACATTCAATCTTAGTTGCGGGGGGCAGAACCCACCATCCCTTGCGGGACTCGAGGAATTGAACTGGCAACTTTGTGGTTGAGAGCCCACTGGCCCATTTAGGAATCGAACCGGTAGCTTTCGGAGTTAGGAGCATGGCGCTCTAACTGCCTGAGCCACTGGGCCGACCCTTCCTTCCTTTTTAAGGCTTAATAATATTGAGTATATACACCACATTTTCTTATCCAATTATCCTTCAAACAGATGTTGGGTTTCTTCCACTTTGGCTATTGTGAATAATGCTGTTATGAACATGGGTGTATAAATATCTGTTGGAGTTTCTTCTATCGATTCTTTTGGGTATTTATACCCAGAAGTGGAATTGCTGGATCATATGGTAACTCTATTTTTTAAAATTTTTTGAGGAACCGTCATGCTGCTTTTCATAGCAGCTGTACCATTTTCTATTCCCAGCAACAGTCCACAAGTGTTCTAGTTTCTCCATATCCTCAGCAATACTTGTTGTTTTCTGTTTTTATAAATAGTAGGCATCCTAATGGGTGTCAGGTAGTATCTTGTTGTGGTTTTGATTTGCATTTCCCTAATGATTAGTGATGTTGAGCATCTTTTCATGTGCTTATTGGTCATTTGACATCTTCTTTGGAGAAATGTCTATGCAAGTCCTTTTGCCCATTTTGAATTGGGTTGTTTGGTTTTTTTCGTTGGTGGTGGTCATTTTTTAAAGTTTTTTATTTTGAAAATTTTCAAACCTTGAGAAAACTTAGTAAAGAATGCATCCAAAAGCGTGAGTCGTTAACATTTTGCCATATTTGCTTTCTCTCTTTCAGTCTCTCTCTCTGTATATTATTATTGTTATTTGCATAACCATTTGAAGGTATATTACAGATATTATGACCCTTCTTGCCTAAATATTTGAGTGTAGGTCTCCTAAGAACAAAGTGTCATCATCACAGTTAGGCAATTTAATACTAACACAATCCCATTATCTAAATGCATAATCCAGATTCCAATTTTACCAATTGTTCCAATAACATTCTTTGTAGTAAATTTTTTATGATTCAGGAGCTAATCCAAAATCATGCACTGTGTCTAATTGTCCTATCTTTCTAGTCTTCTTTAATTTGGAATATGTCCTTAGCCTTTCTCTGTCTTGCATGTTACTGACATTTGTTAAAAGAAGAGGTAGAATGTCTCTCAATTTAGGTTTGTCTAATTCATGGTTAGATTAAGGTTGTAGAGTCGAGAACAACATGGCACAACTGATGTGGTATCGTCCTCACTGGCACCTCACCGGGTACGTGATGTCACTTATTGCCCTTACTTGTGATGTTAACTTTGATCAGTTGATTAACATGGTGTCTGCTGGATATCTCCACTTGATTTTTTAGAAAGTAAAATTACTTAGTAATGTTTCCTTAAGCACCAGAATGATTACTACTATTATTAACAGAGACTTAACTATCTTTCACATGTTCAGGGTTTGTAAAGCATCTGTCTATATTTAATTCCATTTCCAATCACTGTTTTACAAATTGTTTTCATTTAATATCAGTTTTCTTTTATATTTTTTCCTCCAACATTATTTGTGAGAATATTTTTAAAACTACATCATGTTCCAAGACAGGGATCATCGCAAGACAATATTACAGGAAACTATTGGAGATTAATCTAAAAATCTTATATTTTTGACTTCTCAGCTCCTGTCATTAATTTTCTTACTTCAACAATGGATGTTCATATATTAATGTAATTATATTTAATAACCTATACTAATCATTTATTCATCAATTAATATTTATTGAGCACCTACTATGTTCCTGACACTGTTCTGGACATTGGGACACACCTGAGAACAAAATACTCTAGGTGGGGGAAGGTGGACAATAACAGAACAAATAAGCAATTTACATTATGTCAAGTGGTGATGAGTAAACTGCTATGAATAAAAATACATTAGGAAAAATATTAGTATAAGAGTTTACAGAGTGATGTGAATGGGAGTGAGAGGTAATTTTATTTAGGAAGATCAGGGAAGTCCTTCTCAAGGAAATACCTTTGGAGCAGAGATCTGTGGAAGTGAGGGAGCGAGCCATACGTATGCAAGGTGAAGGAACGTTGCAGGCAGAGACCTGGAGGGGGCGCTCTGAGGTCCTCGGGCTGCAGATGTCAAGTCCTTTAGCAAGAACAGGCTCCCTCAGTTGAAAGAGGGCAAGAGGTGGTTGAGTTGGGTGAGCGAGGGGTGGGCCACAGGAAGGGCTCTCGACAGTTAGCAAACACTGGGAAATAGTTCAGTAGGCAATATCAAAACCAGAAGGAATCAACCAGATCACCAAAGTATGCATTGTCATGGCTGAGTTCAATGGCTACCTCTGATTGTGGAAAATACTGAAGGTATTAGGTCAGTGCAAAAGTAATTGCAGTTTAAAGGGTTAAAAATAATTGCAAAACCCGAAATTACTTTTGCACCAACCTAACAGAAGGGCCAAGAAGGGAGGTGATTCTAGTGTGACACCAAAGGAGACGTGATCATGGGAAAGGTAGAAATACAGAGAGTAAAATTCTATTGTCTTTTTCAATGCATTCAAGGAACTCAGTGCTACCATAATGCTTGTTTCCAAAAATGCAAATCTGTTCCAACACGAATGATATGAGGGAACAATTTTGGCATAATGTGTTTTTGCATTGGCTTCTGCAAAATTTTGTCTTCGAGAAACACCAGATGAACACAGAAAACCGCACCCAGCTGAACTGAGCTGTGAAGGAATTCACAAACTGCACACACACACAGTTCTGGCCAGGATACCAAGGCGCTCCTGTCCCCAGCTGGAGTCACGACTTCCCTCCATTCTCCCACCCCTAACACGGACTCCTGGCCCTCTGGTCTCAGAGATCCTCTCTCCTTAATTTCTGCTCAGCCTCCTTTGTTATTTTTCCTCTCTGTTCCTTTTCTCCCTTAATCTCTCATTTTTCTCACTTTCTCTCTCTTTTTTGTTCTCTTCCTCACACACACATCCATAAATGAGTCTTTTTTCAAGGTAAAGTGCGATAGCTGTAGTAAGTGTGCATGTCTTCACCATTTAACACACATTCATCTGTGCTACCACTTTTATTAGGTTTCTATGTTGTTTTCAAGTTCCACTGATGAAGATTTTGAGTTTTGTGTCCCTAGCCCTGTTTCCCCCATAAGCCCATGGTTTTTATTTCTGTGGTGATTTTTATGGATGCATGTGTTGCAATCTAGCAGAAACTTTCAGATTTTGGCAACAAATATCAGCACAGATAATATGCAGATTTCCTCAGATCCACTTGTTTCTCTCTAGTGTCATTCAAGTTAGGAAAAAAGTGATCTGCCAATGCCATCTTTGAGAGTGATGACATTTAGGCCACCACGGGAACGAAGGGCACATGGTGTGTTTCTCCTCTTTAGGCTATCTTTGTCTCCCTGCCAAAAGCCAGGGATTTCCCCTTCCAGATCCTTCTCAAAGCCTCACACCTGTTCCATGACTCCTGCTGGAGGTACCCCAGCCCTTGGCTTCCTGCCCACTGGCACCCCGTGGTGACCATTTAAATGACAAAAATCACATTCTGACGGTAAATAGTGAGCCATGGAACTGACTAGAAAGGAGGGTAAGTGGAAGTCAGCAAGTAGAAGTGAGGTGGGAGAGGTACATTCATCAGAGGACAGACTCAGCAGAACTTTGAAAGCAGAGGAATAGCGGAAGGGAGGCCTTCTGAGGAAGGGTTTGCCACAGAAATCTTATACAAGTTAGGGCTGAGTGGAAGAAGCACAGGGAGCCTTTTTGGGGGTAATGGTTGGCTGAAAAAGATTCTGGAGCATGACTTCCCATCTCCCACCTGGCTCATGGAAAATGACTCCAGCTGAGGCAATGGTTTCCAGACTGTCCAAGGGAAATGCTGCCAGAAATGTGCAGAAAACCCCAACTGGGGTCTTTTTTTTTTCCTCTCAGAATTTTTATCAGAGTTTATTTGAGCCAAACAGACGACATATGCCAGAGAGCAAGATCTCAGATGTTCTTCCAACTGGGGTCTTATCAATCCTCTTCTACCCCTAAGCGTGTTTCCTGAAACTCCACTGGGTTACAAAAGCAAACCGTGTCCCCCGGACATAAAATCCAGGGTCCAGGAACAACTTCTTACTACATAACCAGAGTCCACCACAAGTGACACAGTCTTCACAGGAACAGTCACATGTCAGCTGTGTAACGACAGGCTCACACACTGTCAGACAGGCAAAGAGGACAGCTGCATGTGTACCATTTACAAAGTATGTGGTCACGTTTGTAATGTCATCTAATCCTTACAGCAGCCCTGGGGAGTATGCATGACTGTGTCCACTTTACTGGTGAGGAAACTGGGTCTGAGAAGCCTAAAGCACCATCCTCTAACTCCAAACACGACCCTCTTTCCACCAGTATAATGAATGCTCAAGTGCTTATTTAAAATTTCTAAGGCAACCTAAGACTATTACCCAAACGCAAGTATTTTTCTTTTTTTGTATTCTGATCAGTTCTAATATGCAAACATTTTAATGTGCCACTACAGTACACATACACCATTTTGTATTCCTCTTTTTCCAATCAGCATGACGTTGCAATGATTTCCATGTTGTGACATTGCTTTTATAATGATTATTTCACAGATACCACATTGATTAGAGCAGAATTAATTTGCCATTTCCCTACTTTAGCATTTAGGCTGTTTCTAATTTTTTGGCTATTATTAAAAAATACAGATGGGGATGTGAAATACAGAATGGGGAATATAATCAATAATATCATAAAGATTATGTAGGGGGCCAGGTGGGTACTGGACTTATCACGGGGATCACTTCATAGATTGTGGAGATGCCTGACCACTGCTGTATACACCTGGAGCTGATGTAGAATAATATTGAATGTCAACTATAATTAAATATATATATAATTATATATATATATAGATATATATATATACACAGTTAAATACACATACACACATATAGTCACTGGATGTAAAACATAACATAGGGAATATACTCAATGGTATAGAAACAGCTATACTTTGTGTCAGAGCGTAGTAGACTTGGTGAGGTTCTCACTTTGTGAGGGGTGTACATGTCTAATCATTATGTTGTTTTGTACACCTGAAACTAATATAAAAAATAAAATAAAATAAACACGTCTGTAGAGAATATTGCTCTTTCTCTCTGGGAATTATTTCCTCAATTTCTCTTCCCCCAAGTGGGGTAACTGGGTCAAGGACGTGAACATTTCCACAGTGTTCTTGATATGTCACTGTTGGGAGTGAGGGGGAAGGTGGTGGAGAAATACCACCAACACTGGAGAAACAAGATATGTGCCTTTCAAACTGTCTACAATCCAGCTCAAACCTACCCTGCAAAAATCTCCCAGATCCCCTGACAGAACTCATTTCTCTCCTTCCTGCACACTGTTAACTTCATCTCAGCTGAGAATTCTTTAGTTTACAAAGTACATCTATAATCTCATTTAATCTGCAGTGTTTTCATCCCCATTTTATAGATGAGGAAACTGAGACTTGGAGTAAATGCCTTGACCAAGGACACTCCATTAGCAAGACGCAGGCCAGGTCTTTAAACCCAGGGCCCTTTCCATTACAGACCTCTAGAAGGACAACCCCTATCAACAGCCAGCTTTTGACACGATACTGGCTTCTCCACACCGCAGAGGCCAGGCAGTGTCTTCAGCTTTCAGACATCTCACCGAGGACAAGAGAGCACACCCAGCTGTCCTCCAGCAGAGGGATTCCCAGCATGGAGGGCTGAGCGGCGGGAGGCTCTGCAGGTTAGTAAGTGGACAGAGCCCCAAGTCCATTTATTCTTGTGCTAACTGTGCAGACCTAACGTCCTTCGTTCCAGTGAGAAGATCTGAAACTATAACAATCAGCCATCCGCTCATTTCGGCCCAAATATGGTGCGACATTGTGGCTAGAACACATGCCCCTTGGGGCTGTCATACGCAGCACACAGGAAAGTTTACAAAAGTCAAACACTCCTCTTCTCCCAGGAATTGGAGCACTAAATATTTACAAATGCAGAGCGACACAGGGCCACAACCCTCCAGGGAGGACTAGCTGACTCAGGAGGTTTTTCTTTCTAGGTTTACACTGAAGATATATTATGGCAAAACAAACGATGACAAATGAGAAATGTGTTCAACGGGTTGTTTGGACAACAGCATCAGCTGACTCATCGGCCCATCTGGGAAGCATTTTCAGTTCCATCTGCTCCTCTTAGCCTCAAACTCATCCTTTACAACGTCTCGTCTCGTTATAACATCAGGGCACACCAGGGGGCAGCCTTCCCACTTCCTTGAGGCTGAGTGAGCAATTGGGCCGAAAAGTAGATATTTTTTCCTTTTCTTTTCTTTCCTTTCCTCTCCTCTCCTCTCCTCTCCTCTCCTCTCCTCTCCTCTCCTCTCCTCTCCTCTCCTCTCCTCTCCTCTCCTCTCCTCTCCTCTCCTCTCCTCTCCTCTCCTCTCCTCTTCTCTTTTTTCTTTTTTTCTTTCCTTTCCTTTTCTTTTCTTTAGTTGTATTTTAAGTCAGTGTTACCACTCTCCATTGTATTTATTTTTCACTAAAATATTTAGACTTCTAATAAAATCTTCCCTTTTCTAAATTGTAAAAGTAATGCACGACTGTCATAAAAAATGCAAGCGTTCACTAATGTATAATGTAAAAAGGAACACTTCTCCTCTCTCTCCCGAAACTCCACACTCCAGAGGTAACTGGGGTTCCATCTGAGGAACATGAAGTCTGGAGTCAGGCAGCCTGGGTGTGTGTCCCAGCTCTGCCACTCTCCTCGAAAGACCCTGGACAAGTTACTCGGCCTCCTTGTATTTGAGTTCTGTCATTGGTAAAATGGGGACAATGATGGTACTCGCCTCACAGGGTCATTGTGAGGATTAAATGAGTTATTACATATCAAGTGCCTGGAACAGTGCTTGGCACATAATGAGCACTAGACGTGTGTTAATTATTAGTAGTAGTGGGAAGATTATAAACATACCCTACATTACTTAGACTACAAGATTCGCTGCTGTAACAGAGACCCCAAACTACAGTAGCTCAAACTTTCTAGAAGCAATTAGAGGAGTGGGACTGGGTGGCTAGCTGCCTTCTTTCCTTGAAGATTCATCCCTTAGCAGGGGTCCTTCTCGGCATCACATGCTATCTCTGGGGTCCAGCTGCAGGAAAGGGATAGAGGAAGTGAATGACAACTAACTTCCTTTTGAAGGATGTGAGCACATCCCGTTGGCCAGACTTTAGACATTCTTTCAAACCTGGCCAAAGGGAGGCTTTGGCTGCTGCTTAAATGCAGGATTGCACCACAGTGCCCCTGGGATCTTCATGCCCCACACCCCAAGCTAACAGAGTCGTTAGAGGCCTTCGCAAAATGGATGAAGGAAGGGGT
The DNA here is from genome assembly GCF_964194185.1 of Rhinolophus hipposideros. NCBI lineage: Eukaryota > Metazoa > Chordata > Mammalia > Chiroptera > Rhinolophidae > Rhinolophus > Rhinolophus hipposideros. The sequence continues at coordinate 22,115,366 of NC_138072.1, read as the reverse complement.
TGGTATGGGGTGGCTGAGAAACCAGAATCCTATTATGAAATGAAGTAAAGACGGGATACTGACAACTGGGAACCTCTGTCCCACATACTTGTCCTTAAACCATTTGGTACATCTTGCTCTGTTTTCATTTAGCAATATTGGGGGGTTTCTCCCTAGGTCAACATACAAGGGCTGACAATTAAGTTCGTGAATTTGTTACAACAGTGTTGCTAACCCTGTTAGATATCAGAGGGATTATTCATTATGAATTTGTATCAACTAGACAAACAAGTTTAACCAAGTTTACTATTTGGAAGTGCTGAAAAAGCTGCATGACAAAGTTAGATGACCTGAACTTTTCACCAACGATTCATGGCTCTTGCATCACGACAATGCACCAGCTCACACGGCACTGTCTGTGAGGGAGTTTTTAGCCAGGAAACAAATAACTGTATTGGAACACCCTCCCTACTCACCTGATCTGGCCCCCAATGACTTCTTTCTTTACCTGAAAATAAAGGGAATATTGAAAGGGAGATATTTTGATGACATTCAGGACACCAAGGGTAATATGATGACAGCTCTGATGTCCATTCCAGAAAAAGAGTTCCAAATTTGAAGGGTGGACTAGGCGCTGGCGTTGGTGCATAGCTTCCCAAGGGGAGGACTTGGAAGGTGACCGTAGTGATATTCAGCAATGAGGTATGCAGCACCTTTTCTAGGATGAGTTCGTGAACTTAATTGTCAGACCTCCTATACAAATCTAGTTAATGTTGTCTGTTAGCTCACTGTATCCAGGAAACAGAGATCCCTCAATTCACTGAACCAAACGTTGATGGGCACTGAGGTTGTTTTTTATTTTTGCTCTTACAGACAAAGCTGCCACGTGTGTCCTTCTACCCAAATACTTTTTGCAATTTTTTGCCAGCACCTTATAACATAAGTTTAGATAGAGTTTTCAGGCGGGAATTCCCACCCATTCTCAGGAATTTTTTTCGCTTTCTTGTTCCCGAATCCTGAAATATAAACTGTTTTCTGTTCTCCACGATGAATCATTTCCACAAAGTGACGGCCGATACTACCAACCACCTAGGTTCAAGGAGCTGATTTTCCCGATTTCCCCACCAACTTTTCTCAGGATTTGGGAATAGGAAAGTGAAAACAACTCCTGAGAATGGGCGGGAATTCCCTCATGAAAAGCCTAGGTTTAGACAGTTGGGTTGTTAAGAAAACGGGCATGTAAAATTGTGTTACATACTGTGAAATTCCACTCTGAAAATGCTGTATCAATTTGGGGTCCCCCAACAATGTATGAGAGTCTTCATGTCTTTTCATCTGTAGAGCAGAAATCTCCCCTTTTCCGTTTGACAACTTTGGGGAGAGGGGCTATAGCAACAACGCCACTCCCCATTCAGAAATGAGAGTCCCTTCTATCTCCGTCATTCTGGACACAACCCTTCTCACACTGATGGAGGTGGACGGTCAATCCATGTGCAGTGACTGAGAAGTTACCTGCCAGAAGAGAGAGCTGATTAGAAGAAGTGAAAATAGGAACAGAGACAGGATAAAATTATTTCCACTTTTAGAAAAGCTGTGTAGTCCTAATCGAGCACACCAGATTATGCAATTACACATGCTGAGAGCATGGATGCTGAAGCAGGCTGCCTGGGTTCGAATCCCAACTCCACCACTTACCCTCTGTGCAATCTTGGGCAAGTTACTTAACTTCTCTGTGACAGTTTCCTCATTTGTTAAATTGGCTAATAATAGCACCTACCTCATCTGGTTGTTGCAAGGATTGAGTTATTGCAGGTAAAGTGCTTGAAACAGTGCCTGGTGGACATTCAGCATTAGGGATGTGTTGGCTAATCTTTAACCATCATCCTCATCACGCGTCACCACGTACCTATAATTTAACTAAACTGCATTTCACTGGCACCCCAAGATTTCCTTACACAGGACCAAAAATGATTGTCCAGACTGTACCCAGAGTCTGTGCACTGTCAGGAGAATGAAGGACGAGCGTCGCCAGGCTGCCTGCTGCTGCATCCATGCTCTCAGACTTTGCAGTTGCACAACCTGGTGTGTCTCGATTTCTTTTTAGAGGGGGGATCTTTTTTATCCTGTCCCTGTTCCTGTTTTCGCTTCTGCTAATCAGCTCTCTCTAGCTCCCCCCTTGGTAACCCACACATATTTTCCCTTCAGTTTGCCCTCCATGGCTTTCTGTTCAGTAGAGCCTCCCAGCTCCCTGCTTCCTTCTTTCAAAAGATCCCTCTTGTGGCAGGTAACTTCTCAGTTAGCCAACGTTTGATTCTGGGACACAGTTGTCCTGTGCACCGAGGGGGCTATCAGGAGATCTTTTTCATATCAGCATGAGGCTGCCATTCCATCCGGGGTCGGGGAGAATTGGACGGCAATGGGGCAGGAGAGGTACAGCTCCACGCTAACCTGCTGAGGGTGGCAGCTTCCATTCCTTAGTTCCCCTCAGTCAGTCTCCGAACACATGGGGGTATTTAATCGCTCACATCGCACAGAGGGCTTCTGGCCCGCCCTAGATGTGTATGGCATTGTTGCACAAATAGACATACTTTAACGTTAATCTGAAATGCACGTCACTTTTGCAAAGCCGGAGATTGTAAAGCAACTGCATTCCCACAGACCTCCAACACTTCCTTCCTTCCTGGTCAGAGAGTTTAAGTCACTTCTAAAGGTCCTGATGAGTGGGGTGGTATGCCACAGGTCCGGGAGGAAGTGCTGCAGAGCTACAAAGCCACATGGACATCTGGCCTGACCTGCCGGGTAGTGCATTCAGCAGGCCTGCCCTCCACCCAATGGCTGAGCCCCTGGCCTTCTACCCTAGAAGCAAAGACAGAGATGAGCAGAGAAATTGCAAGTGATTATATATTCCAAAGGAAGAGAGAAGAAAGAAAAGAGAAAAGAAAAACAGAATTGCATCCATTGAAGTGAGGTTTTTGGAGCTGCTGGAGCCTTCCTGTAAGTTCCCTGGGAGGCAGGCAGGTGTCTTGCTTCCTTTGCGAGCTTTTTGGCAGAGAGCAGTTACACACAGGATTCTGGCGGAGGCCTCCTCGCCCCTGGCAGCTCTGCTTCTGGATAGCCTCTGTCCTCCAGTGGTGACGATTCCCAGTATCCTTGTCAGGAACCCTTCCACCCGCCACCGCTACCTGCCAATGCCATCTGCATTCTCTCCTGTTCCTATGTTAAGGTCTCTTTCCAAATGATTTCACATCCTCTGCTGGCTTAAACTTTCAATTTTGTGCTGTGACTCCCCCAGATCTCCAACTGCAGCTGAGATCTCTCTACTGAATGTCTGGTGGACATTTCTACTGGTATCCCACAGGCATCTTAAGTCCAAACTTTCCGAGGCTGGAACTGGACATCTCTTCCCCAGGTGTACTCTTCCACCTGGATTCCTCATCCAGGTCCATGATGCCGACTTTCCCTGACTGGCTCTGTCTAGAAACCCGAGTCTTCTCCAACTTCCCCCATTCCATCTTCCTCCCATGCTAATCTGTAGCAATAATTATAGCTAACATTTATTGAGCACATCCTATGTGCCAGACATTATACTAATCCCTAACATGTAATTTGATACACCAGTTATACGACGTAGGCACTCTTACTAGCAGCATTTTATAGGTAAGGAAACTGAGGCACAGAGAGTTTGCTCAAGGTCACAGAGCTAAGAGATAGAGGGACTGAAACTTGGATCTGTTTAATTCTTCACCACCACCCTGTAGCACCCTTGATCACATACCCTAACTACTTCTCACTTCTGCATCCTCTCTCCATCTCCAAGGCCGGCCTTTTTGGTACTTACATCATTTCTCACATGAACCTGTAAAAAAATAACATGAATGGAGCCACTTCAAAATGGAGTCAGCACTGCCATCCCAGAGGAACGACCCTGCCCGTCTTTCTGCTCAAATCCTTGCCATGTGAAAACCCGGTAAAATAACCTTTGGACCAGGCCGAAAGGTTATGTTTGCAAAGATAACAAGAAAGCAGACACTTCACTTGACCACTGAAAATTAAAGACGTTCCTTAAAGTTAGCGTCACTATGTTAGCTTCTGCACCTATAAAAAGCCTTCCTTCTATCGATGTCATTGTTCCCCTTCCTTTTCTTGTAAATCCCCCTTGCCTTTACCTTTTAATTGGGACATTGCTTGGGATTCTGCCTGAATCAATGCTTCCCAAATGCTTTTGGATCTCAAATAAAGGCTGGTTGTCTCTCATTCTGGCCTTTTATTTTTAGGTTACTAGCTCAGCATCGCTGCCTGGTAAAGTCTCCAGCTTCTCGTCTGTACTGCCACGTTGCTAGCACAGTGAGTTCTAAAACCTTTCTACGATTTGGCCTCAGTTATAGGGGAAAGCCTGACCTCTGAATCATGGCAAAAGAAACACAACATTTTTTGCCCAGATATTCAGCATCATCTCTCTGCTGGCCCACACATGTGCTGTGTCTCCATCTATTCCCCAGTGGGTTGTGATCTTTCACTTCTTAGGAAATTTGCCCATGTGATTTCTACCTGTCCCTTAAAACTCAGCTCAAGTGGCAACATCCCTATGAAGACATCTGTGGTATTGTGGTTTATAGAAAGAAATATGTTTGGTCTTCATTCCCTTCTGGCACAGAACTCTAAAAAGCCTGAGGATTTCTTTCGTGATAGGAGGGATAAAAGTATCTTTTGTTATTCAGAATGAGCTCCTTTCAACCACACCCGAGTTTAGTTAATAGGTGACTTTTGGAAGGCCTCTAAGGATGGGGCTGATTGCCTGGGGAACCCACCAGGTGATTAGAGGATTGGAACTTTCATCCCCACGTCCTGACCTGCCCTCAAGTATTGGATCTGCAGAGCTCCTGCGTTGGTGGACAGGAGCAGATGCTGGGAGAGTGGCTGCTCAGAGAGGGCAGGTCTTGCCCTCTGTGTCTCTTCCATTGGGCTGTTCCTGAGTTGTATCCCTTTATAATTCAACAGTGATCTAGTGAGTAAACTGTGTCCTGGGTTGTGTGAGCCATTCTAGTGAATTATCGAGGAGGGGGTCATGGGAATCTCTGATTTTCAGTCGGTCCGAAGCCCAGGTGATGACCCGGACTTGTGATGGGTGTCTCAGGGGGGGTGTGTGGGGGTTGGGGTCAGTCTTCTAGGACTGAGCCCTTAACCTGTGGGTTAAGCTCTTAACCTCCAGGTGGATAGTGTCAGCACTGAATTAAACTATTAGGCACCAAGCAAGTGTTGGAGGATTGATTGGTGTGGAAAAAGCACACACCTTGTGGTCACTCATACCTGTCTGACTTGCCGATCTAACGGAAAGCCCCTTGAGGACAGCACAGGGTCCGACTGGCTTGGGATCCCCGGCATGCGGTGGGTGCTTGGCAGTGACCTTGTTACCCCCCAGGCCCAGGTGTTTTGGGTGTGTCCCTGGAGTGGTTTTTCTCCCCAGCTCCATGGACCATGTGCCGGGGCAGCCTGGGGTGGTGGTGGGGACAGCAGCTCCCCCAGGCTTTGGCGAGGCTGACTCCATCATCCTCCACACAGTGTAAGCCCCACCTGGTCCCTGGGCCCCTACAAGGCCAGGCAGGGTTACTGAGAGCCTGGGAGTCAGAGGGGCCGCTCTGCCGTGTCTGGACGGTTCGCGCTCCGCCTCCTTAGTGCCTCAGTTTCTCACCGGTGGCACTAGGAACAGCCTCTCCCCACCTACCTCCCAGGATGTTGTGAGGTGGCAGGCATGACAGCCTTTGAAAAGCATCAAACGATGTATAAATACCAAATAATTTCACTGTGAAAATAGATCTAGTCTTTCGGGGGAGAGAAAAAATTATTTATCAGTGTCACAAATAAGCCATTGGAAATGAATTAGAGTGAAGTAAAACTCCAAAGAGGAAGAAGAGGAAAGCAACCTGAGCTTTTCTGAACCTGCTCCTTGGGGCTGGGCGTTTGCACGTCTCCCTGCAGATGTAACCTGCCCCCACTGCAGAGGGCAAAGGCTCTCCAGCAAAGCTGCTGTGAGGTGTGCGGCCTGTTGGTGCAAGCAACTGGCACATTTGGCTGCGGTTACCTGATTTTAGAAGTTGCTGGAAGTATATTTCTCTCTCTCCTGAAAGGGCTGTGCTGACTTTGCATATAGAAATGCCTCAGTTTCTCCTGTCAGTGGCTTTTCCCAGCCTATGCTTTTCCCACTGTCTCTGCTCTGGTGTTTGGTTGTTCTGTATGTGAAGGAAGGGTAGGTGGGAGCGGGAAAGGAGTTAAAATTCAACCTGATAAGCAGATTTGATAAATGTTGTAGTAGGGGAAAAGTTAGTATTAACTAATGTTTTATCAAATTTATGTTTTCCTCTTCCTTCTCATAAGAGATGTTCAAAATCGGCCATATATCAAAGAACAGAATACAAAATTTCTATTTTGTCAATTTTGTTGAATTCATACCATACATGGCATGTAAAAATAGAAGCTTCCAGCAGATGGCGGCAAAGTCTGACTTTTCTCCACCCGGCCCCCCCCCCCTTCACTGTTTCACAGCACATCTCACCCTCAAGAAAAAGAAATTTTTCCAGCAAAGACCAACTCCAGTCAAGACCTACAGCAGAAAATCTCCAGTAAGACGTGTAGGGAAAAAAGTTAGCCCCAGGAGTTGTAGCCTTTGTTGGTAGACCTAGCAACTTCCAGGTTTTCAAGTTGTTTATGAAGTTTGAGCCAATTCAGTCTTTTTTTTTTTTTCTTAGTTTTAGGTGTACAAAACTAAATAGTGGTTAGACATTTATGTACCTCACAAAGCAACAACTCCAATAAGTCTACTACCCACCTGACACTGTACATAGTTTTTACAATATTATTCACTGTATTCCCCATAGCGTACTTCACATCCCCGTGACTGTTCTGTGACTACCAATTTGTACTTCTTAATCCCTTCATCTTTCTCACCCTATCCCCCAAACCCCTTCCCCTCTGGCAACCACCAGTTTGTTCTCTGTATCTATGAGTCTGTTTCTGTTTTGTTGGTTCGTTTATTTTGTTCTTTATATTCTACATATAAATGAGATCACATGGTATTTGTCTTTCTCAGTATGACTTACTTCACTTAGCACAATACCCTCTAGATTCATCCATGTTGTCACAAATGGTAAGATTTCATTATTTTTTATAGCCAAGTAATATTCCATTGTATAAGTGCACCACAATTTCTTTATCCAATTATATGTTGATGGGCATTTTGGTTGTTTCCATATCTTGGCTATTGTGAATAGCACTGCAGTGAACATAGGGGTGCACACATCTTTTTCAATTGTGTTTTGGATTTCTTTGGATAAATACAGAGCAATAGAATTGCTGGGTCATAAGGTAGTTCTATTTTTAATTTTTTGAGGAGCCTCCATACTATTTACATAGTGGTTGCACCAGTTTGCATTCCCACCAACAGTGCATGAGGGTTCCCTTTTCTCTACATCCCAGCCAGCACTTGTTGTTTGTTGACCAGTTCAGTCTTGTACCGATAGGCCAGACGTTAGCCTCATTTCCCATCTGCCACCCCCACCTCCCTCTGACTCCCATGAAAGCAACAGCCCAAATGTTTTGAGAAGCAGAGAGGTGATGGGAAGCAGAGAGACCCTGGGAAGACTCTTGGTCTTAAAAGACCATAAAGTGTGAGACCCTGAGCCCCCGAGGCCTCCCCTTCTCTTATGTCTGTGCCCGAGGCTGTGGCCAGGACTCAAATGAAGGTGGAGGAAAGAGAAATATCTAAAGTGGTATGATTGTCCTATGTACTTCCCCAAATCCAGGGGAGGAAACCGAAGAGAATGAGAAACTAAAACAGCAAAGCTAAACCAAACATTAATGCTTAAGTGTCTACTTATTGCTGTTACTGTGCGTGGCATTGTGAAATTGAAAAGAGACACAGTCCCTGGCCTCCAGAAATGAATTAGGTGGAAAGAGCGTTTATTCCATCCAGGGACATGTTAGAGCCAGCTGTCTCTGGTGTGCTGATGGTGGTCATCTCCTTCCATCTCTGAGTTCAGGGACATGGTGGCTTCAAATCAACCACGTTAGGAATATTTACATGAGGGAAATCAGGAAACACTACAAATCAGGGCACCCCCCGCCCCCAGAGCTGAATGTTAAACCATCACACCAGTGATTCTGTCCCACCATAACAGAAACTGTTTAAATAAAGGTGGAGCAGGGCATTTCACAGTTGGGAAGCAATGGAAAGTGTCATGGGTTTGGATTCAAGGTTAAGCTTCCCCACTTACTGACTATTGGACCCTCACTACTGAGCCTCCATTTCCATCTCTCTGTAATGGACAAAAATGCTACTTAGTTACAGAGCAGTTTTGAAGCTCAAAGGATGTGGGCTTATACAAAATTCCATGTAAATCATAATTGATTTTACCAAGGTGACAGAGGCAACCAGTAAAATCTGTTCAATGATGGAGAGGGTGTCTATGTCATCCCAGTTTATGAAGAATTCATAAGATAATGCATTTTTTTTCATTTATTCCATAATGTTTATTGATGTTTCTTGTTTGCCAAACACTGTGGCTATCTGGGCAGTCATAAGAGAAGATGTAAAAACACTTTGTATATTATGAAGCTTTTATGTGGAAAGTATTTTGTAAATTAGAAGGTATCGTACATTGTTTTATTTTCTCTGAACTTTCTTCATCTCTTCCATTCTGGACACTAGCACTATAACACATCCTGCAACTAATATTATATCCTTTATTTAAATCAAAGTATATGGCAGTCATCACAAACAATGACACAGAAACAAAACTATGACAAGAAAATCTTGAAATATTTTGTTGACAGAAAACAGGTAATAATAAAATTATACATATGTATATATATATCAATCTAAAAGAGCATACATTAAAATATTCACAGTAGCTTTCTCTAGGTAGTAAGATGAATGATTTTGATTTTCCTTTCTTCTCAAATCTTTTACTTTTTCTAAGAAATTACCTATGTAGTATTTTAGTTAAAAATAAAGAAATACAACTTTTTCACTTAGCTATTTTTCTTATAGAATCTTAAATGTGGATTTGAAAGGAGACTTAGAGACGATTATAGATAAGGCTGCCGAGACTGGGGAGATGAAATAACTGGGTTAGTTGGACTTCTTTCTGTAAATTTGTCATTATCTTTCCTCTCTTTCCAAATGTGTTTGCTTTTGATTATGAGTCTAAACCTCTATGCTCTGTAATTAGATCCTCATCTTTAATTATCTTTCTGATTTTTTGATGTATCTACTTATTCTAATATGGTAGATTTTCTTTGAGTTGTTTCTTTCTTTTCTTCCTTTTTTTTTTTTTAATGTTCAACTGATTTCTTGGTTTCTTTGAGTTTTCTCTTGGAAAGACTTCTGAAGTAAACAAGCATTTTTATCCCAATCTGTGGCTTCTTTAATTATATTCTTCTCACATTTGCCTCTGGTCTCTACCAACTAATTTTCTCAGAAATTTCCAAGGATGAGTCATAATTCCTCAAAGACATCATTCCTGGAATCAGAACATTTTTTTCTTTATTTGGTGTAGACTAAGAGTTTTTCGTACAGGGTGTACAATATTATTTAATACAAAGGCTTTGCCCTCTGGGACTCAGTGTTTCCATCTTCCAAGTGGATGTTTCCCAGCCTACTAGATGACTATATCTTATTGGAAACATCTTGAAAAAGCTGAAGCCCTTCCAGCCCCTGCAGACAGACACTGGACTCCTTAGGTTGCACATGAGCAAATAGATCTGGGGCCAGAGGTTGTGCCAGAAGCCAGAGAATCAAAGCCGCCCCTGAGACAAGGAGCAGGCAGAGTGCGAGTGGGAGGGGTCCTCCTCAAGGCAGGGGACTCTGTATGCCTCCTGACTGCAGCCTGCAATAGCTGGCTAATTCCTATGGGCTGGCACAAGACAGGGAGGTACAGCTGAAAAGAAGTCTTCCTACCTAGGACACTTGAGTCCTGTTTTTAACTAGCTCTGTCACTAACTGGCCATATGACCTCATAAAGCCAAGAGGCCATCTTCATGTGTAAAACAAAGGGCTATTTAGATCTCTTCCAACTCTGAAATTCAGAAAGGGGAAACATTTGCATTTAAAGTTTGGTCACCACTTTTAAAGTGAAATTAATCCACATTTCCCTGGGTATCAAAGGCCTGGCTGACCCCTCTCCCGGTGCTGGGAATCGCAGACTTCTCTCCACTCACGGGGACTCCCACCTGCCCGTAGATGACTGCTCTTCCAGGCGCTTCTCTGCAAGAAAGGACCGTAGTTGTTTTTAACCATTTTCTCATGTGATGAGCTGAAGAAAATGACATATTTGATTAACGCATGTGAAATTGACCCTGCTCAGGGATCTTTGAAAGACAGCGATAGCACTGAGTGAGACCTGGCTCTGTCCATCACCAAGAGGGAAAAGAAAGAGAGAGGTGGATGTGGGGGCCAGGGAGAGACTGATTTCCTCTCAAACCCAGATGGTTTCCTTTGTGGTTGTCTGGGGCTTCCACAAAACCCACCTATCTTACAGTCAAGGCTGTTAATTAGGGGGCACAGATCTGGACTGCTGTCTCCAGCCCCCAAGCTGGTTATTAATGGGAAGGCTGAGCTGCGGGCTGCAGCAGACACTGGACATTCAGCCAGTGTCACCCGTGTCCTAAGTGGCTGTGAGGCACAGGTGTTTCATTCACTCAAAGTCCTACATACCAGATGTGATAAAAAACTACAGTGAATGGGGGGCAGCCGGTTAGCTCAGTTGGTTAGAGCGTGGTGCTCTTAACAACAGGGATGCCGCTTCGATCCCCACATGGGCCGGTGTGAGCTGCGCCCTCCACACCTAGACTGAAACAACGACTTGACTTGGAGCTGATGGGTCCTGGGAAAACACACTTAAATAAAAATGTTAAAAAAAGGAAAAAGAAAACAATAGTATTTAAAAAAAAAAAACTACAGTGATTGTGTAAATTAAAAAAAACATTTATTACAGTAAAAGACACATTGCCATTAATCCCCCTCAAAATACTCCCCCTCGCTTCGAACACACTTATCCAATCGTTCTTACCACTTGCTAAAGCAGTTCTGGAAGTTCTCTTTCATGAGTGTCTTTAGTTGTGCTGTGGTGGCTGCCTCGATGTCCTGAATCGGTTCAAAACATTTCCCTTTCATGGTTATTTTGACTTTGGGGAAGAACCAGAAGTCTCAGGATGCCAGATCTGGTGAATAAGATGGATGAGGACACACAATAATGTTTTTATTTGACAGAAATTGCCATACCAGAGGTAATGTGTGACACAGAGTGTTGTCACAATGGAGGATGAAGCAAAGACATGAAAGAGGACTTCCAGAACTGCTTCAGAAAGTGGCAAGAAAGATAGGATTAGTGTGTTTGAAGCAAAGGGGGGGAGGGTATTTTGAGGGGGAATATGGCAATTTGTCTTTTACTGTAAAAAGTTTTTAAAATTTAAACATTCACCATATTTTTATATCATACCACATAGATCTTACTTCATTTAATACTCACAACCACACAAGAGGTAGAAAACATAGGATTTAATTTCCAGATTAGGAAACTGAGGGTCAGAGAGAAAAGATAACTTGCCCAGTGTCCAGCTGGATTCTAAAGCCCCACCTGACCCGAGGGTCATGCTCTTCTCTCTCCACAACCAGGTGACCCGCCTTGGTCCCCTGCCCATCAGGCCTTCTCAGTTCCACCAACTACTGAACAAACAACTGTAGGTTTATCCGCTCCCTGTTTCTCCCAACCCCACGTCTCTCAAACTCTCTGGGATTGTTTCATGGGTTACTTTTACTGCGCCAAGCAGGTGGTCAGTTTCCTGAGTCAGGAAGAATGTTTCCTACTTTGTTTTTCATCCCAAATTACCTGGTGCCAAGCTGGACACATTACTATGTGTGTGATAGTTGATGGGCCAGCAGAGAACTCACCTGTGATGTTTTGTTCATAGACCACAGGCTTTGGGCTCGTGGAATGACTCTTCTCTTCACATCCTGAATTCTTTTTCTCCTCCAATCATCTCATGTTTGAAAGACCCTCTTGTAGTTCCTTAGATATCAACCAAAATCTCACTGTCCCTGGCTATTCCCTCCCCGGACATCTTCCTTCCTTTCTCCCTCCCTCCCTCCCTCCCTCCCTCCCTCCCTCCCTCCCTCCCTCCCTCCCTCCCTCCCTCCCTCCCTCCTTCTTCTTCTCTCTCTCTCTCTCTCTCTCTCTCTCTCTCTCTCTCTCTCTCTCTCTCTCTCTCTCTCTCTCTCTCTTACATTTATTGTTCTCTGTTGAGCATGTTATATAAACCGGCATTCTAAGCTACCTCTTTGAGTTATTCTTTCCCATGTATATATGAGATACACATGTTAATAAGCTTGGGGTTTTTGTCTTGTTCATCTGTCGTTCATTACACATTGTCATCTGAGAACCCTTGAGGAATAGAAGGAAATTTCTTCCTGTTCTACACTATGTCCTGATTGGTTTTCCTTTGGTTTTTGTTCCCTGGGGTGTTTCCCTGATCAGCTCCTGGTTGTCCTGAGTGGCCCCTGCTGTGAGCAGCAGCCTGCATTCCCAGTGTTGGGGTTTCAGCCTCAGAGGTGCTGGGATCTACATCCCAGGGAGCAACAGGGTGGCATCCTTATCTGGGACAGTTTGCTTATAAGGGAGAGACTTTAGCATGTCGATAGACAGTGGCACACTTAAGAAGCCCAAACCCATTTGCTGAGAGTTTTTTTTTTCTAGGCAGACAAAGTCAAAGGTTTATTTTGTACTTATTGGAAGCTTATGAGTATTTAACACAATACCACTTTAGATATAGATTTAGATATAGATATAGATTGGCTCCACACCTCTCTGGGCCTTTCATCACCCATCAGCCAGAGAGAACAGTATTATAAATTAATGGAAAAGTACTGCTACTGGAGTCAAATAGGCTTAGGAATGAATGAAATACTGTGCTTGAAATGTCTTATTCTAACACCTTGAAAATAATTGCGGTTGGTTTGTTTGCTTGTTCAGTTTTCCTCCAGCCAAATACTCCAATCAAATACTCCAGTATCTGTCCTCTCCACCTCCACCTGCCCATGTTCTGATCTCAGGATGACCCCAAACCTGCTTGCTGTCCCTCCTGACAGCCGGACAGCCGACATAGCCTGTGATATCTGGCCCCTCCCTTCTCCCCTTTAGCAAACCTTTCTTCTTCTGTCCACACTCTTAGTTCCCACTTGTCCCGTGAGCACTCCCTAACTCTCTACTTCCTTCTCTTTCCATCTTGATCCCGTGACTCTCAGTTCTGGAGCTGGGGAATGGCACGTCTCCCAAGTGACTGCTCATTTCAAGGCCACGTGCAGCTGAGTCACTTTTGTGACAATGAGGAAGGAGATAAGAGGCGATGGGCAACCAGCACACTGCCGTCACCACTAACGTAAAGGTGCTGTGGCCCCTGTCACCATCGCTGGCTTGTCAGCGGCAGCGCCATTCACCACTCCCAGCTGGTGGCCTCTCCCAGACACAGGGCTCAGCACTCCTGGGCATATTTCATTTCATTTTCACAATAGCCCTACGAGGCTGACTGCCTAGTCTGGACAAAAAGAGCCATGGTGATCAGCAAGGCTGCATTTAAATCAGTGAGGGGCAGCTGTTGTCCATCCCAGACAGAGCTCAGAGCCTCCTTTTTCGTGTTTAGCACTGGGCATGCCAGTGGCCTGCCCCCTCCTCGGGGCCCCCACACGTTCCAATTCAGACGTCCACTCAACTCAGGCTGCTGTCCTGAGTGGGCCGGCCTCCCACTGTCCTATCAGAAGCGATCGCTCTGAATGCAGTGGCTGGCTGTGTCCCACAACCCACTGTGTCCCACAACCCGCTGTGTCCCATGACCCGCACGTGCTGAGGTGGTGTATATTGGCAGCTACAGCCACTGGGTGGCTCTTACTATGGACAGAGGGGAGCAGCTGCTCACCCACCTACTGGCTGCCCAAACTGCCTCTCAATGCCTATGCCTCCATTTGTTCCCAGCTCATCTGAGCTCCTTTTCCAGGCACTTCCTTTCCTTCCATTTAGTTGGAGCTATGAACTGAACTGTGTGTGCCCCTCTCCTCCCGTAAATTCATATATTAAAACCCTAATCCCCAATGTGATGGTATTTGGAGTTGGGGCCTTAGGGAGATAATTGGGGTTAGATAAGGTCATGAGGGTGGGGCCCTTATGATGGGATTAGTGTCCTTATAAGAAGAGACAACCGAGAGCTCACTTTCTCTCCATCATGTGAGGACACAGCCAGAAGGTGGCCTTCTACAAACCAGGAAGAGAGACCTCACTAGAACCCAACCATGCTGGTACCCCTCTCTTGGACTTCCAGCCTCCAGAAGTGGGAGAAAACAAATTTCTGTTGTTTAAGCCTCCCAGCTTGTGGCAGCTTGTCACAGGGGCCCTAGCTAACAAATATAGGTAGTTTCCTTATTCTCTGTACAACACAAGAGATCAGACATGATGACTGTTGAAATCATCCTGGTGCTGTTTTCACAGCACAGTTAGCAAGCACTTAGTTTAGGATCTGCTTTTAGATGCTCCTGAACCAAGCATAACTTTTCTATCTACTCTAGAAGGGTCGGTCTGCTAGTCTGATCCCAGTCGCCTGTTGGAATCTAGACCTCTGTTGGTGGAGTCCTTCCAGTTCAGACCCCCTGAGCCCCAGGAGCCCAGTCTCCCACTTGCAGGGGCCCTTGGTAAGACTCTGTGCCTCCTCTTTCTCCCCTCCCCCTGTTTCCAGATAAGAGGATGCCGGAGGCTGCTCTCTGGCTTCTGGGCAGGGAACTTACTGGCCCCTTTCTAAACACAAAGGAAAAATGCAAATAAGCCCTGGGTGTAGCCAGGGCCCAAGTGCTGGCTTATATTTTAGTTTTGGGTGGCCTTTGTTTTCCCTTTTAGCAAACTGGACCTGGTCTAGGAAGATAACTGAGAACGCTTAATACACCGTGGCAGGGACGTGACAACAAACTGGGTAACAAGTGTCCTCAATTCAAAAACCATTTAAGATTAGTCAGTGCACAAGGAAACTTGAGGTGCCCTGAAAGCCATGGGTCGGAAGTAACAGGAAAGTTCTTTGACGGTTTCCCCAACTGACAAGTATCCTAAAAATCTACATGACTAACAATAATGAGTCGTAAAGATGAAATTCTCCTGAACCCAATAAAAACAGTATTTGATCAATCGTGCTAGAGAGAAAAGAAATGATCTTTCTATTGTCTCTACAGAAAATTATTTTGCAGGCCTCATTGTTATATGAAGAGGAGTGTGCAACCAGAAAAAAGGTAAGGAAAGGGTATTTAAAGATGCCTCAGACATAAGTGAAAATACTGCATTATTCTTCTGGATTTTGTGATGTTTGTAGTACTGGTCCACTTCTTAAAATTCATAATTGTTGCCCTAAATAAATATTCCCATTAGTACCTAATTTTGTGTTTGTCGTTTTGTTTTTCTTTCTTTAAAGTGAGTCTCTAACATTGAAGAAGCTTCAGGATCCAGAAAAACTGGTTGTGGCCTTATCCACAGCTTTCTCAGGGGAACTTTTAACTCTCCTCTCACCCCTATCCCTTTCGCCTGCCCTGTGGCTCTCAGCAAGATATTCTCCGTGGTCCACGGGACCTAGAGATTCCAACCACCCTCAGTGGCTAAGCCAGTGTGTGCAGGGAGGGTCGAAGTACAAGGACAATAGCCAGTTCCCTGCTGGGCATGAATCTCACACCCTCGGGCTCCCAGGGGGCAGAGCGAAGTTCCCTGGTGGGATCACTCCCTCTCCTGCTCTCTGTACTCCACACACTTTTTCTGAGATGCAAATGCAAACCTATGAGGAGGACCGTGGAACAATAGGAGGTACCTCAAAGGCCTTTCCAAGAACTCCGGAGAAGAACTGGGTCTCGTTTTGTCCCCTGACACTTACAGTGACTTCCCTGGAGCAGGGAATGATTGTCACGTGCTTGGGGGATTTCATGCTGTTTTCAGGTAAAGAAACAATCTTCCATGCTCTTGGCTGCTATAGGTCCCAGTTTATACTAAGTTCCCTTTTCACTCCAGATCCACTTAATACCCAAGTTTTAATGAGATTATTGAATCATTGAAAGAGCAGTTCTGAGCACCCCAGAGGGCTGCACCATTCACTGTCTACTTAGTGAGCGAGTGGCCAAGGATTGTCCTAGATTTGGAGTTTGTTATAAATAATCCTGCTAGGGCTGCTGACTGAGTTAAAACGTGATGTGCTTATTGCTGGGCAGGGGATGAGACATTCAAACGCAAATTTATGGTGATAATTGCACCACCAGGTAAAGCTACTAAAAAAAATTCACTGAATTATACACTTCAAGTGAGTGGATTTTATGATCCTGTAAAGTCGTTTTAAAATCCTATATGCTTCATGACCTTTAAATTTAGGAATTACAAGCCTGAGATTTTTTTTTAAACGTACATAAATCATTCATAAATCACAAAAAGTAAGATAGTTCACAAGGCAGCTTGCAAAACCATTATCACATACTCCCCCTTGAATCTCCCAGCATTCCTGAGACTTTCAAAAGCCTTAGCACTCAAAGCTTAAGATTGCAATTTGGACCCAAAACCCACAAGAAAGGTTGCCTTTGTCCTGAATGGCTAAGAACAAAAACGACAGCCAGCAAATTGCTTGCTCATTCAATAATGAATCAAACACATTTCATGTTTATCATGGAAATGAAGAGACCACCCAGTCTTTCTATTGCTTTAGGTCTGACGAAGCATGACACAGCATTGCTTAGAACAAAGCAAGTCTTTTGGGAGTGGGATCTGGAGACTGAAAGCCAGGTGACACCAAGTTTCCAGGGGTTGAATTTAAAGTATGTAAAAAAGCAATAATTCTGTGGCTACTCTGTTGAGTCATCTCATCTAACAATGTCCACCCATTAATATGAATAACTGTGGTTCCCACTGTCCAGTGGGCATGCCCTCTCAGTTGACGGATACTCCTGATCTGTGTGTCCCTTTTAGGGGACTTGATTAATATCCTAGACTGAGCAGGCACGGTTAGTTGTTTCTCACTCGCTGGCATCAGCAGGCTCTTTCCCAGGAAGATACCAGCAAGGATTTGTTTATTGAAATGAGCTACTCACCACCATGGAAATTCACTGAAGTGGGGCACAGATACATTACCCCAGCATGGAGCAGGGTGGGGTTTGATGTGGTCTGGAGGCAGGGGCAGCTGCACAGTGGGGGTTCCCAAATATCTAGGCACCCACTCAGGAGAGGATGTTCAGAACTGGGAGAGATGCCTGGTGAGAGCTGGATCTCAGCTACCAGCCAACGGGCAACACAGAAATTTCTTTTTGTCCTACCTTCTTATCACCCCTTAAATATTTAAAATAATTCCTGAGGACAGCCAACAGATAAAAATAAAACAGGTAATTTCTTGCAAATGTTACATCCACCTCCCAAAAAGTTAATTCTAAACTTCTAACTATGTGCATATAATCATCCGGGAAAGGAAGATCTATAACAATATGGGAACATATTTGTCATCATTTTGGCCTCCCAGGGTCTGAACTTCCTTCATATATATTGGGGAATTTCCTACCCTAGGAAGTAGAAGCTCCCGCCATAGAAGCTGAAGATACTAGTGTCTCATGTTCCCAGCCACAATTGCTGCTAGGATGTGGGCACTCAGTCTAGTCTCTGTCAACCAGAGGGCCCGGCCCCAGACTACCTTGGCACCTCTTGACTCCAAGACACATGAACTGTATAATCTATTTTAGAGAGAGTCACTCACCCAGCACCTTGGCCCCTTTCCCCTGCCTGCTCTAGACTAGAGGCTGGTCCTGCCAAGTATGTGTATTTCTACGTCCCTTTGCATCTCTTAGATGGCTGTATGGCACACTTCCAGCCAGGAAGACATAGATGTCTTGAGATTTCTTAGAAAACTCTTGCCTTCCTCATACAGGAGTCACCCTTTCTGTCTTCTCCCAATGTCCGCCTGGAATGCAAACGTAACATCCGGGGCTGCAGCAGCCATCTTGCAACCATGAGGGAACAACTCTGAAGATTAAAGCCAATAAGCTCAGGGTAGTAAAGCAGATAGAAAGAGCCAGGGTCCCTGGCAGATTTTTTTTGGATAGTTGAACACATGCTTGTAATAACTGACTTCTAGATGTGTGTGTGTGTGTGGGGGGGGAAGCATTTATTTTTAAACTATTATTGCCAGGTTTTCTGTATTCGCAACTATCCCCATTCTGAACGAACACAGGCAGTTTCCAGGGTCCAGCAGTGGTGTGGCCTGTGGCACAAAGTAGCATGTCTGAGCCAGTGGTGGGAGCGGTGTGTTTTCACAAAACCAGTTCTGCAGCATTATTTTGGGTGGCATTCCTCTTTCTTAGTCTCCAGACTCCTCCAGAAATCCTGAAGATTTCACGAGCTACATCCTGTGTCTTTTAAGACGTTCTGTTTCTGCTTAAATTCACCAAAGTTTAATTGAAAAAGATGAGGTCATGAGGGTGTGTGCTAATGCAATCTGACTGGTGTTCTTATAGAAAGAGGACTTTTGGACAGAGAAATGCACACCGAGAGAATCCTGTGAAGATGAAGGCAGAGATTTCAAAAAGAATTGACCAAAGTTTATTTCTGTTGCTCATAGTCAAGAATCTCAACAAACACAGAGATTGACACAAGGAGTGGTGGCAGCAACCTACCCCCAGGGAATGGGGGAGAATTTGGGATTGATTGTCTGGTCTGGTGGGATCTAAGGAGAGTAATAATTCAGGTAGTATTAAGACAGTTTATGGCACAAATGCTCCCTTGTGCTCACTTGCAGAGAAGGTTGCCAGTACGTGAAAGACCCACTGAACTTAAGGCATTGAGAAGCCAAGAGAACAGCACGAGACACAGAGAATCAAGATCTGTGGGTGGAGGGGTTGATGCTAATGGCGGGAAAGCTTATGAAATGAAGTGAGTGGCAGGGTCTTGAATTCTAGTTCAAGGCAGTCTGGAAACCAGGGACTTTCACTGGTTACATGAAATCGCAACTAAACCGAAAGGGAGACCTGTAGGTTCCTGATTTACAACATCTGTTAACCTCACAACTGCTCGTCTCTCATTAATAGTTAGGGCACTGATGGGAAAGAGTGACCATGGGGACATTCTGAATGGGGATGTATGGGATTGAGGACGCACAGAGCACAACTCCCTCCCTCCCCCCACCCGCAGCCCTTGTCATAGGGAATAACACTTTCACCCTGTGTAAAAAAGCTGCTCCTCACTTGCTTGAAGACCTGTAATGTTCTTGCCTGGGGAAGTCACTTGCAAGGAGGAATGCAAGTCCCCTTGTACCTCCCCTCTTATTGTCTCTAGACCAAAACCATAACTAGATACCAGCATGTCCTTCCTGTTATAAAACCAAACCTGGACGGAGGAGACAGACACCAAATAAATTGCAAGATTTTGCTCTTTATCTTGGTAAAAGTCTTGGGGACACATGTGGGAATCAACCCTGAGGGTGCTAAGCCAGGGAGGGAAAAACAGGGTGTTTCCTTCCAAAGAAACTGTAGCTCAGTGTGCTCTCTGGAGGGGGCATGGTTCTGACTGTTGACTCGCTTGGTCGGTTGAATGAAACCTGCTGGCCCACACCAAGAGAAGTCGAGATGCCTGAATTTCTTTGGCACAATGTAGAAAGAGGAATCCAAGGAAACAGGAATGTTGGTGCGGATATATTGTGTATGACCCACTTACCCCAATTCCCTGACCCTGTCCCATGAAAGGAACCGGAAGATACTCCCTTCATCAAGGCATTGAGAAGTACATCGGGGAGGGAAGTGCCACCACCTCTCTGTGCCACCACAAGTACTGTCATGGCTATTTTATCTACATCAGGGGTGCTGTGAGAGCTGCTGGAATTAAACAGGCTCCCACCCGGCTGCCAGAGGCCAGTGGTGGCACAATCACCAGGAGAAGTGAAGTCACTTCAGTAGAAGTCATGGTGACCACAACCATTCCCAGGACCAGTCTGGGGATCAGAGTGGTCTGCACATCAGATACGTTTGGCAGAAATTAATTGATTACGAGCCCCCAGGACCCAAATAGATACCTAGCCCTCTATGCTCCACATATTGCACATGACGGTAGCAAACCAAAAGCTCTCTAGGTCTGATTAAATCATCAAACAATCTGGTAGCCATACCAATTCTTAAACCTGAAATTGAATGCTACAGAAGTGGGAAATTCCTACCACAGTCCTACGTAAATGTCCAATGAATATAGAAGATGGACAGGTCTTGGAGAGTGGCCATGGGTTATCATAAACTTAATAAGGTGGTGACTTCAATATAGCCCCTTGAGGAAATATCTTTTTCTCATTCCCAATAAGCAAAGAACTCCAGAAGCTGCTTTGCCTCATCTGGCAAGGATAACTTTCCATCTTGCTTTAGAGTTATTGCAACTTTGGCACCATGACACAATTTGGTCTGTAGAAATCTTGATCACCTCACTATTCTTTGGAACAGCACAGTAACTACCTGTGGGGACAGAGCCAGGAGTGCAGTTTCCAGGCTCTCGGCCTCACGCGGAAAGGTGCTGGCTCAGGTAGTAAACGGCCATCAACTGTGACTGGACGGCCATCAGCTGTGGCTAATTGGCCGTCAGCTGTAACCAGTGAGCCATTGGCCCCTAATATAACTGCTGTGGCTACGCTAGCAGAAAATGGGGGGCTAGCAAGAAGATGGCGACTGAGTTGGCAAGAGCTGATCGCAGTTAGCAGGGCGGATTGCAGCTAACAGGTGGGGTTGGTTGGCAGAGAGAGGTGGACAGCAGGTTGCGGATAGTGTGGCTCCTGCTTCCTGTGTCTCCAGCTCAGCCGCCAGCGAGAGTATAGTGGAATGACTCCCCTGTCTATGGCTCCGTGGGTGTTCCTTTTTGGCCTCACCATGTCCTGCGTTCTTATGTGGGGAGTGGGACCAGAGACCCTGCATGACACTACCACATTGATGATCTCATGCTATGAGGACCTCGAGAGCAGGTATAAGCGTTATTCTAGACATTTAGTAAGAAACATGCAGATTGTAGTGTGAGAAATGAAGCTCATGCATCTACACGGTCTGTGACCTTAGGGAGACTTTTTAGGGGGTCCATGATCTGAGCTGAAAGATGGCCTCCAAAGGGAAGCATGGGTTTTTGCACCTCTCACCAATGTCTACAGGAAAGAGAGAGAAAATGCTCGGAGGTCCTCTATATGGAGGCGACATTTGTCACAGCCTGGGCCTCTGATGACAAACTACATTCTTTCAGTGTAATAAAATATAAAGATATGTTTGAATGTCCAGGCAAGCACAGGGATGACATTGGTAAACACATAGTTTCTATCCTAAGGAAATTTCTAAACAAATGGAGTGACTACGTACACAGGTAGTGCACCTAACCTAGTCCTGAGTGGATGGTGGCTGGTGTGGTCTGGGGGAAACTTCCTGGAGGAAGTGACCCCCTTACAGATAAAGAGGATTTGGCCAGTTTTTGGAGGAAGGGGAGGAGAGAGTTCTCTTGGCCTGGAAAGTTCATAGGTGTTAACACTCCTCCTAAGGGACTTCAGGGAGATAAGCTAAGGTAGGAGCCTGGACTTTATCCTCAGAACAATGAAGGGCAAGTGAAAGGAATGCAAGCATTCGAGTGACATGGTCAGGTTTATTCTTTAGAAAGAGCATTCCCACTATTCTGTGCAGAATGGATTGACGGAAACAAGATCAGCGGTGGGGAGACCAGTTCCATATTTTCTCTTTAAGTAGTGCTGGGGAGAGAAGCACCTGAAATACATTGGAGAGTGTAAACACTAAATAATTGGGAAGGAAAGCAGGGCTGGATCCAGGCTCTGAGGGGCTCTTTTTAGGCAGAAGAGCATACAGTTAGGCACAAAGTTGACTACAGGTATACCATGTTTTATTGCATTTCGCTGCATTGGGCAACAGGTGTGATTTTCACAATCTGAAAGGAAGACCCTCCGCCAGCAAAAAGATTACCACTTGCTTTATTGCTGTGGTCTGGAACCTAACCGCAGTATCTCCTATTTGTGCCTATACTAACTTAAGATGAGAAAACAAATCGCAAGAAATCACTGGAGCTTTGGAGAATCGGGTCTTTTTCTTGTTTTCCGGAACTGCTTGCGTAAAAATGCTTCTAGAGGCAGCTGGCTTGGCGTCCCCTCTCTGCGTAGAGCGCGGTACAACTCAA
Organism: Rhinolophus hipposideros; assembly: GCF_964194185.1. Taxonomy (NCBI): domain Eukaryota; kingdom Metazoa; phylum Chordata; class Mammalia; order Chiroptera; family Rhinolophidae; genus Rhinolophus; species Rhinolophus hipposideros. Next base: position 22,093,158 of record NC_138072.1, on the reverse strand, counting down.
GCACCCCAAGATACGGCGCCCTGGGGCGTAAACTAAGTCAATTTCAGCGCCTGGGAGAAGCCACGCGCTCAGCTAGAGAATGACGGGCTTGTTGGTGTGGCGGAGGGACCATTCTCCTGGGCGGTTGGACAGGAGTGGGAGGCCGGACGGGAAGGCGGTGCCGCTTCACTCGGAAGTCCCGAGGCTCGGTCCGCGGACGCCCCGCGCTCTCGGGGCACCGCCTGCACCGCTCAGAGGTGAAGGGCTCAGCGTCCCCGCGGGGCGCGCACTGTGCCCGGGGCGCACGGTGCGAGTCTCCGGGAGCAAAGTGCTGACACAGGGGCCACTCCTCCCTTCCGAGTTCAGGAACTTGACCTCAAAAACGCAAACCGTCAGGCATTTCTGGATTTAGAAATAAACATCACTCCATCAGAAACAGCCACGGAGTCGTCAAGTTTTATATTTTAAAGCAAAAAAAGGACTTGTAAATTTGCTGTTTTTGAAATAAAAGAATTAAGTTCTGCAAAACAAGTCATCAGCAGATGAAAGCGCGAGACGTGGAGCTCGGCCCGGAGTAGCGGTCGGCACCAGACGCCGGCGGGCTGTCCTGGGGGCTTGGGGTGGGGGTGGGGGGTGGCCCGCAGTGCGAGGCTGGTGGGAGCGCGGCGCGGCACCGGGGCTTCGGGGGCGCGCGCGGCGGGGGCGCGCAGTGCGGGGCGGGGCCGTGGCGCAAGGGGCCGGTGTTGGGTGTGCTGTGCGGGGGGCGCGGGCGGGGGCGCGCAGTGCGGGGGCGCGCAGTGCGGGGCGGGGCCGTGGCGCCAGGGGCCGGTGTCGGGCGCGCAGTGCGGGGCGCGCGGGCGGGGGCGCGGCACCGGGGCTTCGGGGGCGCGCGGGGCGGGGGCGCGCAGTGCGGGGGCGGGGCCGTGGCGCCAGGGGCCGGTGTCGGGCGCGCAGTGCGGGGCGCGCGGGCGGGGGCGCGGCACCGGGGCTTCGGGGGCGCGCGGGGCGGGGGCGCGCAGTGCGGGGGCGGTGTCGGGCGCGCAGTGCGGGGCGCGCGGGCGGGGCGGGGCTGTGGCGCCAGGGGCCGGTGTCGGGCGCGCAGTGCGGGGCGCGCGGGCGGGGCGGGGCCGTGGCGCCAGGGGCCGGTGTCGGGCGCACAGTGCGGGGGCGCGCTGCGCGGGGGCGCGCAGTGCGGGGCGCGCGGGCGGGGGCGCGCAGTGCGGGGGCGCGCAGTGCGGGGCGGGGCCGTGGCGCCAGGGGCCGGTGTCGGGCGCACAGTGCGGGGCGCGCGGGCGGGGGCGCGCAGTGCGGGGGCGCGCGGGGCGGAGGCGCGGCGCCACCAATCGCAGACAAAGGCCGCCCCGTGAATCATGTGGTGCCGGGAGGAAGTCGGCTTGTTGTCTTTCCTCCCGCCGCTGGCCCGGGCGGAACGATGCGCGGAGACCCCCGCGGGGGTGGCGAGCTCCGATGAGGTCCGAGCCCCCGGCCGCGCCACAGCGCCCCCGGCCCGATGGCGGCCCCGCGCTGGGACCCCCTGCGCAACGACTCGCTGCCGCCCACACTGACCCCGGCGGTGCCCCCCTACGTGAAGCTCGGCCTCACCAGCGTCTACACCGCCTTCTACTCGCTGCTGTTCGTGTTCATCTACGCGCAGCTGTGGCTGGTGCTGCGCTACGGCCACAAGCGGCTCAGCTACCAGAGCGTCTTCCTCTTCCTCTGCCTTCTCTGGGCCTCCCTGCGGACCGTGCTCTTCTCCTTCTACTTCAGGGACTTCGTGGCAGCCAACGCGCTCAGCCCCTTCGTCTTCTGGCTGCTCTACTGCTTCCCGGTGTGCCTCCAGTTCTTCACCCTCACGCTCATGAACCTGTACTTCACGCAGGTGGGTCGGGCGCTCACCTGGCAGGCGGCCCTGGCAGTGCTCAGTGCCGGGGCGACGGCAGCGATGGCCCCGCGGGGGCAGGTCGCGGAGCCACGGCCTGGGCGTGTGGGGAAACGGCAGTGGTGCTGGGGTCGTCCGAGCCCGTCCTACCTGCAGGCCTTTCCCGCAGGGCAGGCCCTCCCATTCTCAGGAGGCGGAGGAGGACGGTGAGGCCTCGGTGCCACCTGTCAGTCCGCCCTCAGCTCAGCGCCGTCCCGAGTGCGGGGCCCTCTCCGCGCACACGTCAGAATAGGTACCGATGGCAGGTGTGCCCACAAGGGAGACTTGTGTCAGGCCCCGAGCACAAGCCTAGACGTTTGCTGGGGCTTTTGTTTTACAGGCGACTTTTTATGAGGCGTGTTGTTAATAAGCTAATGGGAGTACATACTATAAATTGGCTCGATTGCTGTCACCGTTGAGTTAATGAAAGCACAGTAATTGTAAAGCGCTTTGCAAATACTGTGGCAAGTGTTTCCTAAAGTTCAATAACACAAAGCTACCATCATCGTCGTCGCCATCTCTGATTCTCATTAGCTTTCCAAGGACGAAAATGTCCGTTTTCACTAGGACTCTGCCCAAGGGAAGGGCTCCTAGTGTGTCACCTGCTCAGGGTAATTTAAAAGCCGTCTCAGTGGGCAGAGGCTTGGTGCAAGCAGGCATTCCATTCCTTTAAATAGCGTTGCTATTTCTCTAAAGAAAATGTCATTGATTTTTTTAAAAAAAAGAAAGAAAAGGTAGAAAAAGGATGGTCCTGCTCCAGTGGGAGCCCCTGACTGAAAATTTGAAGGACATATACTTGTGGCTAAAATATAGCATGCGTACTATTTCGTGCCTGTTACACTGTTACCAAAATGGACCTACAAAGCCTTCTGATAAGTCCAGTGTATCAGTGTATTTTCCAGTCTATGAGTAATGTCTCTTAGTTGTCCAAATACTACTTTTAAGCCCCAAAACCAGTTCAGGCAGTCAGCTCCACGGCAGCCACTCCAGCTTTTTAATTGGATCAAAAGGGGTGGTTCCAGCAAGACGCAAAAGTCAGATGGCTTTGTGTTACTTCAAGAGCTGTGACAGTGGTCATTTGCACATTGAGGTGTTGGTTTGTGTCTCTTTTCGCGACTGCCATGGCTGTCTGGTAGTGACGTGCAGATTCTGCTGGATTAGGAGCAGGCTGCACATTTTTTGCACCATCTGCTGATTGGCGAGTCAGTGCTGAGCGAGGGAAAGCGTGACGAGACACACAGTCAGTCACTGCCACGGCGCTGGCTCCCTTATGTCTCCCGAGTCTTTTGTTCTCTGTATCTCCAGGGTGGCTGGCGGGAGAAGGTGGTACCAAATGCTGGCATCTCAGATGCTGGCAGAGCAAAGCCATTCCCTGGCTTCCTGACAAGTATTCTGGTACTCTGGGGAGTCCTAAAGGGGCCCCTTTGGCTCTCTGCTCTGGCACTGCTCTTTTCTTTCCCCACACGCCTGCTCTTAGACCTGCAAGTTCTTAGACTGGGGTGCTTAAGAATTACTGCTGCCTAAGCCCCATCTCGGAGCAAGTAAATTGCATTTGGGGGGGGGGGTGGTAGCAGCCAACAGTTAAGAAGCAGGTACTTACTATGTGCACGGTTTTAAGCAGTTTGTCTTACTTATTTTTCATAACAACCCTGTGAAGAAAGTACCGATAATGCCCCCATTTTATAGAGGAGGGTCAGAGAGGTCACATAACCAGTGCACGTTGGAGCCGGGAGTCACACCCACATCTGTGACATCTGAGTAAGGCTCATCCCTACGGTATAGTATTGGAAACCTCTCACTACAGAAAACATTCCCTCCTCTAAATGTAACCCCTCATTCTCCAGGAGCTGACCACTAGGGTAGGTACAAAGTGTACACACGACACAGTTCAGTAATAATTCCAGGAATTTCCGGGGGACATTTAAGCTTTGGGAGACTTGAGCAGGACCAGCGTCCTCAGGGAAGAGGACCAGCTCCCGAGGCTGGAGGCTGGAGGCGGGAGGTGGGAGGAGGGGACTGTGGGAAGCACGCTGCATGGGCTAAGTTGAGAGTTGGGAAGGAACTGGAAGGGGGTTCCGAGAGGTTGAGGAAGGTTCTCTCTGTGGTTGTCAAGTCCTTTATGCCTGCGCAGTGCCCAGGGCCTACTGCTCCTCTCTCTGAGGACCTCCCTGATAGCCTGGGAGCTGGGTACCAGCACTGGCTGCTCTGAGGTTCCCAGAGGAGGCAGTGTGCCCGGTGCAGCGCCGCTGTGTGGCCGTGTGCGGCGCTGTCCTGCCTTTGCAAGGTGTGTCCTGCCCTCCCATCCGCTCGCTCCCGTCATCCTTGGAATCAGGCTCTTCTGGGGCTGGCCCAGGAGGGGGCAGGGTTGTCTCACGTGACTCTGTACCTATTCCCTCCAGGTCTTGCTCTGCCTGTGTAGCTGTGTCATCATGGCGTCAACTTCATCCTGGCTCCCTCTGCCTCTGTCTCCCTTCCATCCCAACCCCTTCTTCAGGGGGTCCACACCGGGTATGGTCTGGTGCCCACCCAGTGTCTCCTCCAGGCCCCCACCTGCCCCTTTTCATTCTCTGCCTGCCCAGGGGCCTGCCACCTGCAGAAATCCAGGGTGGAAGCAGGTGACGCGCTCCAGGTTCCTGGGGCCCACACGCCTCCACGGCACAGGTGGCGTCTGCCAGGACTCCATGCGCAGCCCACTTAGCTCTGAGGTCCACACCTATTGGGCTCGCACAGTCCCTGTCCAGGGAGCAGGGGGCCAGGTCCCCTTTCTCCCTAATTCCCCATGAGCAGTTTCCCTGGTACTTTAACCTCCGTGACCTGGGGTGAAGGCTGCCCCTGGACACTGTTCTCCTGCCAACAGGATGGTGACTTTTTCTCCACTCTCCTCATCCAGGCTGTGAAGGCGGCATGTGGCTGGCGGTAGGACCGGTTCTGCTCTCTGAGCAGGCCTGGTGTGCGCTGTGTGTGCCTCTGGCCCAAATGTTCTCAGCTCTCCTTGGAAAAGGAGCACTGAGTCCCCGTGGCAGCCATCTCGGAGGGACGGCCCGACCCCACTCAGCTCCCTGCTGCCCAGGAAGTGGCAGGGCCACGGCTTGAACAGGCCATTCCTCCACGCCTGTCCTATCACCTTGTTAATTTGTCTTTTTTTTTTTTTTATGGTTCATCTATTGTATATTGTTTTTTTTCTTTTTCTTTTTTTTAAAATTTATTGGGGTGACAATTGTTAATGAAATTACATAATTTCAGGTGTACAATTCTGTATTACATCATCTATAAATCCCATTGTGTGTTCACCACGTGGGGCGGGACCCTGACATCTGAGTGAGGTATTTTGGTGTCCCCCACACCAGGCCATGGAGTAGGGGCTTCTGTGCCAGGGCGGCACCTGGGCCAGCAGGTCTGTCTGCGGAGCTGGGGTGGTGGGTCGTGGGGTGGCCGGGAGCTTGGTGACACCTGGGCAGTCAAGTCTCCCTGCGGTTCTCCCACAGAATCATGGGTCTGGGTCTCAGACTCGGGTTCCTGAGTTGGTTGAATGGGACGGGCTCAGCTTCTCCCTGGCTCACACTTCCTTTGAGCCCTGTGACAGATTCCTGCCGTTCAAGAGGGGGGAGGGTTCCAGGACGGAAAGGAGAAGTGAACCCTGTTGATGAGAGGAGAGGTGGTGTGACAAATGGACGCTGACGCAGGAACCAGGACTGTACCACGCCTTAGAGGGTGACTGGAAAGCTGCAAGAGGGCTGTTGTGGGGGCCGGGGCTCATGGCAGGACCTGGGGGCTCATGGAAGGGGCTGAGGGCTCATGGCAGGGCTTGGGGGCTCATGGAGGCGGCCGGGGCTCATGGCAACTCCTGGGGGCTCATGGAAGGGCCTGGGGGCTCATGGCAAGGCCTTGGGGCTCATGGTGGGGCCCTGAGGTCATGGTGAGTGTTTGAGCTCCCAGTGGGCCTGGGGGTCATGGTGCTCCAGTGAAGGCCTTTAACTCAGGAGGCAGCAGTCGGAGTGGAAGGATCAGGGGCCCTGTGGGCAGAGCTGTGTTTGAATCCTGGCTTGGCCCCCATTGTGGCCCCCCCCCAGCCAGTACTGACCTCCCTGAGGCAGTATCAGCCTCCTTCACCTGGAAAAGGGCAACTGTGGTGCTCAGCCCCAGGTGGGAGCGGTGAAGGAACTACTGTCTGTGTGTGTCTTTGTTTCTTTCCCTCGGTTAGGGGCTCTTTCTGTCTCCTCACAGCAGGAACCCAGGCTCCTGCCTGACTTCACCGCAGTCCTCAGGGTCAGGCCCCAGCTCTGACTCTGCCTTTACCAATCCACCGTGTCATCAGATCAACTTTTACCACCACGATGCAGCTTTATGCTTGCAAATGGCAGTGACACGTGGCCTCCCCTTAGGGAAAGTGTGGTGGTGCCAGCTCCTCTCACCTGTAGCTCCTGAAACCTGGAGATGGGTGTGTGTGTTGTGTGCATGCCTGCGTGTGTGTACTTGTGTGTATTCCTGTGTGTGTGCGCCTGTGTGCATGCCTGCGTATGTGTACTTCTCTGTATTCCTGTGTGTGTGTGCTTGTGTGCATGCCTGCGTGTGTGTACTTGTGTGTATTCCTGTGTTTGTGCTCCTGTGTGCATGCCTGCGTGTGTGTACTTGTGTGTATTCCTGTGTGTGTGCTCCTGTGTGCATGCCTGCGTGTGTGTACTTGTGTGTATTCCTGTGTGTGTGCATGCCTGCATGCATGTACTTGCGAGTGCCTGTGTGTGCACCTCTGTGAACCCCTGTGTGTGTGACTGAGTGTGCCTCTGACATCCATGTGAGCGCGTGTGTATATGCGCATGTAAAAGTTTCCTTATTAGCATTCAGTCTGCCATCCACCACCAGCACTGCCAGGAAGTAGGTTCCTAATTGATTCCTGTATGAATCTCCCTCTAGGATACATGTTTTAAAAAGAACCAGTGGCTTTTGCTGTTTCAATGTAAGTCAAATCCATTTGCCCTGGTTTGTTCACAGCAGCTTCCTGGGGTCCCGACCCACATCAGGATGGATGGGTGGTGCTTGGGGAAGGCTGGTTCACTCCATCCCCACCCCATGAGCCATGCCGAGCAAGTGTAATCCTTCCTCCCAGGACAGCCAGCCTTTCACAGAGTCGATGGCATACGTTGCGTCTTGTCCGAGTGCCCTCTGCTTGGGGTGGAGCATTCTCGGTTCCTCCTGTGTCTGATGATGTGGGTTTGTCCCTCACCATCTGGTCCCTGTCCCCAACGGCCCTGCCCAGTAGCCACAACGAGCTGGTGGCAGCTCCAGGGGTGGACCAGAGGGAGTTTCTCTCACTATGTTGCTTCCTCTCGAGGAGGTAGGATGGCCGGCCTCTTGGGCAGGATACAAGGAGCGTGACCTAATAAATACTGTCTCGGTCAGCTTGGGCTGCCACGATGGAATACAGTAGACGGGCGGCTTAGACCGCAGACATTCAGTTCTCACAGTCCTGGAAGCTGGAAATCTGAGATCAGGGTGGCAGCATGGCCGGGCTCTGGCGGGAGCCCTCTTTCTCTTCCCAGAGGACAACTTCCCCTTGTGTCCTCATGTGGTGGAGAGAGGGCAGGGTGGGGGAGGGGGCCGGCTCTGTGGGGTCCCTTTCATCAGGGCACTGATCCCCTGCGTGAGGGCTCCACCCTCATGACTTAATTACCTTCCAGTGGTGTCACCTTCTAACACTGTCACATTGGGGGTTAGGATTTTAGCGTATGAATGTGGGGGGCACAGACATTCAGTCCATAACAAATAGCAGAGTGCTCCTAGCAAGGGCAAGAGTTCCAGGAAACCTCATAATTCCCCTCATTTCTGAGGCAGAACGTTATCTTGTGTTTGGGGAGGGGAAGAACAGAGGCATTTTCACCGCTAACTTATTTTGTTTGGGCAGGACTTGCCGCCAGGATTTTGACATGACGCACTGCACAGAGCCCTTCTTTTGGGGAGGCCTTCTTTCAGGGAGCCTTTGGGTCTGGCTGGCTAGTGACCCCGGCTACGCACCCTCGGCTGTGACGATTCCTCCTTGTGTAACGCGTGACCTTGTTTAAGCTCACTTGCAATAATCGTGGACAGGGCCCTGGCTGTAAACTGACCTGCAGGTGTGGCAGAAGCAGCTCAGAAACATAATGGCGATAACAGTACCTTGTGTGGCTCAGCCCTGACACGAAGGGGGAGAATCCTGCCAGAAAGCTCACCCGAAATGGCAGTCTCCACCTGGGCCAGGGAGCCAGCAGGTGGCTCCCCACGAGGCAGCGGGTTGGCGGGGGCACTGCTGTTCTGGGGACCTCTGGGCCCGCGTCCCCACCTCCCCTGACAAGAGGGCCCATGCCCACTTAGAAGTGAGGCTGCAGCGATCCCCACTGGGCCTCGCGGGGCAGAGCATGCAGGCTGCCCTGAGGGAAGGCGTTTCATGGCATAGCGTTTCAGAGTAGAAGGCACCTTAGTGAATGTTTGCACTAACCCTTTCCTGAGCTCAGGAAAAGGAGAGAAAGTCCATCAGGGATGCACATTCGTGGTCATGTAGCCCGCCGCGCCCCTCATCCAGACGCTCAGGTGACGAGAGAACGTGGGAAAGAGGGAAACTGAGGCCCGGGTTCCGTGTTGACTTGGGGAGCCTTTGGAGGGGGAGTGCTCTGCAGGGCCCCCCTGCCCTCTTGGGCTGCCTGCTGCCCAACCTAACTGTGGGCCCAGCCTTGGGACGGCCTGGCTCGTTGGGGCCCAGTTCCAGTAACAGGACAGGAGGCCCTCGTCCCCCTGGAGGGTGGAGGAGAGAGAGAACTTGGAAGTAGGAGAGGGACGCATTAGGGAGGGAGGAAGCCGGGGAGGTGCCTTCACAGGTGGGGCCTCTGTCCACTTCACCATTTCCTGAATGAGTGCTGAGCGTGGGAGCCATCCAGGTGAGGTGTGCCCCTGACTGACGGTTGGGGTGAGACACACACTTACACGTATAGACATACATGTACACGTGTACACACAGACACTTGAGGAAGAGGGCTCTCCAGAGAGTCTGAGGGTCCTTCAGGGACGTGGCTTCACAGAAATCCAGAGGACAGTCATTGTGGGTCTCACAGTCACATGTGCAGAAACGCATCTAAGTGGTTGGAGCTCTGTGCTCTGAGGGTCAGCGTGAGGCCAGGAAGTGAGCAGGACTCGCTCCATACACCACGTGCTTGCCAAGTTCAAAGACAGGAGGTGACAGGGTGCAGAGCTGAGCTGGGAACCCAGCCCCTCCCAAGGACCCCCTCACACCTGGACACAGAGCTCGCCTTGGCCTGAGGCCGCTGCACCCAGAGTTGTGTGGCGGGGACCGCAGACCCTTTCTCTGTCGTGGGCCCTCAGCTTAAGAACGTGGCAGTCTCTGCAGAGATGTCGTGTTTGCACAGAGTGGGCCTGAGGTGCCGAGCGGAGCTGTCACTTGCTCCTCCTTAGGGATGGCTGCACAAAGGCAGGAATCACCGCTTGGGCTCTCGTGTCGCCCTTCCCTGGTGAATGATGGCACTTACCATGTGGAGACACATACCAAGGCAGCTAATGACTGTCCCCGGGACAGCAGGCCCTCAGGTTTGCAGAACTTCCCCCAAATGTCAGGAAGTGGGCAGCACAGAGGAACACCGGAGCAAATGCATCAGTGGCTCCTAACTTTCTGAGTACGAAGGTTCCTTGTATGGTCAAGAAAGCATCTGTGCTCACAGTTTGGTAGCTGAGCACGGAGGGAAATGGTTTGAGAAAATACACAGGACAAATAGCAGCAAGCACTTCCCGTCTGTGAGGTGCCAGGCGCTTGCCTAAGTGCCCCAGGTAGCCAGTTTGCCTCATCCTCACAAAAACCCATGAGGTGGGCACCTCACTGTGCAGATGAAGGACTTGAGGCACAGAGAGGTTAGGCGATGTTTCCAGAGTCACACACACATTGGTGGAGCTGGGATTCAAGTCCAGGTGAGCAAGCTCCAGAGGCCACACTCTTAACCGACTCTAGATGTCTCTGTGCTGTGGGTGGACACAGCTGTGGACTGTGAACCGTGGAATCCCAGGTCCTGGTGACAGTGCATGACCTTGAGCTGTGTGTTTCAGCATCCACACATGGCAAATGTGTCAGGATGGGTGAGCAAACAAGTTGCAAAAGGGGATGGAAGGTGTTCATACATTGAAATGGAGTGAGAAACCATGCACTGTATGTTGTTTGTGAATGTGCTCATAAATAGTGAAAGTGTAAGCCGGCCTGGGTAATAACACCAAATTCAGGTGGTGGTGACCTCTGCGGAGGAGGGAGGGTTAGAACCAGGGCGCTTCCGGGATGCCAGGGGTTCAGGGGTGTCTTTTTCTTTATTAAACGTAAGACACACTGGAGCAGACACTAGTGTACAGCTTGCGGAGCTACCCCAGGTACAGAGTGTTTGCTCTGTGGTTTCTTTGTGTTGACTTAACAAGTTTTATAATAAAGTTAAAATCTGCCACAAATTTGTAACGTTTTCAAACAAAGTTGCCTATATAGACATTTAAAAATTGTGTGTGTTAGAGTAGAGACATACTGGTTACTTTCTTTTTTATGTAGCCCAATATCCTCCTTTTTAAAAACCTTTTTACTAACTGTAGTGAAATCACCTGATCTCTTGGGACAGCTTTTTGTGTTTCACTCAACTTCTCCACCCCCTTCCCGTTTGGCAACCGTCAGCTTGTTTCGTGTATCTATAGGTCTATTTTTGTTTATTCATTTATTTTTTAAAAATTCTACATATAAGTGAAACCATACAGTATTTGCCTTTCCTTGACTCACTTCGCATAATGTCTTTTAGGTCCATTCATGTTGTCGCAAATGGCACGATTTCCTTGTTTTTTATGGCTGAGTAATATTCCATTGTATTAATATAGATACACCGCATGTTCCTTATCCATTCTGTCTGTGGTCCCCCAGGCTGCCTCCCCGTCCTGGCCACTGTAAATAACGTGCTGCGTTCGTTAGACTTCAGCCTGCTTGGCACAGTTTCAGACCTGCTCTGTTACTCCAAGACCCTTAGCCCACAGGCCAAACCCCAGCACATGGGGTCAGGGGTCCAGCTTTGGGGTCCAGAGCCTGCAAAGTTGGGCGGATTGGGAAGTGTCTGCAGGGCAGCACTTCAGGGAGTGAGGGCACAGAAGTGAGGGCGTGGAGACACGGGTCGTTTTGTGGGGGGATTTGTAAAGCAAAATGGCTACACAGAGAAGTTCTGAATAAAGTGCATGTCTGGACGCACAGTGCTTCATTTACTTGTCACAGACGCTGCTTCTGGGACAGAAGAGGTTACTTTTGTTAGTTTGCTGAATGCACAAGGGACACTGTCATATCCACAAAGAATAGCATGGGATGTTTCTGACAGAAGCAGCCAACATGACATTAGGAATAATGACTGTGAGACAGTGAAAACCAACTTGAATCAGTGGGAGAAAAACAGGCAGGCAGGAGTTCAAGGGTGGGAACAGTCGTGACATCCAGGGACAGTGATTTATAAGGGGGTGGGGGCAGAGGCCAGCAGCTGCTTCGAGATCCTGCTCAAGTACGTCACATACCGATCCCTGGCCTTTCTGCGTCATCTGAAAGGTGGTGTGAAGGCCTGGGGTCGCTGAGGGCTCTGTGTGCGCCCACAGAGGGGGCGAGGGAGCCCAGACCCGCATAGGAGGGGGCAGAAGGGGGTCCAGCAGGCTTTCCAGCCTTCCCTCAGGCCTGCCTGGAACAGGAATGGGAGAAGCCAGGATCACGCACGTGTGTCTTTCCCAAACCTGAACTGCATCTTAGGAAAGTCACCAGCTTTCCTCTCAGTGGCTTTAGTTCTAAGTAGGACTTTTAATACCGTAGGTATGTGGCTGAGACCAGAAGGGATCCGTGACCTGGGGGCAGGGCCTTATTGCTATGAGAGGACAGGAGTTTCTGGGGAAAGCGGCTGCTTCTCTCCGCTCTTGTCTTCAGTCCTGCTCCCCTCCCATCACTTCAGCACCATGGGGACTCTGGGAAAATCCTGGTGTTTTCACAGACGGTGTAGATGGGAAGGGGAGGGATGGAACCTGGACCTTCCTTCACTCACTTCCTTTCCTGATCAAGCTTCCCCAAGAAGCAGCTGGGCCACTCCCTCTACTGCAGGGTCACTGTCCCGCCGGCTCCTTGTCAAGGAGTGGGCCGCCTCCCCCCACCTCAGCACACCTCCCCATGCCTCGCCGCGCCTCCCCTCGCCTCCCCATGCCTCCCCACGCCCCCCATACCCCCTCCACGCCGCCCCACGCCCCCCACGCCTCCCACGCCAGCTCACACATTTGCCCTCCTCAGACCACAGGCATGTCTGTGTCTGGTTGTGAGTTTCTTGGGCTCAGGGACCAGCTTTTCCTTATTTTCACAATTCCTGAGACCACACGGAGTGCTCGAGTGCTCGTTGTCAGAGGAACCTTGTGACCACCACCAGTCTGAATGTGGTGACTCGGCATTCTCACCTGGCATCGTTTGTCCCCTCGGCACTCACCCTGTCCCTGTCTATGGCAGCCTGTCTGGTTTTGTGGACCTGCTTGTGTATCGAGTGGCAGAGCCGGTGCTGTCAGTAGTGCTGAGATAGGAAGCGGTAATTAGTCTTTGTCTGCCTTCCTCCCAGGAGCCGGCTCCTCCTCCAGCCGAGCCCTGGTGGGGTCAGTGGGAGCCAGCGCAGACTGTAGGAGGCGGGCAGCCCAATAAGAGACCCGCAGGCCTTAGCCCAGGCGGTTCAGCTCCAGCTCTGGGCCCTAATGAGGCTTTAGGGAAGTCTCTTGGAACATGGATGGGCGTGGGGTGGGTACGAGAGTTTGGATTATTTTGTTTGAAAACTCGGTCCAGACATGTATGTAGTTTATGAAGATAGACATTATATACTGTAATTAAATATATATCCACACACACATTTATATATGTATATGTAGTTACATCAGTTTGACATGCCAGGAAGTGAAATACGACTTTGAGCACCTTAAGTGTAAGGAGTAGCTTGAGGAATAAAGGAAGTGTTTCCAAGCACAGCTCGCACAGGCCCAGTGGAATTCAAGACCTCGAATTGCCACAGATGATCACGATTGGCTAGAACCTTTCCAACTCACCGTCCAGGCTTTCACCTTCATGTTGTTTCCGCCTTTGCTTTTAGCTTAGAGAGGACCAAGTGATTTATTTAATACCAGCCTTTACCCGGGCTGACTCTTCCTCCAGGCAGGAATGAGAACTTAATGGTGTCACAGGTTGAGTCTTGCTGGGGGTTCCCCCTATTGTTGCTCAAGTCATTCTGTGGGGTGGGGGTTCTGGGTCCCTTTCAGGGTCCCTAACCCCAGGGACCCCTCATAATCAAGCATAAGTACACTGCTTGATTGGTGTCCGTGTTCACGGGGCAAAGGCTCAGTGTGGTTTTAAAGTTGTTGCTTCCTGTTTGCTGTGTGGGGGGGTGGTTCTTATCTGTCATTGTTACTAGTATTGGGGCTGCAGTGAGCATTCCATCTGTTCCCAAACTCCGCTCCATGGGACACTCACTAGGAAGACTTAAAATGGCCAAATAAGTTTGGGCAGCTGCTTACAAGCCATAGGTTCCACTTAGAGATTTACAACATTAGCTTTCGAAAGGCTCTGGGAATTCCTGCAGGGAAGAAAACTGTTTAACCCAGCAGTTCCAGATCTGTTTGGTCTCTGCCTCCAGCCGCGTTTATTTCCAATTCGGTGGAAACACCTGGAGAAGCCCTGCCTCCGAATACTTTCTTACAAGTGGAATGGTTGGGGCAAAGCCTAAGACTGTTCATGAAGCTTGAGTACTGGACCAGATATTTGACAGTGCTGGCTGGGACCCCTGTTCTTCGCCGTGTCCCCAGAAGAACGTTCTGGGGCCCAGGCTGGCCTTAGAGGTCGTCCTGCTACTCCTGACTTCGTTCAGTCCACCCACCACCAGACCTGTGTGGATGGAGCTGCCTTGGCCGGGGGCCGTGGGAAGGAAGGTCTGGGAACCTTCCTTCATTTATAAAGGAGGGTGGTGGGTAGGGGGGCGGCACCTCCAGGTGGGAGTGTCACCTGCTTTTGCAGCTCTGGGCTGGCATGGTATGTCGTTCTGCAGCTCCCAGGCCTGGAAGACCCAGCGCTGAGCGAGTGGTGGGAGTGAGCTGGGAGCTGATGAGCCTCCGATTGACCCGGGCCCACCCGTGCTCTCTCCTGACCTGGGAGCTGGGGCGGCATGTGACCAAGGAGCGCAGAAGGGCTGACGTCACGGGGAGGCTGAGCCCACGACCTGGGGGTCAGCTGCTTGGGCTCTGCCCAGCTGTGGCTGCCGCTTTCTGCTTGGCATCTCCTCCAGTTGTTTCCTCTGTCCACATCTTTCCTCTCCACTAGGACGGTGAGCCCTGTGAAGGCAGAACTGGTCATGTTTTTCTTTCATTCCTGACAGCGCTTTGCACAGAGCAGAGTCCATAGGTGGGGGTCGCTGTCCCATGGTGGGTGCCGGCGAGGCTGCCATAGGCCTGGGCCAGTGAGAGTAAACGGAGGGACTTGGCAGAAGTCCCCTGTCACGGATGAGCCCCACTCAGTGTGGAGAAATACTAACACAATATTTGCGTATTTCCGTGACAAGGTCCAACACTTTTTAAAACACGGTAGTTTGTTCTCCTCACTTTGATACCTGTGAAGAATTCTCTCGGTTATTAAAAGCGAGCCCCCCAAGCGCTGTTCAGCCGGAGAGCGTTTTTATGAGAGCTTTGGGCCGCGGTACGTGAAGCAGTGTTATGTCTGTAACAGCACTTTGCAGTCATGTATTCGCCTACTCCTTGTTCCCGAGAGAGGCTGGTTTGTAACCTTTCTGCTCCTTGTGGGCCGCACGGAAATACCAAAGGTGATGTGACTTGCCTACAGTCCCCTGGGAGGCTGTCGGAGGTGAACTCCGGGCTCCTGTAACCGAGGGCCCTGTGCTCAGGCCATCCGTTTGTGTCACCAGATATTTTAGCTTATTTACAATGCAGCTCCCTGCCTCCTACCTGCTTCCGAAAGGACTTCTGACAGAGACAAAACTCATATCAGAAACCAACTAATTCTCCCGTCAGTTTGGAATGCTCGCCTGTGAAGCTCTGAAAATGATGTTTTAAAAGGGGGACTATTCTTAACAGGGTAGATTTGCGTACTATAAAGTCTGTAAGCACCTTCCTGTTCCCCATCATTGAGTCTGTGGGTTGAGGTCCTGAGGCGTGAGTGTGTGTGCGAGGCTGTCCGAGGACCATGAGCTGCCCAGTCTGTGTTCTCAGCACCTTCCTGCCTCTTTGGTGTCATCTGATCATTGTAGTCACCCGTTTCAGTGTGTTTTATATCAATGATTGCAAAGCTATTCAAGAATATCAGCTCAGGCAGTTTTGTTCCCTTTAGACCAGTATTTCTCAAGAGGTGGTCCTGGGGCCTGCTGTCAATCACACGGTCGGGAGCTTCTTAAATGCACATTCCTGGGCCCTGCTGCCCGGGCCAGGCCACAGGGCTGGCGCCTTGGGATTTGGCTCTTTAACAAGGTGCCCACGTAAGCCTGAGAAGTGCACTGAAGGGTCTCAGGAGAACGCCTCTCAAAGGCTCCCAAGGGAAGGTGCTGCTCCTGTTGCATATGTTGTGTCTTCTGGGTACGGGCCCAGGGAGTCACACAGAGGGTCCCCACCCCGTGTGACCGCTGCGTCAGTACATGTGGCCGGGCACTTGCCATCCACCAGGTGATTTCCTGGGGTGACTTTCCAGTGTCCCTGGAGGAAACTGATAGCTCAGTGTTTCCTCCTCAGAGAAGGGGGCACCGATACCTGCCCCCCTTGTGCTCCCCTGGGTCCCAGAGCAGCTGTGCCCTGCTCCGCTCCCCCAGAACCAGGCTCCTGCTCCCCACCCCATTGTTCTTCACTCCTTACAACTCGGGTAGTTGCACCTCGAGCAGTGTGTCTCTCCTGTTAGATATTTGCAAGCTGAGCAAATCCTGAGTTCCAAGAGAGCTGAGGGGGGTGCATGGCTGGGGGTTAGTCAGGAGACAGGGATGGGGCTCAGGAGAGGCTGCAGCTGAGGGCACGTTTAGGAACCCGATGCAGGAGGATCTGCTAGGAAGCCTGGGGTGCAGCTCTTCTGATACTCACTAGATCATCTGAAAAACATCCTCTTCTCCGCACTTCCATTCCTTTCTTTCCTTCTCCCAGTGCTGCTCCCAACCCCAGGGACCTAGGATGGCGAATGCACGAGCCTAGCACTGTTCTGCACGTGCCCCTCAGCCAGCCCCCGGCCCCGCGATCCGCCAGGGCTCGCCTCCCAAGCTCCTCACACCCTGGGAAGAGCAGCCCACTGGCTGGGGCTGGAGCTCACACCTGCTTCCCGCCTCCCCATGCCCCTCTCCGAGGCTCCCCCAGGCTGGCGCTGTGCTGGCTCCCGAGGTCTGCAGACCTACCTGCAAGCACACAGCACCTGTCCTGTGACCGATGTGTGTGCCGCAGTCCAGCGACATTTTACTGTGCAGCCCAGTTTGACGCCCGGGAGATGGACACTTACAGTCAAACTCCATTATTTTGGTGCCAGTGAAACTTCTAACAACGTGACGGTGGACGGCTTATCTCTAGGGGAAGTACGGGCCCAAATACAAATCTTAAAATCAGAGAAGACCAGTAATACCTTTACTTTTTTCAAAACCATTTCAAACATTTTAAAATACCTTCATGTTAAATGTGTCTGCACAGCCTAAAAATATTTAGCCATACCACTTTTCTGACAAAGCAGACACTCCGTTTCAGAAACCCACCCCCGTGCCTGGATATCAAGGGAAAGGGGACTGCTCAGCGGTGATATCAGCTTGTTGGTGTCAGCTTATTGAATCCTCAACCTGCCATGTTTTTCTGTCATTGCAGGTGATTTTCAAAGCTAAGTCCAAATATTCTCCAGAATTACTCAAATACCGGTAAGTACCCGGGGCATTTTTCTCTGAGAAAGCGGGTGAAAGGCTGACACAATAGCCTGTTTCTGCAGCTGGGGCTGGCACACGCCAGCGCTCCGGGGGCTGCCCGAAGCAGTCCTGCTTGCCCAGCGTGGAGCTGGCTTGTGGAAGCAGGGTTTCGAGGTCTTGCAGCATGTCTACCTCGTTTAGAACCAAGAGCCTGGTGTCCTTCGTAACCAGGGAGAAAAGAGTGGGGAATAAAATCGATGCATGCTGCTGGCTCAGGCACATGGGAAGTAAAGGGCCTCAGCCGAAGGCAGAGGGTTCCCTGAAGATGCTGGCATGTGGCCCGGCATCCCTTCCCCACTCTCTGGGTGTGGGTGCAGCTGTGGTAGGTCCTCGTCCCCGCAGCCCCACCCTCCATCTGGTGTCCTGGCCCCCCTCGTCCCTAGGCTGTTTTCCGGAGCTGCCTGGTCCGTGTGCAGTCGCCCTAACTCGCCACACAGCTGCTGGTTTGCAGTTCCGCCCACGTCCAACAGATACATTGTTGACCATCGTAGCACTCAGGCACCCTGAGGCAGAGATGGAGTCTGTGTCCTGGAAAGATTATCGCTCCATCTGTACAGATGTCCAAAACAGCAGAGCAACTCACAGAATCAGGCCAAGTGCCATCTGTGACGTGTCAGGCGCGTGGGCGGTCTCTGCTGTGGCCTCTGTGGACGTGGGAGTCACAGGAATTTGGTGGAGGAAGAGAGGCCTGAGCTTGCGGGACAGGAGAGGCTTGCAGTCTAGAAAGGGCGCCAAGTTCATGTGCAGAGGTGGATATCCATGTTCTTCCTGTGGGGAGGGCCTGTAGCTTTTCTCAGATTTCTGTAGAGCTCTGTGACCCCCAGCAGCAAAGAACCAGTGGCTGAGAGAGGTCAGGCTTGGCCAAGGTTGGGGAAGGGAGAGCAGGCGTCCGAGGGCATGAGGCGGGTGTCTTGCTGTCCCTGCTCAGGAGAGCTCTGCGCCATGGGCAGACATTTCTGGAAAGGTGACTTTGGTCACTTTCTTGAATCAAAGTAAAAATTTAATTATTTTATTGCTTTTAAAATATTCCAAAATGTATGCATTTAAAATTTTAGGTATACTGGGGGTACCAAAAAAATGTATACAAGTAGACACTTTGGTCAACGTTGCTCAAGCAGTAGTTTGCCGTAATCAGAAGTGTCTGGACGCTGATGGGAACCACTTTGAGCACCTCTTGTAATTGCAGAAGTCAAATGTGACTTTATTCATCTTTTGCTAGCGGAATATATTGAGTATTACAATTTTAATACAGTTTTTCTTTCTTAAAATGTGTATACATTTTTGGGGCACCCTCTGTATATGTCTACCTTAAATTTATAAAGACTTTTTAGTTAAAATTCTGGAAGTATATATTTTCATCCTCATTTTGCAATCAAAGAAACTGAACTTCAGAAAGTTAGGTGACAGTATGGAGCCAGGATCCAGGTAACGAGACTTTTGGTGCCATTTGTTTCTCACCTGATCTTGCTGTCTCCCTTCACTACTTTTTGGGTTGTTTGGTTCGTGTTTCTACTAGACGATTCGGCTGGGACTTCAGAGCCCACCATGAAATGGCGCTGGTCCCAAGGAGGGCAGTTTCAAGTAGCAAGTCCAAGTAGACAGTCCTTCTGCCTCTGATAAAACAGCCTTTCCTCCGCGCTGCTGGTAACCGAGGCCCACCAGCCCCTCACCTGAAATGGGGGTCAGTAGGGGGTGGAGGGTGGAAGGGGGGCCTGGGAGCAGAGAATGCATGAAGGCTGGGGCGGGGGAATATTCTGATTGGATCGCGGAGCCAGTCTTATCTTGGAAATGCTTGATTGAGGCCGGGGTAACAAGGTGTGGAAGTTTCTAGAAGTGTGCTGTGAAAGCACTGGTCAGAAAGGAAGACTGAAGTTTTCAACCTCTGTGCACTAGGGAGACGGGGTCTGTCAGATGAGAAGACAGGGGTGGTACTTGATCCTGGAACCAAAGTGCAGACGAGACAGGCTACGCTGAGGTGTGTGACTGCTTTCACGGGGAGCAGTCTTGTAGAGATGAAGAGAGAAGCGGGAGAAACACAGTTAAAGGTGAAACGTTTGGGCCAGAGAAGGGAAGGGCTTCCTGAAGCCGGGAGGGTGAGGTTTCAATGGGAGAAGCCCGTTGACTCAGATCTCATAACTCAGTGGCCACGTGTGAAGGAATCCTGGGAGTTCTCGTGTTTCTACACATCTGTAGTCTCCTCTGACTCCCCGTTTCTCTTAAGTCAGATGCCACAGCCGACGTTTCAGGCCACAGCTTACCCCTTCAGATGCTTCGGATGGACTGGCTTCCCTACCTTGCAGCGAATCACAAGCCATTCGTCTAGAACTAGTGGAAACTTCCCACGCCACGCTGCTCCTGTAGCAATTCTGTGTTTCTGAAGATAGTTTATATTCAGCCCAGCCCAGAACCACTTTGTTTCGCCCATTTCACTAACACATCCACTGCTCTGAGTTTTATTGGAGTTGCTCTCCATGCGGTTTGGTTTTTCTCTTTCTTGGTCTATGTTGTTTTAACCTTTGGATCAGGAAATGTGAACCCTGAGCATGGGAATGCACAAGAGTACTTTGATTTTTAAACACTTGCAACTGTTTTCCCTCTGTCTTCAATTTTTTCTTTTTTTTTAATAAAAGCTATAATGAGCCGGGCTTTGCTTTTCCTGTTCTGTAAGAAATCTAAGGTGTTGGAAGAGAAATGGAGACAATCTGGTAATTCTGTCCCCGCATAGTAGGAGGTGGTGACGTTACATTGACACAAGCCCAGCACTTCCTGTCCTGAGGATCAGAGGACAAGTGTCTGGGGGTGGGGCATGGGGGCTGCCTCGGCTCTGTGCTTGCTAACCAGCCAGACTTGGATCCTTCTGGTCTCACAAGTGAAATGGTCTTCCCAGAAGCTGGGGTCCCACTGATTTTCTTATGCTTTGGTCTTTTATCTGGGCTATTTATCTTGACCCTGTGGTTTGGGTTGAAAAGAAGTAGTTTTAGGGCAATGTCCAAAACATTGTTCTATGGAAACATACCCTTCTAATAAGGTCTGTTCTGTCCGCCTCCCCTTTAAAACTCTCCACCCTCCAGAGCTCTCCCTTTCTTCCAGAGCTGCAGGCCAAGGGGGAAAAATTAAGTTTTATAAGTTGTTTTTTTTCATTACAAAAGTTATGTAAGGTCTTTAGAAGAAAATTATAAAATAGAAAAAGATAGAAATTTGTGCATTTACACATGTGGAAAGAAGTAGAACAAATTTGCTGAAGCTCTAAGGGAATACAGTGACATATTCCATTATAGTTTTATGAATACATTTTTCAAGACAGGGCTGGAGTTTTGTCGCATTTCTAATTTTGCTTTCTGACTTTTTAATGTTGGATCATAAGTCTTTGTCTTATATTGTTTCAAGTGTCACAACACAGGGTGTTTCTTTAAGACAATAACAGGCTTTGTTTAGCAGGTGGCCCTATAGGCTCCGGGAGTAGCACTCGACTGAAATCAAGGGGGCCGGAAGGTTTTCAGCAGAAACATCCGCTTGTATAAGACAGGAGGTGGGGACGCCTGGAGAGCTTTGGGGACAGTGGGGAGCTGGCTAATTAGCACACGGGGCGCCATAGATTGAGCCGATGCTGGAGTGCAGGGGACGGGAGGGTCGGGGTGGGGTTCAGGGTGGAGGTGAATTAGAACACTCACATTAGTTCTGGTCAGAAGGCGTGGGGCAGGGTGGTGGTGGTGAGATGGGAAAGAGGCACAGATGGGAGAGTGGGAATAGGGAACCTGTGGGATTGACAACTGATTAAATATGTGTGTGTGTGTGTGTGGTGTGTGTGTGATGTGTGTATGGTGTGTGTGTGTGATGTGTGTGTGTGATGTGTGGTGTGTGTGTGTGGTGTGTGATGTGTGTGTGATGTTTGTGTGGTGTGTGTGGTGTGTGGTGTGTGTGTGGTGTGTGTGTGGTGTGTGTGTGATGTGCGTGTGTGTGTGATGTGTATGTGGTGTGTGATGTGTGTGTGTGTGTGTGATGTGTGTGTGGTGTGTGTGGTGTGTGTGTGTGTGTGCATGTTTCAGAGAGCTTCACAGTCAGCAGCCTGAAAAGTTAACGGTGGAAATTATGGTTGTTCAGAAAACTGGAGGAGAAACATTAGGAACTGAGTGTGGACATGCTGAGGTGACAGGGCCTCAATGGCAGCTGGTTGGAGCGTGAGTCTGGACGTAGGACAGAGGCATTTAGCTCGGAGACAGAGCTTTCTGAACATGGTCGTACAAAAGCTGTCCGTAAAGCGGTAGGAGTGAGCATACTTCGGGGAACTGGCTGTGGAGGAGAGTGCCCCGGACGTCAACATTTTGGGGAAGGAAGAAGACGAAGAGGAACCAGGGGTTCCCCAGGGACAGGCTCAGATGAGGAAATGAGGGGAGTGACAATGAGGGGCATGTTGGGCTGTGGAGGAAGTGGGGGTGCTCCAGGACGGTTGCAAGGAGATGGCGGCCCAGCCAGTTTGCACCTTTGAGTGTAGTGAGTAGGTCTTGGAGCCCGAGAGAATGTCAGCAGGACCGCAGAGCAGAGCAGAGCCCAGCCTGGTCACAAGGGTGACTCCCTGTGGAGGAAGTATTGACAGGAGAAGGGGAAGCCTTTTTCTGGAACTTGCTGTTGATGAGAGGTTCTGTGGGGTGAGGACAGAGGAAAAAGCCGGACAAGAAGGCAGAGGGCCCACTGTGTCCTCCCAGCGGAGGGTAGGGGTGTCATCTCCATGTCACACATGAGGACACACAGCTCTCTCTCTCACGCCAGGCGGGTGAAGGCAGGGCGAGGCGAAGGGTGGAGGCTTGGTGTGAAAACCCAAGCTGGGAAGGGCATGGGGCAGGATTGGGGGGGCATGGGGGGAGCCACCCCGTCTGGGTGCAAGTCACGCCTGGTTTTCTCACCCTTCACTCTCGTGGTACTGTCCCAGTGTCCTGCAGCGGTCATGTACTGCTTTCTTAATAAAGAAAAAGGAATAAGAATTTACATCCACAGTAGCATTTAAAACCAGACCCATGAGAAGGCATCTGGAAAAGTTAGATGTCCTGACAGTGCTTTTTCCAGACACTCACTGCTGCCATGTGGATAGAAATGTGTGTACACTTTGGCAATGGCCCAGACGTGACAGGTCTGATTCCAGAGGGTTCTGGATGTTTCTAACCCACGCCCTTCACAAAAGTGCAGCAGATAATAAAACAGTAAGAAATAGGGCTTTGAAGGAACTAGGATGCAGGTTTTCGGTGACTCCCAAATGATTCTGCCTTTGTCCCTCTCTCCATTCCCGACTTCGCCATCCGTGAAATGTGGTAGAGAACAGGTAAAAGCCACAGTCATTCACCATGAGCCAGACACTGTGCTAAGTGCCCCCCGTGTGTTCTCCCCTGGCCTCTCAGCAGCCCCGCGAGCAGGTACGGAACCCCCAGCTCATGTCGATGGAGGAGGCGGAAGCTTGGCCTGATGGCCCAAGGTCACAGGCAGATTTCGTGTTTCCCTGATTGTGACCTAGAGGAAACACTCCTGCGTTGGCTGTAGTTTTCCATGTGGCGAGATGATGCTGATCTTAACAATGGGAAAATGTGTGTCCTGCACAGGAAGTGCGGGCGGGTAGGCTGAGCCCAGCATGGTGTTTCTGCGCTGGGGACACAGTCGTGGGGCCGCCCTTCCTGAGCTGTCGGCTGCGGGAGATGCTGGAACCTAGGAACCCAGAACTGAACCGTGTACCCCTGTGCTGGGAAGGGCACTAACAGCACGTGTGGTGGGGGCGGCAGTGGACAGACGGAGGGCCTGCTGGCCGGGACGAGCAGAGGGACCTGCAGGGACGATGACACTCGGTGAGACAGTGAGGTGGGTTGGAAGGGCCTTGACCAGGGAGCGCGTCCTGTAAAAGAACCTGACCCTGGTAACTCATGTTCATTTTTCCAAAATAATTGTTTCTGATTGAAAAGCTTTGAGTGCATCAAAGCACATGAAATCGCATCTCAGAGACTGCAAAGCATGGCCCGTCCCCACTGCACGCGGCACAACCCCAGGGGCCCCTGGGGTGGCTCTGACCACCCTGTACCCTTCCTGCGTCTCTCTCATGTCCTTTGATGGCACCACCCTGTGTCCAGGTCCCACTGGTTCCTTGTCGTCACACCTCTGGCACGCCTCCCTTCTCAGCCCCCGGGCCATCGTGTCTCCTGCCTGAAGTCCTTTCATCCCGTCCATGCTCGACACTGCCCCGAATCGTCTTTCTCAAATGCAGACATGGCCACGTGTCATTCCTGTGCTTATCCACCGTCCCATTTCTCTGCCACCCTGTCTGTCCCCTGCAACTGCTCAGCTCCAGCAAACACTCGCCAGCCCAAACCCAGTGTGGTCTTTCCTGCATATCCACCTTTGCCCGTATCATGCTTTGCCCACTGTGTTCTGTGCACATTGCCCATCCTCCCAGTATCTTCCCGGCCACCTGGGCCGCATCTTCTCCATCCTGTCACCTCTGCAGCGGCTGGAGGGGTATGCGGTGTCCAGCCCAGGGCTGTGGAGGGAGGAGTCTGTCATCGCTCCTCTCCACCTTGAAAAATGCAATTCCTCAAGTTCAGGTGTTTCCCCCAGAAAGGGGGACGGTCTCATAGCTGAGGCGATGGAGTGTTTACAGGAAAGTAAAGGACCACCCTGGTTAGGGATCCAGTGTAATGCTTCTGGGGTCTTTCCTTCTTCCCCCCTCTTACCTCCCCCCTCCCTCTTTCTCAGACATATTTATTGAGCTCCTACTGTGTACAGTGTGGATAGACAGGGTGAAGGAAAGGGCCAAAGTCTCCATCTTCCTGGAGCTTACCACCTAGGAAGGAGGTGGTGTCGGTCAGACCGTGTCCGTGTGCTTTATTATAAACTGACCAGTCTGTGAGGTTAAAGTACAGGGACCAGTAAAGCGGATGTCAGAGACCTGATCGTGCGCGCGCTCACGTGTGTGTGTAAAGGGGTGCAGGGTGAGTCAGGAAAAGCTTTTAGGAAGACGTGATATTTGAGCTATGATCTGAAGGATGAGGCGGAGTGAGGTCAGCAAACTTCCTCTGACAGAATGTGGGCTCTGAAAATTCAGTGAGTTTCCCGGTGGATAGTAAATTATTATTTGCGAGACATAAAATACCATTCAAATTAGCTGGGGTGCGTGGGGGTTTGTTATATGGTCCTGACGTCTGAGGGCAGGAAATAAAACTGCAGCCATTCATCTGCCCCTCTCCTGGTCCCTCCCTCCCTCACCCCGCGAACTCCTGTCAGTGGCTACGTGTCTGGAGCTGGGCCTACAATCCAGCTTTCCCTGTCCTCATGTGTGATGGCTTTTGCAGACATCACTCTCTAGCTTCAAAACCACTTCCAGTTGATGATCTTGGACTTGGTTTTGGACTTACAAACACTCAGCTGAAACCTGTCTGGCTTTGAGCCCAGCAGGCCTGTTCCTTAATTGTGCGTCTTCTGGAAGACATCTGCCTAAGGGAAATACGGTCTGTGCTTAAGAGAAACTTGAGGCTGCTGATTTCTGTGCTAGCAAATCTGAGAAGTCTTTATATAGACCTTATACAGGTCACTTAGGACGTGTGTGGCTCTGAGAAGCTGCAAGGTCAAAATGGCCAGTGACAAGGACAGCCGGCAGCGTTCAGCCTTGGGCCAGGTGCTGTGGCAGATTTCGCACCCCAACATCCAGGAGTGAGGGTTCCTAGGTACGAGAGAGTGCTACCCAACTCCCACTTCATCCATGACTTTTTTGGGGGTAAAACCCTTTATAAACATTTCAGTCCGCGAAGACAGGTGTAAGGTAGGTATAATTTAGTCTAGTTTCAGGTGACGACACTGAAGCTCACACAGGCTGATTTTTCCCCGCCCCCCGAGCGCAGAGCAGGTAGTGGGCTCCTGGAAACCAGCTGACTCCGGCCCACACTTCATACTCTGAGTGTGTCCTGTGCAGGCAGCATCCACGGCTGAGACAATCCTCACAGCTTCCCAGGGACAGGAAATGGGGCTCCGAGCGCTAAGTACCTTCGCGAGGGCACAATTGGTTTGCCAGTTTGTAATTTGAATCCTGGACTGGCTACCTCCAAAGTCCACCTCTGAGGTGTCTGTTAACTTGGGCCTGTTCTGCTTCCGGCTGTTCCTTCTCAAGTGACGCAGAATATGCATGCAGATCCCGGTGCCTTAAATTTGTGTCTCGTCCCATCCAGGTTACCCCTCTACCTGGCCTCACTCTTCATCAGTCTTGTCTTCCTGTTGGTGAATTTAACCTGCGCTGTACTGGTGAAGACGGGAAGCGGGGAGAGGAAGGCGATCGTGTCCGTGCGCGTGGCCATCAATGACACACTCTTTGTGCTGTGTGCCATCTCTCTCTCCGTCTGTCTCTACAAAATCTCTAAGATGTCCTTAGCCAACATTTACTTGGAGTCCAAGGTAAGGGTGCCAACGAGGCCAAGCGCCCACCATTCAACTTGTTCTAAAAATAGACAGATTCTGCACACACCTTTCACACCTGACTGCCTCCCAATGATTAGCCACACTGCAGTTGCCAAAACACAGAGGTATGTGGTTCACTGACCTTTGTATGTGAGGAGGGTTCCATCTCGCTGGCTCGGTGTATTGGAGTGTGCAGAATTCCTGGCAGAGAGTTAAGTCTCTGGTTTATACATGCAATGGTTTAACCCCATTTTAAAGGACCAGTGGGGTGGATTGTGCTAATATTAATAGAAACACATTTTTTTAAGTTTTATTGGGGAATATTGGGAAACAGTGTGTTTCTCCAGGGCCCATCAGCTCTAGGTCGTTGTCCTTCAACCTAGTTGTGGAGGGTGCAGCTCAGCTCCAAGTCTAGTCGCCATTTTCAACCATAGTTGCAGGGGACACAGCCCACCATCCCATGTGGGAACTGAACTGGCAACTTCGTTGTTAAGAGCTCGCGCTCTAACCAACTGAGCCATCCGGCCGCCCCAGAAACACATTTATGTTCACTGTTCCAGGCACTTTTATAAACACTTGACATGTATAAACTAACAGAATCCTCACGACTGTGAGAGTATGTATGATCCCCACTTTATACATAAGGAAACTGAGGCACAGAGGTTAGTAGGTTGCCCCAGGGCACGCAGCTGGTAGAGGCAGTGCTGAGACTCGGCCTCAGCAGTACGGTTCCAGCGTCTGTCCTCTTCTCCACGTGGTCATACTGCTATAGCGACTCCGAGGCAGGCTCACTGCCATCTTGGTGTGCCCACGAGCGGGGTCTGGAGCGCTGGGGATGGCCCCAGGAGCTCAGGACGCCATTCCTCTCAGTGATTGTTCAGAGCCACACAGGTCCTGGCCCGTTCTCTTTCCACTGCTGTGCTTCACACCCTAGAACCTGCGGTCTCCTTTCCCTTCCCCAGAGTTACATAGCGGGGCTGGTAGGCTCCCCGGGGCTGTGGTGCCCAGTGCCCCCCATCAGCCTGGTCCCCAGCTCTCTTTCCATCAAGAAGCTTAGTGAAGTGTGAGGACAGGGAGCAGATGCCGGGGTACCCACTGGCTGTGGGACTCCAGCCCCACAAGTAACGTGGCCTCCCTGGGCCTTGGTTTTCTCACGGGTAGAACGGTTGAGTGGTTTCTGTGGCGCCTCTGCTTGTAGAGTGCGGGGGCTGTGTGCCCAGGGGCATACTTCCGTCTGCCCCTTTGCCCTGTGGCCCATCAGGCCATCTCTTTGGTTTGAAGATTGTGAGGCGGCTCTGTCCACCGTGGTGTTGTGTCTAGCGTAGTTTTTCTTTCATAAATTTTGATGACTTTTAGACTTGATTTTGCCTTAACTTTCTTATTATTTGTATTGTCTCCCATATAGGGGCTATCCAAGGCTTTAAAAAACAGAATTGTAATTTTAACAGGAGGGGTTAAATTTTAAATTATCAAATACCATTTGGGTCATGACCATGGCAAACAAGCTAACTACCCCTGGCAAATTAAATATCTTGGAATTAGTTAGTGATTTCCAAATGTAAAACTCAAGAAATGAATTTTAGTGTTTTGGTTAACTATCTTTCTGGCTAGGGGTCTTTAACTGACTTTGGGAATTGACAGCTTCCTAAATTGGGGCACAGATCACTGATTTCCGGTAATTCTAAGCCAGGACTCCAGGACTCCCATCTTAGAAGATGCTGGGTTTTGAGGAAGCAACAGAGCCTCTGCCAGCCACACAGCTTTTTCCCCACCACTGTCCCTCTGAGAGTGTTTGTCCCCAAGCCAGAGGCGGGGCACTGGGCTCAGAGGCCGAGGAGGTCCTCTTGGAGCTGGGCAGTGACACTTAGAGCTTTAACAGGGAAGCCATTTGACTGTTTTGTTCTTACACGGCCTCAGACAAATAGCTCACACTGTAACCCCATTAAAGGCACGTCCAAATCAACTGCCAGGCTTTAAACCATCTGTGTGCGGATAATTGAAAGTTCTAGGAAGGGGTGTGGAATGAGGAGAGGTCTGGAGTGGGTCTGAGGCCCGCAGGTGGAGCGTTCTGACATGTCGGGGAGGCTGCCGCACCCCTGAGGTCCGACGGGCTCACGAGCTGGGAGCAGGCAGTTCTGGGTGGAGGCCGGCGTCCTGCACCTGCAGTGGGCACGCCCCTCATGGCTCCCGCTTTTCCAGGGCTCCTCTGTGTGTCAAGTGACCGCCGTCGGCGTGACCGTCATCCTGCTGTACGCCTCCCGAGCCTGCTACAACCTGTTCATCTTATCGTTTTCTCAGAGCAAGAACGTCCATTCCTTTGATTACGACTGGTACAATGTATCAGACCAGGTCAGTGGGCGCGTGCCGTGTCACCCGAATGGTGACTCTTTGCAGCATCGCATGTGGCAGAGAGGTATAAGCTCCTGGCTTTCGCCGTTAAACAGCTGGGGACCTTGACAGCCACTCACCTGTGTAGTACCCACAGCCCCATCTGTAAAATGGGGTCGTGGTGCCTGCTGTTCCAGCTCATACGTCTTGTGAGGAACTCGGATGTGTGTGCACACACGCGCACACACGTACCCGTGCACACATGGGCGTACTTCATTCTCCTCTACCTGCTGGGGCTCTTGTCAAGCAGTACTTACATTGCTTCAAGTGCTCCCATGTAATTGTAAGATGGTCTTATTAAAGGGTGACATTTGCACAGGTAAATCACCTAACGTGTAGGTTTCAGAAAATACATAAAACTAGGACGTTATGAGAAATTTTGTAATGGAGCACGAACACTAACAGCATTTCAGGAAATTCAGACGCAAGTGACTGAGGACGTTCAGGTGGTGGTTAGTCAGAGCTCACTCACCAGCCGTCTCACTCTGATACTCGTTGTCTCACAAGTTACACGTCATAAAGCAAACGAACCATCGGGCACCGATGTTCACAGAATCTCACAATACGTAACAGTGAGTTCACACTCTCATCTGTACCTTGAAATACCGATTCTTTGTCTCCAGCCCTGGACAGAGAGGTGGGGATGTGGAAATGAGCAGACCCCCTGCCTGTAGGAGCTGATGTCCCCTGAGGAAGAGACCCACACGGAGAAGCCATTACCATAAAGACCTAGAATGTCTATAATAGGAGCCTGTTGGATTGAACTGCAAAAACGCCTTAGCTTTTCCTAGAAAAATACTGAGTACCCAACTGTATACAGATCCTTTTCTAAAATCCCAGTGGTGCTTGGAACCTGGACTAAACTGAGACTCTGGAAGAAAGAATAAAATGACCATGATAAGTTAAACCTGTGAGGACAAGATGCACTTCAGAATAAGAGAAAGGATTAAAGCAGCGGCGACTACCACCACCCCTAACCCAGACCGATACCACAAATACAGCTGGGAGAAAGTGGGGCCAGGCACTGCTGAAGCTCTGCCCTGTTTGGAGACTCAAATATATAAAAATCTGAACTTCAAACATTGATAAATTAGACTTATTGGAATACACCCAGGATTTTCATTTAGGAAAATATACATACCATTTACTATTTTAACCATTCGTAAGTGTTCAGCTTAGTGGCTTGAAGTTTACCCATCTTGCTGGGCAGCCATGAGCACCATCCACCCCCAGAACTATTTCACCCCGTGTACCATGAAACAACAGAAATTTGGTTTTCCAAAATAGCTATTTCAGTTTTTCTTTCAAGTAAGAGCTTGTAATTGTGATAAATGTAAAATATCACAAATTTAAAAATTTTGTTGTTAGGGGCTATTTATTCAGAGATCTAGAACCCTAACCTATGTGTTGTAACCGAGAGAATCTAGGAGCAAAACAAATGGCCACAAGTTGCACATGTCTTCCACGTAAAATGGAAAAAGAGCGACAAACTATTGAGACATACTATAGGTGGAATATGAGATGCAAAGTTTGTGAGGAATCTTTCTGAAGAGTACATGATCTGTTTCGGTTAATGTACTTACATACGGTGTAATACTCCATTATAGGAAAAGGATTAAGGTTAGGCGATGGGCCCTTCATGGTTTGATTTTGGTGCATGGTCTTTCTTTGAAATGTTGGCTTCCTGGTACAGTTACCCAAACACAACCTTGCATGTCCCTCACACACCTTCCGTCTGCCCCACAGGGAGACAACCATGGCCACTCGGTCCTCTCTGCTCCAGAAGCCTGGCATTCCGGGACTCTGAGAATTATTTTCTTGACAGTCTAGCCTGCAAGGAGCTTACAGGGCAAAGAATAGGATAAAGTTAATGTCAAGAGAAGTTTAGAAATTGTCAGGTTTATGCTAGGGATGAGACAGTGTAACAGACACGCTGCTCTCAAGAATTGGGAGAAGGCAGTGTATTCTTACTCAGTTATTGAAGAAAGAAAATCAGCTTGAATTTGAGAAAGTTAATTTGGACATAAGGAAGATTTTGGAGGGTGATGTTATAAAACATCAGAGTGGCAGTTTCCATGTTAGAATATCCTGAAGAAGAGGATTATCTGCCCTGAATGGTTTAAGTAACTTCCCACCTGAGGGTGGACCATTAGTATTATCTGATTTCAACATGTACATTTTAGGGAAAGGATTCCACTCAATGAGAATTTGTTTCTGTCCACATCAGAAAGAATTGAGTCAAACTTATTTCCTCTGCCCTCGCTCTAGTGACACCACTTTCTCCATCTCTCTCAACAGGCCGACCTGAAGAACCAGCTGGGAGATGCTGGCTACGTAGTGTTTGGAGTGGTCCTTTTTGTGTGGGAGCTCTTACCTACCACCTTAGTTGTTTACTTCTTCCGAGTTAGAAATCCTGCAAAGGACCTTGTAAGTAAATCATTTTGTATTTACAGAAAATACCTCCTCATTCTAATCACAAGATACTCAATTTGAATTTTTTCTTAGATTTTCCAATAGAGAGCCTTTTTCATCCTGTTGTGATATAAAAAAGTCCCTTATTTGAGATTTTCTTCTCCCTTAATTCTCCTTCGAGGGAAATATGTTTTTCAGTTTAACTTTGTTTTACAGAAGAAATGAAAGTAAGTCGCATGTCAGGGCCTGGACAGACTGTTGAACTATTTTTCCTGATGCAACAATAGCCTCCCTGTGAACCAAATCTATAAACTTCTATTTTAGCAAAGGAAAATAGAGAATGGCAATTCATTTCTTCACCCCTGTCTTATGCTGGATGGTGAGTCGGGAAGGGGGCCGTAGGAATTAAGAACATTATTGTGAAGAATGCTAAAGCCACTCCCTCAATTTGGTCACATTTCTGCTCAACTAACTTTATATAAATGTCTTTATGAGGGCAAGACAGAAGACGCAAGCTCCCGGGAGCTGGGCTCCGTAAAGTATTCCAACCACTCTAACTAGTGGTAGAATTTTGAATCCGTGGTCTTTCAAACCCATGGGAAAGTATAATGAATGGTTTTTGTCCAATGTGAGCAAAATGTGGCTGGTAAGGAAAGCATAGATATAATAACCAATCTGTTGTGTTTTACTTTGTGTTTTTTGTATTTATCTCTGGATAGTCACTAATGAACCAGGAATAGAAAAAAAGAGTAAGACAGGAGTGGTGCAGAAGCCAACCTGATAGATGGGCCTTGACCAGAGAATGGCCTTTCTCAAACTTTTTGGTCTCAGGACACTTTACACTGATAAATTATTTTGTTTTAAATTGAGGTAAAATTGACATTCCATTACTTCCAGGTGTATAACGTAATGATTCCGTATCTCTCTATATTGCAAATTGATCAGTGTAGTTAAGTCCACTTAACATCCATCACCACACAGCTACAAGTTTTTCTTCTGAGAACTTTGAAGATCCATTCTCTTAACTACTTTCAAACATACAATACAGTATTAATAACTATAGTTGCCATGCTGTACATTACATCCCCAAGACTTACTCATTTTATAACTGGAAGTTTGTACCTTCACTAATATCACACACACACACACACACCTCCTGCCTGCCACTCCCACCTCAGGTAACCACCACTCTGTTCTCCATATCTATGAGCTCCAGGGTTTTCTATTTGTTGGTTTTCAGATTCCACATATAAGTGAGATCATCCAGTGTTTAACTTTTTCTGTCGACTTATTTCACTTGGCATAATACCTTCTAGGTCCATTCAAGTTGTCACAAATGGCAAGTTTTCATTATTTATGGCCAAGTAATATTCCATTATGTATATATACTATACTACATTTTTATCCAGTCATCTACCAATGGACATTTAGGTTGCTTCCATATCTTGGCTATTGTGAATAGCGCTGCCGTAAACAGAGGGGTGCATATATCTTTTTCATTAGTGTTTTGGATTTCTTTGGATAATTATTCAGAAGTAGAATTGCTGGGTCCTAAGGTAGTTCTATTCTTAATTTTTTGAGGAACTTCCACTGTTTTCCATAGTGGCTGCACCAATTTACATTCCCATCAACAGTGCACGAAGGTTCCCTTTTCTCCACTTCCTTGTCAGCACTTCTTTGTTGATTTATTGATGAGGGCCATTCTGACAGGTGTGAGGTGACGTCTCATTGTGGCTTTGACTTATGTTTCCCTGAGGATGAGTGATGTTGAGCATCTTTTCATATATCTGTTGGCCATGCGTATGTCCTCTTTGGAGAAATGTGTCTTCAGATCCTCTGTCCATTTTTATATTGTCTTTTGATTATTGAGTTTAAGAGTTCTTTATATATTTTAGATGGAAGTCCCTTGTCAGATATGATTTGTAAATATTTTCTCCTATTTTGTGGGTTGTCTTAAATTTCTTGATGATGTCCTTTGAAGCACAAAAGTTTTTAATTTTGATGAAGTCTTTTGTTTTTTTTCTTTTGTTGCTCATACTTTTGGTGTCTTCTCTAAGACTTTTTTGCCAAATCCTAGGTCATGAAAATTTGCCCCTGTATTTTCTCCTAAGAGTTCTATAGTTTTTACTCTTACATTTAGGTCTTTGATCCATTTTGAGTTATTTGTGTATGTGTGAGGTAAGGTCCAACTTCGTTTCGTGAACTACAAATGGTAAATTTTAAGGCATCCCACATTGTGTAAATTCCATTTTGCTTCCTATACTCGGTTAGTCTTAGAAAAGCAGGAATTCACGTATAGTTAGCCACCATATAACAACTTTATTTCATACGGTTGGTTAACCTTTAAGTAGACCACTGATGATATGTACAGGATGTCAGACAAATGCTGGATTTTACGCCACATTTGGTTTACCATATCACATCGCTCTGATCTGCTTACTTGAAACCAGTTGAAATTTTTTCAGAGGTAAACTCAGCTTGGGGACAGAAACCGGGTGTACAGATTATAGAGGCAGCGTATGGAAACTGGATAATAAACTCTCTCAAAATTATTTCATCATTATTATTTCATTATTTTAAATGGTTGTGTATACCCACATTATCATGTAGGTTTATGTCCAATGTAGGACCACCTAGTTTGGCTGATTTGGGTGTTGTCTGGTGTGACGATAAGGGATTAAAACTATGATAATGTATTGTTGCAAGCAGAACTCCGAAAGGAGATATTGTCTGTACTGATAAAAGTCAGTACCTCTGAAGTATGAAGCAAGTGAAATGGGCTTTGTCTACATCAAGGAGATCTTGTTTTTGTCAAGTGTGAGGCAGTGTCTAAACCAGTAACTGTCCTTCCAGACCAGCCCTGGAATGGTCCCCAGCCATGGCTTCAGTCCCAGATCCTACTTCTTTGACAACCCTCGGAGATATGACAGTGACGATGACCTTGCCTGGAACATCGCCCCTCAGGGTCTTCAGGGAAGGTGAGCCCCTGCTGCGAGTTAGAGAGGCGGGACTGGAGGGTGAGGGCTGCCCCGTGAGATGGATTCCAACCAAACGAACATGGCTTCATGGAAACCCTGGAGCAGGAGGTGGGTGTGTGACACTAACTGCAGCAGTGCAGAAACCCTCCCAGGGCTGTGACCTCAGTGGGTGTGGTCGGCCAACAGGAGCGGGGGCAGCTGCAGGATTCCCTTCCTCTTTGCTCAGCCACACGCCACTGCCTGCCTGGTAATCTCCATGTCCCATCCTGCAACCCAACTTCGAGGCCAGCAGGGGCGAGAGGAGCAAAGTGGGCTGACCTGGTGCTTGGCTGGGCCCCTCTCTTCTCTGCTCACGTCCCAGCACCCTGCACTGTTCTGTGAAAGGAGCTTCAGGACATGTTTCTGACAGGTGAAAGCTTAGCTAATGCAATCCTTGGCGAATTTAGAGACCTATCATTAACATAGTACCATAAACTTTCTCCCCCCGGGAGGAAATGAAAAACGATGTAAAAGTCCTTAGAAAACCTTAAAGGAGCTCTGAAGAGAGCCCTTGCTTTAGTGACGGTGGGGAACTGAGGAAAAGCTGGACGAACACATGGCTTTCTAAGTGGATCAAGGAGCAGAGAGGTCCCGGTCGCATGGGATTAAAGATGGTGCTTGGGAAAGAAAGACCAGCCCACCAGGCCAGCAGACGTGGGGAGCACAGAGCATCTGGAAGCGAGCCAGTGAATCGTGGCTTCCCAACACCAGAAGTTGTCCTAACCCTCTTCCCTAACACGGTTCTCTTGTCCAGTTACCCTACTGCACGTCCTGCTAGCCATGTGTGTCTCTCTTTGTATGTGCCCTAACCCCTCACCTGCCAGAAGTGACGAAGAGCTGAGGCAATCCTGTGTGGAAGACCCCGTCCACTACATAGACAGGAGAAAATAACAGCAATAATTGTACAGTGATTGCTGACTATATATTAAGATACTGTTCTCAGCGTTGTATAGGTATTAACTCACAAAAGCCCAACCAGGTAGTTAGCAATATGACTCTCATTCTACAGATGATAAAATGACACCAAAGCTATCTGTCCAGAGTCACACAGGTAAGGGAATTATACTCGATGACGTTGGGATTCAGATACAATTTGGTAAAACATTTTGTTATACATAGTGATTGGTGTATGATTCTAGGCATGCTGCACTTCCAGGCACTACAGAGTGCAGTCAACTTTTGTGAGCGCAGGTCTAGCCCCTCCCTGTACATAGCACAGTCTTAGGGGAGAACGGGCTTCTAGAAAGTACTTTAAAAAACCTGGGAATTGTCTGCAGTGTATCTACCTAAAGCAGACGTGTCATCAACAGCGATCACAATGTTTCAAGTCACTGACATAATCTCTCTTTCTTTTGAAGTTTTGCTCCAGACTACTATGATTGGGGACAGCAGACTAACAGCTTCCTGGCACAAGTGGGAGCTTTACCACCAGACTCCGTTTTGGATCCGGACAAACCAAGCCATGGGTAGCACCAGTTAACAGTTTTATGGAAGACTCCTCAGTTGAAAGCTTCTGAAAGCTTCAGAAAGACTAATTTAATGACAGCTGAATTTTTAGGGCACTTTTCCTTACGAAAGTGGACTTGATTTTTATTTGTTACAAGTTTCTAATGGCTCCATAGACTAAGCAATAATAACTTAGATTGATAAAACCTTATTTTAGTACTAAAAAGGGAGCCTGGCTGCCTATCTCAGTGGGTATAATTTAAACTTTAAAAAGTTCCGTACTTTTATAAAGATGTATTTTATATAACTTAATAATGCTAAAATATACTAGGGGTTTCTGAGAATGTTATTGCAATATATGTTCTAGTTTGCACAGACTTTTATGCATAATTCACTTTAAAAGTATACAGTATATGGTCTGAAGGTTTCTTAAGGCTTTTGGACTAAAGTATTCCTCAAATCCTTACCTCTTCAGGTCACCCAGATTCTGAGCTCCACGCTGGTAGACTAGATACGGCTGACGACTACAAAGCCAACGCTGGTAGACTCCAAATACAGCTCCAGGGTTGAAAGTTAGAAAGTAGCAGAATGTCAACAGACTCCCTATGAGGTAACTGGCTCGGTAGAGTTCCTTTAGGCCCAGCGAGTTGATGCCTCCAAGAGTCTCCTCAATTCTGCCAAGTTTGGCACTCCTGTTCAAGAGGCCACTATGTGTACACTCCAATGATAAGGTTAAAAATGTCGATAGAGTTGACTCAACTTACATTCTTGAAACTCCTCCGCGCTCTCCAGAGATTTTGCACAGTTTTTCAGCCCAGTGAAGTCTAAGACCCATTATACCTCAGGACTTCAGCAAGACAGCACCTTTCCCAACTCACTGACTGTTCGTTACATTCAGGGAACAAAGAAGGTGTTCTCAAAAGGGGATTAATAAAAAATGCCCCTGGCCCCTGAGCCAAAAGACTGTACGGAATCCTAACAGTTTTCCTTTCATTCCCAAACATATTTAAAACAATGCCCTTTATTTTTAAATAGCCCTGAAAGCAGCCCACTAGAAGCTGCGTGTTTAAAATGGGAAAAGCACTGCAATATTCTCTAGCGTGATTCCTGTCTCTTAGTCAAGTAAAACGGGCAGGTTCCAGACAACTGCTTATAAGCCGTTTAAGTGAAACACTTGTCATGCAATACTAGTTTCCCCGACATAAGTGCCATTCTGAAACCTCCAAGAGATATGTATATAATATATGTAATATATTCTTGTGTATAGAATATACAAGAATATATAGTTGTAGAATATACAGTTGTAAAACTGCCCGTATCAGGAGACTGGCTCTTTAAGGAGGTTAAATACTCTGATTTTCTACAAAACAGAGGTAAGGTACTAGAGCAAGTCCTGTTACCAGAAAAGTATTCTGCTCTGCCGAGGGCGTCTTACAGCTTGGGACAGGGAGAGCAGGGGGAAGAGCTTTTGTCAGTACGTATCGTACCTCCACGACAACCCCCTTTCAGATATCTCTTCCCATTTTGGTCTTCAGGAATAATTTATCTCTGGGCACTGATTTCACAGAGATCAAATCTACTTCTCTTACCTTGATGGTATATAAAATTGGGATTTCAAGTTTTACATGGTCACGATTGGGGTTTTCATTTATACCTTGCATAATGGCACATAACATTCTTGACTTTCAGTGTGGAAGAATTTGGGTCATGTATCATTTAAAATAGTTACTTTCAGGGGAAATTCTACACTGAAGCAAAATTTGCACTGATTATTCAGGTTGCCTTAAGATATTTTAAGTGTTAATCTACACAGCTCTAAGAACACCCTGACTTGTCACTTACCACACTGTTTTTGTTACTAATACTTAGGAGAATTTAAAGGCATACTTAGCATGTGCTTAAAACTCCTTTACATCAATCAGGCTTTCAGAATGTACTGCATTCTTCAGGATTAGCTCATTCCAGGGTAGGTACATTTTTAAATACAGTGATAAAAATATCAATAAAATCATGCAATTATACTCATCCTATGATGTATAAACACTTTTTTATTGTTATTACTGGCAGGAAAATTGAAATAGTTAATAGGCATTAACTAGTAAAAGCCATAACCTATTTTTATGATAAAGCTGCTAGTATTTATTTGAACTATTTTTTATTGGAAAGGATAAAAATGTTCTAAGTGCCTGTTTTTCTCTTCGTCCCCTTTTTAAAAAGTAATGCTAAAGCACAAACATATCTAGACGATTAAAAACTCTGTGTCACATGATCTGTCTCCTTAGTAAACACTCATGTCTATACCCTGTGAAATGGTACAGGTATGGATGGAAAGGAAAATGCAAATTGCCTTTAGCTTCCCAACTTACTTGTGCTGCTAAGTACGCTAAAAACGCTACTCCTTACTATTTATGAAATAGTAAAGGCTAAGAGAAGTTAAGGAATGGTGATTACTGGTTCTAAAGTTCCCAAATGTCCTTGTTTTAAGGAAACATAATGAAAGTTAAAAATTGATGGGGAAGAGTCAAGATCCCTACAAAGTTTGTACCTTCTTGTACTCTGATTGGGCACTAAAAGGCTGCCTGCAAATGCTTCTGGCATCTACCAGAAATATGTGGAGACAATTAACTGCAGAAGTAGGCACCTAAGAAATCCAGTTGATTTGTGTAGCCATTTTCATTGGCTCTTTTCCCTTTTCACAATTAACCCATTTCATTGAGCCGGTGAACAAGGCGTCTGGGGTGTCCTACATACACTTGTGGAGGGTGAGAAGCTTTTACTCTTAAGGTGTATGTACAATTATCAACCACAGTTATGTCCGTTCTTACCTGAGTATCTCAGGCATGTTAGTAACTGTGCAGGTACCATGTTTGGCTGTGTAGATTAGGCACAGTCACTAGTGCAGTCCAGATTTCCTCTTTTTACCAAAATCCCAAGAACCGCTTTTTGGTGGCCTTGCTCACTTAACCCCTATTAAGAGGAGAGGAATAAGCATTAGGAAAGCCTGGAGCGTGAGAAATGCTTTGAGAACATTCCCATTTACAGTTACATAGTGCATATTACTAGAATTGCTTTTAGTTTTTAGCAATAAAGGTGAATTTACATGAGAACTAAAGGGTCTAAATATTTGAAACTTTATCAAGATTTCCAACTAAAGAAACTTGGTTAAAAAAATACTTTGCTTTCCCTTTAGATGACTACATGGTAAAATAGACTGGTCTGGGGCTGATCAAAGACAGCTAATATGCATTTCCATTTTTTGTCTATGTGAGAATTTTAATTAACATTTCAAACTACATCCAGTGGTACCTTGGTTTTCGAACATAATCTGTTCCAGAAGGCCGTTCGAGTTCTGAAACGTTCAAAAACCGAGACACAGTTTCCCCATAGAAAGTAATGCAACATGGATTATTCCGTTACAGACCTTTAAAATCAACCCCTACAACTGCAAATTTAGCATGAATTTTACTGTCTAATGATACCATAGATCCATAAAATTTATGGCATTCGTAAACCGAAACGTTTGTCCACGGAGACGTTCGAAAACCGAGATACCACTGTAATGCTGCTTAAGACTTGTCACGGTCCAGGCAGAGCTGTTGGAAAGGATCAGGCTGGAAAAGCCAGTGTCTGTCGAGTGCCTATGACGTGACAGACACAGCTCGGATGTGGTGTCTGTGGGCCAGTGCACAAAAGCAGCAGTGCCCTCCCATCAGCCCTACCCTGGCCACCACAGGGGGCCATGAGGGGACTGTGCACCAAAGGGTCACAGGACCTTGAAGTCCGCAGTGATGTCCTTGTGCCCCAACTTCAATCTGCGGATTTCCCGTCCCTGTTGCCCAGCTCCTCTGGGCCTGGGCGCTGAGGGTGGGTTCCTTCAGTGTGAGGTTCTGAGACTCGCTGCCCAGGTTAAGTGTGGGTTCCAGCCTCAGGCCAAATCCAGTGACTCAGCAGCACCTAATGGTTTTTACAAAGATGGATTCCTTACCTCTGTTCCTTGACCTGTGGCTGGGACCTGTCCTGTGTTTCCCCAGAAATGGACTATACCGTGCCAGCGGTAATTCTTTGCCCCCAAACCTGGCCTGCCCTACCACTCAGAATACGAGACTGCCTCAGGAGACCTTCTGCCTCTGGACTGCAGCCTCTGGACTGGAGCTCAGATGCCAGCTCTCTTCAGCCGACATGAGCCACACAACCCCTCCCTTTCACGACTGCTCCCTGTCACCAGGTCGTTTTCTTGACTCAATCTCAGTTTCCCGTGCACCTTATTAACCTACAACAGCTCTTCCAGTCTCCTTGCAGTTCCGAGTCCTGGAAGGCAGTAGCCGAGGTGTTAAAGGGAAAGGGTACGTTTGGGATAAACAAGCAGTGCTCTACAGGGCCACGGGATTTGTGTCACTGGTATATCCTGTGAAAAATCCACAGGGAAAGTTAAATTGTATCAGAACACTACATGACAAGTGCTCCCTCTGCTCTGACCGAGGGGTGTTAGGTGGACGACTTTAATGGGTTTTACTCAATCTCTGACAACTCGGTGACACTGTCAAGCAGACACAGATTCGTCCACATCGAGGGCACCTTCTCCACTAGACAGGTTTCTGTGAGCTGTTCTTCTTCAGCTGATAGAATCTCTCTCTTGGTGCATTCTCATTCTAAACGAGATGTAACCTACTTAGGCTGTGGAATTCGTCAATTCCGCGCTGGCTGGGATACTTCTCTGTCTGTTCACTGCATCCCCAATCCTGGAACAGTGAACGAGCATCAGACCCTGCTCCTTGGGCAGACCTCGTTTTTAAGCTGACTTCTGGCACTTTTATCTACTGCCTATTGACTTTACAGGTTTAATGCTCATTTAAGGGGCCCTCCCTATTTTCTTATGAATCTTGGACAGATATCCAACTTTTGGACATAGAATTCATAATGGAATAAAGAAGGAAATATGGATTTGCTATGTAGTTCTCAAATGATTCTTAGAGGCTAAGTCTTAAAATAGAAGATGGAAATCTTCTTAAAATAGAGATCTTAAAAGATCTTTTCATCTTAAAATACAGATGAAATTCTGTCTACACAGGCACTACACGTCCTGCCTCTCTCTGCCCTTACCTGTTTGAGCACCGGCAAGTAGAATACAGAAAAAACACAACAGGCAGTAAAAAGTAGGTCTGTATCAGGAAAAGTATCAAAT
Organism: Rhinolophus hipposideros; assembly: GCF_964194185.1. Classification (NCBI taxonomy): domain Eukaryota; kingdom Metazoa; phylum Chordata; class Mammalia; order Chiroptera; family Rhinolophidae; genus Rhinolophus; species Rhinolophus hipposideros. The sequence goes on along the minus strand of NC_138072.1, from coordinate 22,053,429 downwards.
TAAAAGGACAGTGACACACTGAATGGTTAAAAGTGCAATCCTTGAGAGAAAACACTGAGTTGGGCAGAGTTTTAGAGGGATCCATTATGTTAAAGGACTTTTTTTTAAAGCTCATATGGAATAAACAAGAACAGCTAAAGAAAATTGTGGGGGGGAAAAAGGTGAGAATGAGACAGAACCAATGCCCCAAATATTAAAACATAGACCCCAAATAATTAAAATAGTGTGGTTCTGGTGCATGAGTACATAGATCAGTGAAATAGAAAGAGAATCCAGATAGAGAGCCAAGTTCTCGTGGGATTTTAGGTATGATAAATGTAACACCTCACACTCGTAGTAAGGAAAAGATGAACAGTTCAATAAATGATATTGGAATCACTGAGTAATCATCTGGGCAAAAATTAGTTTGGATCCATAACTTACACCTTACGCCAGGATACATTCCAAAGGAATACAAATTTAGACTTAAAAAAATTAAAATATAAAAGTTCCAGAAGAAAATATAGGTGAATTATTGCTGTGGAATGAAGAAGGCATTCTGACTCACAGTCCAGAAACCACCAGAACAATACATTAGACTGCATAAAAATAAAAATTTGCATGACAAAACCACATTAAGCAAAGTCAAGATAGGCAACACATTGAAAAAAAATTTACAACTCATTATAGTGAAAGGATTAATACTCCTAACCAATAAAGCACTCTTAGAAATTCATAAAAAGATAAAAATGGCACAAGATCTGAACACAAAGGTAATACAAATAGCTCTTAAACATGGTAATCACTTGTAATGAGAAAAAAGACAAAGTAAAACCCATTGATAATGTAATTTCGCATCTATCACAATGGCAAAAATCCAAGTTTTTAATAACATCTGTTGTAAGGTTGTGGCTAAGTGGGCACTGTCTAAATTACAGGTGGGTATATGAATTGTTAAACACCCTCTATGGAGGCCAGTATTCTAATTTCTTTCAAAATTACATATGCATATGGTCTTTCACTGAAAAATTTCATTTTGGGGAATTTATTCTACAAGTACATATTTATATATGTGTGAAATAACATATATACAAAGTCTGGAAACAATCCAAATGCCCATTAATAGGGAATTAGTTAAATGACTGCATGTCCATATAATGGAATCCCAAGTAGTTAACAAAAAAAACGAGTAAGCTATCTAGTGATATGGGAAGACAGCTGAGAAAAATTAAGTCAAAAAAGCAAACAGTATGTATATGATGCCATTCTTTGTGTGAAAATGAGAAAAAAAATGAGTTTACATTTTTATTTGCTTGTACATGCCTAAAAAAGTTATGGATGGAAACCTAAGAAACCAAGAACAGAGTTATTTGTGGTGGGGCTGGGGGAGGGTGTGCATGGGGGATGTTGGGCCAAGGACAGAAAAAAGACATTCCATTGTACAGCTTTTATACTTTCTGGTTTTTGAACTACGTGAATGTATTACCTGTTCAAAAAGTTAAATAAAATAAGTATATTTAAAAAGCCTTGTGACTCAGTACAAATTAAAAGGTGCTGAAAGTCCCCAATTTTTAGTGGAACGGCCAACTTAGGAAGTCACAGACAGCATATTCTGGAAGGACGCCCTGGAGTCAGACTTTCTGGTTTCACATTCGAGTCCCACAGCCTAGAATGTGTGTGACTATGGACAAGTGACTCAACCTCTTACTCTGTTTTCTAATGGACAAAACCAGTGATTGCCCACCTGCTGTGCTGCCGTGAGGCAGTCGCGGCCACTGCTTGCTGTTAGGACGATAGGAAGGAACAACCTCAGACCACTCTCCCTTCTCCACAAATTATAATCAAATCCTCCTCTCAAAAAAGGAAATATTTAGAAAGGGGGAAAAAAAAACAAGAAAAAAAGATGGTGGGAGCATTTACTTTAATTCACATTTTTTACTACATGGTGGGTACAACAGCACATGATTTGCAATTCGTTCTAAAGCCAAGGTGTACCTGTAGATATTGCTAAAACAGAGTACACACAAAGTTGTGTTTCTATTGTTTTATCAAACAATTTCCATGATGCCATGCACCCAGTCTGTGTAGTTTGGTGAATAGCTATGGTTTCTGCAGGTACTTCAATTTGCAAACTGCAGAGTCGTTTACTGTGACCTGTTCTCAAGTTCCCAGGAGAAGGCAATGCTGTCCTTTCTTAGATACAGTGGCACCTAGGGAAAGCCGGAAAATGTGGCGCAGTGTTTCATATATACACACACAGATTACCAGTATTAAGTAATTCACAATGTTAAAACATCAAAATATTTGACATCAAATTTCAAAACTGAAAACTATTATTATTCTGTCTAATCGTCCTCCTCATAATCTAAGAATCAACACAGGAGAAACATTCAAATTTTACCAACTTTAATATATGATCTTTCTAACTTACACAGATGCCACTTAAGGAAAAACAAAACAAAACAAAACAAATTCTTGCCATTGAAGGAAGGGATATTTTCCTGTTCTCTATTTTCATTACTTCATCAGCTGGTACAATCATTTCTGTCAGTGCTGGATTATCAAGTGCTGGATTTTTAAATTAGATGATGAAATAAAGACAAAATGCCAAGAGGTATCACCAGCCAAGCATTTTCACAAAGCGACCAGTACTTTAGTATCACTTCACAACAAAAACTATGTGAATTGAAAAAACAGCTTATATTACAAGGACCATAAAACATCACCGGGCTCACAAAACAAAGATTCCTACAGCTTACAATCATTTAAGAAATACACAAAAATGTAGGCTGCCCGCCACAATCTAATTTATCGTAAAATAAAGTTAAATAAATTTCAGCTTAAGAATACTTCATTTGTTTATTTTCTTGGTAGTGAAAAAAATTCGTTAAAACTGTGAAAAGAACTTCTAATCCTAATTAGACCCTTTAATTTCCTAGCACTCTAACACACTTTTTCCTAAGCTTCAAACAAATCACAGTAAAGAAAAAAAGCAAATGGAAATAGCCAAGGGTTTTCTCCAGTAAACAACAGTTTAAATAATAGCCTTTATCTTTAATGGAACACTGAAGTAACCCTACCAAAAAGATTTTTAAACTTAAGGTAAAAATAGACAAGTGCAAAACTCACATTTTCTTAAACTCTGAACACTAAGAATAATTCTTATTAATTTACCAGCAAGATTACTTAATTCACTTTTTAGACAAGTTTACCTTAAGGTCCCCTCCCCCACCATACAATATTTCATCTCTAAAAATGAAAAGAAAAAGTGGAGGAAGCGCCAATCAACTCAGGCTGTTTTATTCGACTCAACAAAAGCCACCACCACCACCAACAACAACAAAAGCCCGGATCTACAAAGGTTAGAAATAGGATAAGAAATAATTAACTAGTGAGACCTTGCCTCCTATGGTGACTACATTTAAAAGATGGGTGAGCCAACTAAATACAATTAAAATACATCACTAAGTCATCAATGAACACATTTCAGGCTTTGGCAAGTGAAGAAACGGGTTTAAGAGCACTTATTTATTTAATAAAAGACTGAAGAGTCTAAGGAAAAACGTTACTTCCACTCAGATGCAACCTTCCAAACTAACCACGGTATGTCTACTAACACCTTTTTAAAGAATCAATATTTTAACTACTAAGGATGCTTAAATCCCAGGTTTAGAAAATGACTGTTTAGGACTAAATGAGCCATCTGTTGGTACAAGTTACATTTATATACAGTGAACTAAAATGAAAAGGTGGAGAGAGGGGAAGCTTAAAAGAGGCTTGAACTAATCTACCTGTTAAAATATCCTATGAAAGCAAATGGGATTGAGAAGATTGCATAGATTGTATTCTAAAATAAAATATTTAAAAATGCTTATTTTAATTTAAAATACTAAATTCTGTGCATATAATGTTTTAAATTGTCATTATAAACCCACAAAATCCCATTCAAATTTTACCAAGATGGAAACTTAAATATTTATGTTTATGTTTTTTTGGACTAAATGAAAATTTCTAAAATTTAAGTAGGAACAGAGAAACGCAACCTTAAAAGAAACTGATTTCTAGGTTCTAAGAGTCCTCCTGAGCCAGCCCACTACACACAGGAAATCTGGCTGGTGGCATAGGGGACAGTCCTTATTCACCTTGACCAACACAGGTCCTTCAGACCAAAACAACACAACAGCAGCAACTACAAATTTAACTAAAACTAACCAATGAAATTGAAGTTAAAGTCCTTGGGATTCTTAAGTCACCTCTAGAACTATACACTGAAAGGGCTTTCATGGTGCTGATACTTCCACATTCTAGAAGGTGACACAGCGCTAGGCAAGGTGAAGCCCACCTTTCAAAATCACTGATAAACTGTTATCACTGATACAGCCCTAAACAACATTTGTTCCCTAGCTCTCCGTTTCCATAACAGGCTGTTACCAGTGTTATCAGGATGGAGACATTGTCATTTAAGTTTGAAATAAAGTATAACAGAATAAGAACAAAAGCAATTCTAAACAATAGCAGAATATTTAACAGATGAAAACATGAAATTAAACACAGAATTAGTATAACTTACATGTTTTAAAAGTATATACTTCATTTATAAATACCTCTAATTGACAGTCTATTAAGAATCATAAATATTCAAGTGAACAATTGAATTTTCTCTTTAAGAGTTCAGAATTCTCAAAATCGTTGAAGATTAGCCTCCTTTTGTTGAATGTCCAAGAGCAAAAGTCTTCACACAGTCACTTTATGTCTCTAATTAGACATATAAAAGCCTTTATTACCTACTGTGTTGTAATAAGACTTTAAAATTCTGTAATTCTCTTATACTTGTGGAAAGCCTGTAGGAGAAAAAAAGCATATTAGTACAGCTAATATGATGTATACATATTTCAAACAATTGATGTTGTACGGGTTATAATATGAAAGCAAAATCCAAAATGTACAACACTGACTACTGAAGCTTCCATTTTTAAATAAGTATGCTGTAATTATGTACTAAAGATTAATAAAACACATAGCTATGGTTCTTTAGTCTTGGTTTAGAAGGGGCAAAGGAAGCCAGTTGCTTATCAATGAATTTTACATTAATGATGGGAACAGTGATATGAATAATTCATTACAATAAAGAACCTCAAAACATTTACATTTAGTCTATAAATCCATTTTATATGTTCCTCTCCAAGTGTCCACTCCTTTCTTGTTGCTCCCCAAACACATGAATTTGTTTTATACCATTAGCTCCACAATCTTTAAGGGCAAAACTCAATTTTTTGTCTGCTGCCGAATCCTTGTGTCCTATGCCCATCAATGCTCCTGGTGTTCAATGAATAATGAATGAATGAATGAAAATGCTTATGGGCCACATCCCGCAGTAAAACTCTGCAATGGGAATCACAAAATAATTCTACAAGCTCAATTACCCTTTTGTAAAATTCAAGCGGGAATGAATTTTGAATGTAAAAATTGAATGTTTTCTTTCTATAACTTAGTATAATGTAATATGCAGTATTCAGCTATTTTCTTTATGCTAAGTACTTAACAAAGGATCACTTCTACTGAGAATTTAGGATGTGCCAGGCAATGTTCGCACACATTAACTCATTAATTGTAAAAAAAAAAAAAAAAAAAAATTCTACAAGGTAGATAAACTTAACCCTGATTTTGCATTTTAGGAATAATGAGGCTCAAATAGATCGAGTAATTTTCCCAGGGGCACCCAGCTAGTTGGTACATTCATCAAATCCCAAGACCGTATGGCCACTCAAAATACCTATGCTCTCTATGGTCTCAAAACCATTTTCTTCATACTCTGACAATTTGTAGGATTAATGGAAAATGAATTCTTACTCTAATCCTCAGAATATTAAAGGTTTAAAAGTTTTTAATTATTAGGAAAAAAACATGATGATTCTAAACAAAATAAATGTGTAAAATCATACACGGTATCTCAAACCAGATGCTGAAAAAAATCCAAAACCTATCAAAATATATATGAAGATGCAGTAAAAGGACCAAGGCCTAACTAATTAAAGAAAAGAGCTTATAAATATGCTGAGAATGAAAAATCACGCTCCACGTCTGACTTAGACACAAAAAGAGAGGGTCAGAGGGCTCCAAGGTTATGGGACAAATTAACTGCAGGGGAGTCCCTTTTCCCGGGAACAAAAACTGCCCAGCAGTGTATGGACCGTCACAGTACAGTCTCTGTGGAGATGCAGTCCAGACCTCACAATTTATCCCCCAAGAGATATTTGTTATTGTAAGACTGACACTGGAAGGCACACAGCAGGCCTGTATCTGTCAACTGCTTTACCCTTTTGGAGGGGCGCTAAGCTGTACTGTAACATGCAGCAGATACAGTGATGTCCTAGCTTTGTTCCCTGGAAAATAAACCGTTTGATGGAAGTGTTGAAACTATCAAAACATGGCGGTTAGTGTAGGAAAGATACTGCAGAGTATTCAAGATAAAGACATTTTCCAGGGTTCAGTGGCCACAAGCAAAGACAATATCCACTAGCATCACGTGATGGAGAAATGCCGCACTGGGTGCCCTGACCGAGGGAAGGCTGTATTAAATAGGTCGTCAGCCAGAAAACTACCAGTTCATTAAAGAAAGACTAATGCACAAGAAACTCCTCAAAGCGTAACAGGAATTTTGTGGGTTAGTGCCCCCAAAATCATTTACTCTTTAAATGGTCTGATAATCAGGTGGAACATATAATGAAGTTAACAGATCCCATTAATTATTAAGAAAAACTGTAACATTCTTTAAGAAAGAATAAGCATATAGAATCTATATGAAGGAAACAATAAAACTCTACTGAATAAAAAAGGAGAATGGCTAAGTAAATTGTGATATATCCATGTAACAGAATATTGGTATATATCACAAATACTGTCTATGAAAAAACTGTAACATTGGAAAATGGTTACAATATAATTCCAAGTAAACCAGAAGAAACTATACAAGTATGCTTTCAACTCTGTAAATACATACACACACACATACACACACACATACACACATATACATACAATACACATATGTTACTGTTTTTATTTATTAGTAATGGGAAAATGCACATCAAAAACACATCAAATGTTGAAAGAGTCCTGGGTGGTAGGGATATGAGGGATTTTTAAATTTAGTTTTTAAATTATACTTTCATATGTTTTTCCAAGTTTTCTAAAATGACCATGAGTTACTTTTATAATTGGGGAGGGGGAGGGATGACTATTTTAAAAAGCAGATGGATAAACTGCGACTTGTGTTTCCCTGGGGAGGAAAAAGGGAGATTAGGCTGTACCTTATTTGTGTCACCATCCCATCCTGAGTGTCATTACCCTTAAGAAAACAAAGGTTTCTCACATCTAGTTTAGTCAGGAAAAAAAAAATAAAAGGACAATTTTTTAAGTACTGGAAAATAAGAGCACTGAACACCCAAAGGTGCTTGTGAATCCCCCTCATCACCACCCCACTGCATGGCGGCCCAGGCCGCGTGCTGTGGTTTAAGAAGTGCTGTCACGTATAACTGCACTGTATCTTCACGTTAACTCTGTGAGAAAGGTTTGGACCTGCTCCATTTCACAGAGCAAAGAAACAGCTGGAAGAGGGAAGTGATGGGCCTGAGCTCACACCCGAGGAAGTGGAGGGGCCAGGCTCAGACTCTGGGAGGCCCCACTGAGTCAGGCAGGCTCCAGAGAGCAGTAAGGGCGACACCAGGCTCCACACAGAACTAAGGCGGGAAGGTGGCAGTTAGGACTTAAATTTCATTTTAAATCATTTAAATTGTTTCTCCTCTTTTATCTTACTATAGGCTTCATAAGTGGGTGGACTGAATTTTGCATGAAACACCCATTACCGATGGACAATCTATGTCTACGTTGTTTGAAACCTTAACCTACATGGTCATCTTTACAGGGGAGCAACAGGTGACATCTCTGCTATTAAGATAGGGAAGGGGAAATTCACTGATTTTTATTTTAGCTGCCTCTTTTTAACTTAAAAATGTAATGTAAGAAAACATAACAAATAATCTCTGTATCACTTAGTTCCTTATTTAAAAAAAATGCTTCCTTAACTTGACTTTTTTGCCTTTCCCCGCCCCCCAGAGTATAGTATTATTTTCTATGATTCTGTTCCTTCTGTATTCCTTGGTTGGTTGGTATTGCATGTATCTCTACAGGCAAATTTAACTTATTTTTGAAACCATCTGTGCTATAAACAAATAGCAAACTATATATACTATATATCTGTATGCAGAAAAAAAATGGAGTAAGAGTGCGTGAAAGAAAAATGCCTCCTGGGTTTAAGAAATAAGAGAGTTGAAAGGTTTCACCTCTCTCTTTCATCACCTTCTCAGCCAAGCTCTCCTTACCCCTGCTATTGTTCTTGAACAAGTGACAGCAGCTAAAGAGGATAATAGTATAGTGAGAATAGTTTTCCCCATACAAATGGGAAGGCAGCCTGAGAAATACTGGCAAACACAAATGCTGTGAGCTGTAGAGAAGTTAGCTTATGAGTACAGGTGTGTTAACATATGATCACAATTTTCTTTATCTACAAAACAAAGCGAAACAAACTACTTCGGCAGAGATGACCTTTGCAGCTGGCTGGCTGAAACCCGCAGGAGAATCAATCCTTACCTTCCAAAAGCATTTAAAAGAGCAACTATTTCTTGTCGAGTGAGTTGGAAACCTTTCGACGGGCTGTTTTCTGGAAGCTTTTGGATTTCTTTTTCAGAGAATAGTATCTTCAGGGCAGTTCCTAAGCCCTGAGTCTAAAAAAAATAGTGATAAACTTACAATTAAATTCATAGCATAACTACCTTAAAGGCTTAAAGGAACAGTCACTGTGATGAGTCGGGAATGCATAGGAACTGACCTTCACCGAAATGTTACACTATGCAAAATCCAGTTTCTACTTCCTCATGGATTTATGCATGTGGTAAACTTACCTAAGCTGTTAAGGAAACCTGACTAGTTTAACACTTGTTGGTCACATTCGGATTACAATGCTCAATATGTAACCTTGAACCTGTACAGCATTCTTTAGCAACTCAGAAATTATTAGTGATACCTCACTTAATAATTTCTCAATTATTAGCACTAGAGAAAAAGAAAAATCTGATTTCAGTGTAGCTTCTGTTAAAATAATTCTCTTGGGCCGGCCCGGTGGCTCAGGCGGTTAGAGCTCCATGCTCCTGACTCCAAAGGCTGCCCGTTCGATTCCCACATGGGCCAGTGGGCTCTCAACCACAAGGTTGCCGGTTCAATTCCTTGAATCCTGCAAGGGATGGTGGGCTCTGCCCCCTGCAACTAAGATTGAACACAGCACCTTGAGCTGAGCTGCCACTGAGCTCCCGGCTGGCTCAGGTGGTTGGAGTGCATCCTCTCAACCACAAGGTTGCCGGTTCAATTCCTCGACTCCCGCAAGGGATGGTGGGCAGTGCCCCCTGCAACTAGCAACAGCAACTGGACCTGGAGCTGAGCTGTGCCCTCCACAACTAAGACTGAAAGGACAACAACTTGACTTGGAAAAAAGGCCTGGAAGAACACACTGTTCACCAATAAAGTCCTGTTCCCTTTCCCCAATAAAATCTTTAAAAAAAAAAATAGTAATGCTATCTCTTGATTTTCTATGACTTACCATCTTTGTAAAATACAATAAGAGATAAAATATCAATCCTTTTACACTAAATACATAGGGAAACGGGCCTGGTTGGCAGAACTTTAATATTTGGTTCCTAGGTGACCTTCTTTTGATCACTGAAACAAATTCATTGACCACAATGTCATAATTAAGACTTTTTATATAATTCTACTTTATCTTGCATATAGGTATATATTAATATACTCTATTTATAACCACCAACTTCAGAAATAAACCTGAGATTGTATCAATAGAAACAGATACAATAAAACCCAATCATTAACATAGAATAACAGAACAAACCTCCTTCACATGCACACATAACACAGAATTTAATATTAATTTTTTCATCAATAATACAGAAAAACCACACTTAAGATTTCTAATTCAACGAACAATGAGGACATTTTAATAAAGCTTTCAACTCCTCAGTGGGAAAATCTAAGATTAGTAATCGTTTCAAAGCAGAAGTCAACACACGAACCTGTAATTTCCCCCACAATCTGCATTTGTCACATCCAACACAGTCCATTATACGGGAAATGTTCTTGAAATGTAACCGGAATTCCTCCTGCCACGCACAAAATATTTGCATTCTAATTAGATGTTTAAAATGAAACTGTATTCGTCTGAATTATAAGAAATAAAAATGCTGAGTTTATTAATGACTGAATTGTGTTTTTCAACAGTGAAGAAGAAAATTATTTGAATTTGTATGGCATAACATGGCACATAACACAACTTACATTAATGGAAATTTATAAAATTCATTCCACATATGAATTCAACAAAGCACCAACATATGCACTTTGAGGGACACAAAAGTAAATAATACATGGTTTTTACTTTCAAGGAACTTACCAGCTGCTTCCACTTGATACCTGCACACAACCAGTGGTGATTACAGCTATATTCTATTTCAAACAGAATATAATATACCTCGGGTTGAGGCACTGCTTTGTGTGAGTCTAAGCCACAGCTTGTCCTAGCATGAAGGTCATCCCTTCCTCTCTTAGAGCCATATGGTGTTGGCACGGGGGCTGCACCAGCGTTGATGGCTAAAGGGCGGTGCCAGGGGCGCTGTCCCAGCCCCGCATTTGCCAGGGCAGCTTGCCAGGGGCGCTGCTTCCTGGACCCTTGTATTTTGCTCTCATGACTTCCCGCCCAGGGAGACTCCTGCCTGTGAGCATCCGCACATGTTTCTATGACTAAGGTCACCTCACCTTACCTGAGGATGACACTAGTTAAGAGAAAGTTTCCTGATCTTTTACACATGGCAAACTAGGAAAATCATTGTATTGTACTGAGGTGAACCGTTTATTGCATGAAGCTAGAGGCAAGCAGCCTGAACACTCTGGTCACCCCGAGCCCTGTCCAGGGTTCTGAGGAACTGGCACCTTGGCCAAAGGGCAGGCAATAAAATAGAACATGAAACTCCTTGGCTCTCGTGTAATTCGTGTTCTTTGGAGCAGATGGAAAAATGGACTTAGGTTCGTTCTCCTTTACACACTTTTGACAAATAGCAAACAAAATGTCCTGCATTTTGTCACTGAAAGCTAGTTATTAAAACTCAGCTCTTTCTCAGCCTCACCTTCCTCATCTATGGAAAGATGATGATATAGTTGTCCTATCTATTCCACAAGAGCTCTGGGACGATCAAAAGCGTCTTTGTATAAACACTTAGAAAATAGAAAGCATTACAGAAGTGAATTAACATGATATTAAATACAGTAATAGCAATATGCCTCTAAAAACAACCATAAAACAACCTTCCAAAACTATAGTTGTGGGTAAATTATTTACTTCATTTCAGAAACATCAAGAAACTCTTACAATGGAGAATCACTCAGAGCTAATTTATTAGTTCTTGTAGTATACCTCCATCTAAAATATCACAGGGCCAAATGTGTCTCAGAACTTTTCAGATTTTAGAAACACCATACATACACTATTTACTATGAAACACCCCACCAGGGCGTGTAGCGACACCCTGTAACCAAATATATTAATGTTTTTTGCAGCAACATGTAAAAATAGTAACACAAAGTAGAATTTTTTAAAAACACACTATAAATATTCTTACATCAGGTCAGGTTTTGCTAACAAATTAATTTGCACCGAACGTAAGAAAAAGTTTCCGTTTTTGGAGCTTTCGGGATTTGGGAATTGCATATAAATGATGGCAGAGTTGTACTAGAAGACAACTTGCCAGCCAATTTCAAATCCTCTTATAACATTTTAAGTGTACAATGTATTCCTTAATGTACTTAATATAAGTGAATTAAAATAAAGACCTCCTAACATGAAGTTTCATGATGTTCCTAAAATATATCTTCCTTTTGATATCACAAGTTAACAGGTAATTTTTGCCTTTTAACGTTAGTCCATCAGGACAAAAACAATAGTTTCATAAATTGTAACACTGCATAAAATACACTTTAAAAATACTATTTATTGTCTTCAAAGTGGTTAACAGCTAATGATCTTTTGAAAGACACATCAAAACAATATACACTGTGACTTTAACGTAAGAAAACTCTCTCTCAGACTAACGCCCTTTAAAAAGTCATTCATTTACAAAAGAGCCATACTCACTGGTCATAGAAATGACTGAGGACACACTAAGCAGTTGGTCAAAAGAGAAAGGAACTGAGAAATGTGGAGAAGGGGCTGTGTGTATCATTTATTGTAAAATGCAATCGGACCAACTTCAACAAGATGGACGATTGGGAAAGAGGTTTCAGTTCAGATGCACAGGATAAAGACACAACCAGTAAACTGTTCCCCACCCAAGAACTTTATCTCCACTCAAGAACTTTACCTTTAATGATTTCGCCCCTTTTTTGTCACCTGCGAACATGGATTTCTCATCAAAATGCATGGGAAAGGACCTGATAAAATGACAATACTGTAAGTTACCGACGAAAAAAAGTACTATGTATTAGAGCTCTGGTAGAATTTTCTATCCCTACAAATATCTACAATTCGTGATTTACTCATGTATAAGGTTTAGTAACAAAGGAAGGTGGCAAACAGTTCACATATAAACTATTCAATAAAAGACTAAAGCAAGATAATGACGGTTTTGTAATGTATGAGATTTAGTGTTTTAAATTATATGATAAAAATAATGTAAAAAATCAACTACAATTTATGTGAAAAGTGTGCAATGCTCTCTCAATATTTTAAAGCATCTTTTAAAATTTAATGCATAACTTACTTTAAACACTTCTTAAACCAACATTTTTCCATGCTCATTTTAACAACCGCTAAACTCAAGTTTTATAGACCCAGCATTTTTTTTTAAAGGTTATATTCCAGAAAGTAAGGCTAATGTTCCCTTAGGTATCTATCTTTATGCTAACATGCAATGTCATCTGAATTTAAATAGCACTGGAAGAATACAAAACAGGTAGAAAGAACATGAAAATCGCATTACACTTTGATACTACATAAAATTTAAAGTTATATTTTAAAATATAGCTAGTCTCAAGTGTGAAACTCTGCAGTGACGCTTTATAGATGATTTTCAGAAAAATTGTTAAATACTGCTGTTCTATTGCCATTTCCTTCTCAGTTCGACCTCTCCCTTTTCCTAACTCACTTTTTGGAGCCAGTTTTTGTTGTATATCAAGCACTACCTCACTCAAACAGAGCAGAGAATTTCAGAGCACGGAGACTTGATTCTTACTTTGTATCTTGAAAGATATCCAGCAGGAGGGTTTTTGTGTCAGCATCATCCTCTACATTTCCAGTGTACAGATCGACAATTGAGCGCTCAAAATATGGGGCCACCTTTGATAAAGCTCTAAGCTCAATTAAGTATAAAAAGTAGAGATTCTTTAGCCTTCTTGGACCTTCTCCCTTGGTTTCCACAGGGTCAAAGCGGCGTTTAAATTCTTTGATATTTGGTCCCCAGCTAGGCTTACCCCAGGTTTCTAAAGAGAAAGAGAAATAGAAGATATACTTCAAATAGATAGCATTTTTTCTCTCTACAGAAAATGTATTTCCTCCAATAATTTTTACATTAACAGAAGGTAAAATTTCTATGTAAAAATCTGATTACCTTCCAGAAGATAATTTGCGCATAGATGTAAATTGATACTAGCATGAAGTCCCGATATAAGCTTATAGAAGACTCTTTTCTCTAGACATAAACCTATTCAGAAAAAGAGTGAAAAAGAAATCACATCCATTTAGATAACAGAAATACTAAAAATTCAGTACACAGCTTATTTTTCAAGTTAAGATTCAAGGACATTAAAAATAAATCAAGGGATAATATAAAATAATTAGATCAAGATTCTCTCACTAGAAAATAGGATTCTGACTTCAGAATAGAGTGAACTGAATATGGTAATTTTAATGCAGAATAAAACAAAGTGTTAGGCCACTGGACGTCCAAACACTATGGATACACTTGGCAGGTCCCCATGTTACCTAGAAGACGACAGCACAGATTTGTAGTAAAGCAAATGTAATTACAAAGTTACTGCTCTGGTTTGACAATGGCTTTCTCCTTTTCCCTTCCATATAGAGGTTCTTTCTTTGAACGTACTTAGTAATGGAGGAAGAAGAGATTGAATTGTTTCTCTCCTTCCTGCAGTTCTTTAGAGTGTCTTATGAATCCTCTGCCCTGGAATTCTCTAATTCTGCTTAACCATATGCTCGACTTGTAAGGAGCCCAAACTTGGAAAACAGTTCACTATGTGAGTAGAATTGTATCAGATGGAGCCCAGGAAAATGATGGAAATTTGGTGTAACCTTAAGTCACACAGCCTTGTGCTCAAAACAGAGGTCAAGATAATTCTCCCACCCTATCCTACCCTTGCCTCCACTTTAAAATATTTTCTCTTATTATAAGAGTAATATGCATTGTGAATGTACGTAATGCCACTAAATAGTAAATTTAAAAATGGTTAAGATGGTAAATTTCATGTTATGTATATTTCACCACAATAAAAAAGAAAAAATACTTTTAGAAAATATTTTTTATAGAAAAATTTAGAAATAAAAATACAAAAATATGAGTTTTAAGAACCTACTGGACGTAGAGCAATCAGCTTCTTTCCTACTTTACCACCCAACAGGATTTTTTTGTTTTTGTCACTTTTACTTTTTTGTTTTTTGTTTTAACACTCTCCCCCCATGGGAAAATGGGCTTCAATAATGGAAACTAAGAAGTAACCTCATTTATATGCTGAGGGATCTTTAAAATGTTAGAGTAGGTATATGGATTACTTTGCATTTTTTTAAGATCTTTTAGATCGCCAAGTTACCCTCTTTATGTTCTAACATAGATGGCGCTGAAGAAAGCTGTTCCTAACAGGAAAAAATTATGCTTTTGAGATCTCATTCCCTAATTCAGAATTTTTGCTAGAATATTCTCATTGTCATGGGTGGAGACGAAAAGGTGAACATTATATTTTGTTGTTTCCTCCTAAAAGTATATAGCCAATTTGGAATATTTACAGTAACAAGGGATACAAACTATCTGAAAAAATTTGTTAAAACATTAGGTACAAAAAAAACCCCCAAAAAAACAACAACAAAAAAACCCAAAACCATTAGGTACAAATGTCTCCCCTCCTAAAACTGCTGATTGAATCTGTTATCAAGTAGCAGAATGATCAGATTTCAAATTCTTTCTCTTTCTTTTCCTTCCCACCTACCTCAGTGAGTAGAACTTACATCTAGTAAAATGTCCAGACTAGAGAAGGAAAAACAGTCAAAGCAAAGCTTGTGAAGATTCATAGGCCTAAATATGAGACCGTGAAAACCTAGGAGGCAATTCTAATTTGCAATGTCCACAAAGCCCCTTGCTGAGATGCGGAAGGGGAAAAGTGAGGTGAGAGGAGTAGAATGCATTTCCATAAACGTGAAAATCAGGTAACTTCAAGCAAAATGGTAATAAAAGTGTGCCGACTGGTGTATCAAACAAGACACATGACACACATAGCAGGAAATTGCTGGACATCTGCTCCTGCCTGTAGGCTGCTGCCACGCCCGGGGCTACCTCTGACAGCTGAGGTCTAAGCGATGCCTTCAGTCCCATGTTTAAGTCAAAAGGAAATCTCCCCACCCTCATTCCTAACAATGCAAAGCAAATTCAACTATCCCACTTCGAAAGTGGTCCTCCTCTCCTTATGTGTTTCATTTCATTCAAATTCATTTTCAGCAATTGAATCATAGGACACCGATATATAACGTTTTCACAAAAGGGTAGATTTACTGTGCTATCTGGCCTGCGGACATTGCTTAGTGGATTTCAAGGGAAGTTTTACAGGCATGATCTAACTCACAGTTGGAGGGCTACTACCACTCTTCCGCCCCAGATGAGGAAACTGAATCTCAGAAAAGTTGAGTCAGTTGCCTATTTATAAATAGGAGCGCTCTCCAACCCCGTATCAGCACTCAGGACTCCCATCCATCGGACCCTAGGAGGGTGGTTGACACAGCATGCCCTAGAATCCAGCATTGCCCAGAAATGTCATCCTCTTCCTCCGTTACCAATACTTAGAGTCTGACCACCTCTTTCCACCTAAATATTACTTTTCACAATTTATATCTTTAGAATAAAGCTAACTAAACAAACGTAAGCATCTTCTTTCATATAGGACATTTATCAATACAACTCCTAGCAGTATTTGCACATTAACAATGTTTACCTTAATAATGGCCAACATATGTACACAGTTCATTAAAAACAAAGAGAAATCATGTTCATAAGATAACATGACTGATTAACAAAATAGAATAAACTACTTAGTTTAACTCTATAGATGTAGAGTTCCTATCAGGTTATAGCTACGAAATATCAATTTTCCTGTATCATTCAACTTTCTTATCTTTCATTAATACAGTTTACCTTTTGGTTTCATACATTAATAGCAATTTGATACATTTCTAAAAAGCATCATATATCTGGTTGTTAAAATTGTAGAATGTTTTACTTTCCATAAATAACATCTTATATTTTCAACACTAGAAAATACCATAAGAATGCAAAAGCAGCTAGTACATTGGTATCTATACTGCTTTACACTTGAAGGAGAAAAGTTTAGCCTAAACTCACATGTGTAAACATGTTTAAAACCTTCTGAATTCAAATTTACCTTCCCTCAATTTCATATATAAAAAAGTACTTCCTTCCAAAAAGAACATCTCTACTTTAAAAACTAGGTTTGCATAATGGTTACGAGAAGATGGTTTGGATGGGCATCACATACAAAATGGAAACAATGGAATCGGAGCCAGTTATGGAAACCTGATGACAGTATCCGCCCTGTGTGTGTTTCCCCAATGCTGGTTTTGGCTGAACAATAGCCTCAAAACTTTCAATAACTGCATCTGAAAATATAATAACTTAAAACATGTTATTTTTCTTTCAAACACTGTCAAATTTATTTGTCTAGGTAATGAATCCTGAAATTTACAAAGACATATTAAATAAATCAATACATTTTTTATAAGAACCCACTAAATTTAAATCATTGACATAGTTTACCTTCTAGCCATGTGTAGAATGATTCTCCTTAAAAAAAAAGAACAATACACACACACACACACAAAGAATTGGGTTAAAATATTTTACATAGTCATTTATATATTAGAATTAAGTCTATACAAATTTTTATGACAGATTAAGGAATATCTCTAGAAATGTCCACTGTTTCATGTGAAGTAGAAAAATAGACATATGGTTCTAGAAAATAAAACCCCCAAATAATTTAAGTATTGGTAGAATGTTCTTATGATATTTTGATTAGTAAAATTTTTAAGAAAACATTTCAGTTAAAATCTTACGTAAATCTTATTCACTAGAAGGCTTAAACATTCGTAAGTATGTGGCAAGTTTAATACTCTTAAACTAGCTTTTGATGATTACTATAGCATTCTTTAAAACTTCCAGAAAAATAGTGAACTATATAATTAATACAAGAATCAAATTATTAATTATTCCATTTTTCCTGATCCAGTAAAACTAGGTAGATTTCCTCAATTACCTAAGACTACTAAGTTTCAAGGGGTAATTTAAAATTTTCAAGATAATTCTTTAGAAAAGTTAATGACCAGGATACGGAGAGGCCTGACTTATCTGTGTACTAATGATAAAAAAACTTTCTAGACAAATACTGTTGCTCTGACTGAAAAAGAAAATGACAGTCAATAAAGATAAAAATCGTTGATGCACTTCCTAAATTACCTATCCTTATTTTATTATGAAAACTCAACACACAGATGAGCTGAACAAGGAGTCTAGGGAATAAATTAGATGGTGGGGGATTACTTTGTCTCCTGAGAGTCTACACACTTTGCGAAACACAAACATCGTCCTACAGATTCATTCATTCAACATCCTCTTTACTAAGGATCATCCATCATTATCCCACTTGTTTGTTCAAAAAACCCCAACAGCTAACAGGGAAGTCTAGCTCCCAAGGTCCTCAGTAACCCAGCTTCTACTCATCTTTCTACTTTAAACTACCCCTACAGAAAGTCTCTCCTCTGCTAACAGGGTCTCCCTAAACATGCTTGGTTTTTCCTTTCTTAGCTCCTTGGTCCATAGTATTTCTTCCAAATAGCACATACTCTCCAATTCTACTGGCTGAACTCTGCTCCATGATTCAAAGTTCATCTCAAATGCCACCTCCTCCAGGAAGCGACCCCAGATCACTCCAGTGAAATATGACTTGTTCTGCCTTTAAAGAGCTGTACCACCTACTGGCTGTACTGTGTATGTGCAGTACTTCTTTACCATTATCTGTGTATACTGCTTACCATTCCTGCTCCTAGAAGGAAGGCATCGTGTTTATACATCTTTCTGTCGTGTACATCAGTGCCCTTGAACATACATAAGTACACCTCCATCTGAAATTATCATTTTGGCCTTTTTGAAGCACCTATGACAGCTATTCATTCAGTAACCTGGAGTAACCAACTATTGATAAATTACTATTATTCATCAGATTAAATATTATAATGATAACTGAGGTTACAAGTTTCAAAGTCAGTAAAAAAATTAAGTCACAAGACAAGTTATCTGGCTGAACTATCTTAACTTTTTTGTTCAGAACATATTTAAGTAGATTATAATAACCAGAAAATTGGGAAGTTGGAATGTGATCATGGTTCCTATACTAAATATTTAGGGGAAATGGTCTTTATACTTTTCTTTTTTGACATAGGGTAACTTTATATTATTAAATATACTCATTTTTTGTCACCATTCATTGCTATTTTCTGGGGGGGGGATAAGACAAACTCTTTTGAATTAGAGGAAAAATCAAATTTTATCATTAACACAAACACACAGAGACAAGAGTTTTAACTCACCATCATCTTCTCCTGAAAGAGAAAATAATAGACAAGATTTTAGAAAATGTCTCCCAGTTCAGATTCTAATCCTGTTTATTTTAGCATGGAATTAAAACTTCCCATGTGTTAAACTATTATACCATGATAGTCATCCTGCAAATTAGACTTCATAATCAGAATATCGGCCAGAGAGTACAAGATCTGCACATAAGTTTTATTCAATAAATAATATCGGAAGGCAACTAAAAATGACCATAAAGACCACTAGTTTCAATAATTAACTAACAAATATACACAGTCATCCCTTTAACCATCATGTATACAACCCTCCCTGAACACGACGGTTTCCATGCTGGAGTAGCACACACACACGCACCTTAACAAAAGTACTTCCCAAACTGGAATCAGTGAAACCCCCACTGCATTTCATTTTTGGAAAAAAGTTCTGTTGTTCAAAAACTGGTGGAAAGCTAGTTGTAGAAGCCTGTGTATGGCTCAGGCAGAGTGTGGAAGAAACCGAGGTCAGAATATTAAGAGTTGCTCCTCCACAGCTGGCAGTTCCGATGGAGAGAGCACACAAACAGCACTGGCACGACCGATTTCCTTACTTCTGGAGTCCCACCTTCAGCCAGGGCTCAGCTCGTCCCTACCTAGTCTTCTGTCTCCCTCTTTCATATCCTTTTTCCTTCTTTTTCTCCTCTTTCCTCCCTCTATCTTTTTCTATATAGCACTCTTCTTTCTAGCAGTTTCATGTCTCTAATTTATCGTAATATGGAATGAAGTGTTTCTTAGGACTTGATGGTTTTATGAAATGAATAATTATATTTTCTCCTTTATAAGTAAGTGATATTATTTATTATCCAGCTATAAGAAAAAAATGAAATCTTGTTATTTGTGCCAATATGGATGGACCTCGATGGCATTATGCTAAGTGAAGTAAGTCAGACAGAGAAAGACAAATATGATCTAACTTATATGTGGAATCTAAAAACAAAATAAGACCAAAAAGCCAAACTCAGCGATACTGAGAACAGATGACTGGTTGTCAGAGGTGAGGGATGGGGGGGGTTGGTGAAATGGGTGAAGGGGGTCAAAAGGTACAAACTTCCGGTTATAAAAAACGTAAGCAATGGGGACATAATGGACAACAGGGTAACTACAGTAATAATACTATATTGTGTATCTGAAAGTTGCTGAGAATAGATCTTAAAAGTTCTCATCACAAAAAAAACAAATTTGTAACAAATGTCTGGTGACGGCTGTTAACTAGACTTACTGTGGTGATCATTTCATAATATATACACGTACCAAATCAATATGTGGTACACCTGACACTAATGTAGTTATATGTCTATTACAGCTCAATCAATTTTTTAAAATTCTAATCCTTAAAAAAAAAGTAACTGATCATAGGAAAGCTCTAGCAGAAGACCTTGCAAATTCTGTCCTGTGTAACAGCATGGAGGTAGGTGGGGGACTTCCCGTTTTGTTTTATGTAACTGTTGTAGTGTTTCAATTTTTATAAAATTTTATGATGAAAATGTAAGCTGAAAATGAAAAGTTATGAAGTAAGGGGTAAGAAGCACACCTTTTCCATGTCCCAATTCCTTCCTGCAGGCAGTTTGCGAATGGATGTGGGGAAGAACATCTGCCACATTGTGGCAGACTGAGCGGCTAAGAGCAGTCCATTCGGTCCACCTTTCTAAATCTCTTGGGTTCTCAGAAATGCATAAAGGCACAAACCTAGACCAGGAAATCCAAGTTCTTAAGTCAGTCCTGGCCTGAAGAAAACATTAGATTGGCAAGTCTGCCACAGGGCTGCTCCTGGGGAGGGGTCCTCGCTGACCGGACTGCGCATGTGCCCAGTAGTTTTACACTAAATAACCTCCAACTGTCCACAGCAGTGCTCTCCCCCAGAGAACGCCAGCCACGTATGTGGTTTATGGTTTTTCCAGTAAAAATTTCTAATGAAATATTTCTAACGTCCACATTTTAAAAAGTAGAAGGTATGCATGAGCTACCATACAACAAGAGTTGAAGTAGTCCTACCAAAATGATAACGTTCTGCTTAATGGCAAAAATATTTCACACCCTTCTGTTTTTACATTTAAATGAACTAAAACTAAGTGCACAATTTAGTTGCGCCCTCGCCATACTTGATGTGCGCAGCAGCCCGACGTGGCAAGGTGCCACGTGCCTGGACAGTGCAGCTCAGAGTGGTGCGGCAGGCGGCCCAACGATCCGGAGCTGCTCTGCATCCTTATGAGTTAAAGTGAGGACGGAACATGGGGTGGCACCCTGGCTGTCACGTGGGAGCCGGAGAGCATCTTGGGCCTTACCTGCAGAATCAGAACCTGTATTTTAACAAGGCTCCTCGGTGATTTGTACGCACACCAAGTTTAGAAGCACGCCACAAGCCACTGGTTCTCAAACTTGGCTGCATGCTGGAATCTGGAGAGTTGAAAAAATACCAAGGCTTGGGTGCAGTACCAGGGATTCTGACTTACCTGGTGTGGGATAGGGCCTGGGCATCCAGATTTAAGAGTTCCCCAGAAAACTTCTATATATATGGACTACTCATGTATTCTAATCAATTTTACATAAGGTTCCTAGCTTATGTAACAGGCACGCAATAAAAACGTGGCAGTTTTGAGACTTAATTATCTTATACCATTCAAATAAAGCAAAATATAAAATAACTTCTCAAATTAAGTTTAGTTACAAAGACATTTTGTAAACAATTTCTAAAAGCATGAAAATGTATGAAAAACCCACCTCGGCTGGGTGCCAGAGGATTTAAAGGACGATAAACAGATCGAGGCCTGAAAAAAGAAAAGCACAAAAACATAAAACGGTTTGAGTTTGTTTGTTATGTAATTTTTTTCTAACAGAAACACTCTCCTTCCTCCTCCCTCCAGCCCCCAGGGCCCCTCCCAGTTACTTGAAACAGTTTTCTTCGTAGATGCTGTTCCATACTCTCCACGCAGACGGCCCTTTGTAGCCAGTGTAACGCTCGGGGTTCAGCAACAGGTCTACATACTGAGCAGCGGGAGACCTCTCATCTGAACAAGAAAATTCGTAAAACCATCCCTACGTCAGTCACTATCCATCTCAAGTTAAGCATCACAGAGCAGACAGGACTATCAACAGGCTGCAGAAATGCTACACTTTTCAAGTAATCTCTAACTTCAACGGTAGAGTGGTGAGCACACTTGTGAGTGTACTTGACCCTGGATTTGTAGTAACTTGGACTTGACAGAGGAAAAACAACTAACTCCCTTTCCTCTGGACACTCAGTACTCTGAGGTCATGTCGTGGCCCTTCTCTTATTAGAGGCATTCACTGTTTTTTTCAGTTTTTTCACCAGGATTGAAAAGACCTAACAGAATCATCACCTGTCTTAACATTCTATTTTTCTCCCCTACATATGTATCTACCTAAGCACATGCTTGGAAACACATATTTTGTTAGCGTATATTGTATTAAAAATAGAGATAGTCTCTACTTTTGACTTATGAAGTACACGGCTCAATAACTTTCTGATTCAAATTTGATCACGCATACACATACAATGGACTAGTTTTAAAAAGTTACTAATTTATTTTTACTAATGTTAACATATTAAAGTGCTCCCCCCAAACCAATACAGTAGGCATAATTTCAAGAACTTGTTAAGACATTTAAAATTAAATAACCATTTTCCATGTTGAAACTTAAATGAGTATTTACTAGATCTCCACTATTTGGACATTTTAATAGAGATCTCTGCAGGATACAAAAGATAAAGAAAAACGGTCTGCATCACTGAGGCCCACATTGTAGGCAGAAAGGGAAACACATGCTTTCACACCATGGCTATGCTCACAAATGCCTGAACATAATACATATAAGCTGATGTGCCATATATGTTGGCACAGATGCACTCCTTTATTTACATGCTTCCTACCTTTTGGTGCCATGAGATTAAATCAATAGTATACAGGCACCTGACTTAAAATAGTGGCCAAACATGGTCATTAAAATATGACCATACCTGGCAGTATATTTTCCTGTCAGTCAACGATATTCACGGGACATTCAATGACCACATATTGGGGTTACCCATAATCATAAGGGGAAAATGGCACCCTGATCCATGCCTTCCAAGAACTACTTGGTACTTTCGTGATTCAGGAAGAGTACAAAGATAATTACAACTTCTTATTACTAAATGAGCTGTATCCAACTTATACACAACGGAAACATGATTTTGGAGAATACTGGCTGTTTCTATCCCTAACATTATACAGATATTCCACTCTACAAGTTAAGGCACAGAAAACAGTTCATTTATAGATGGATAAATGGAAACTGTCCAAGGTCATAAGTTGATTCAAGACTTAAAATAATTCAATTTTTAAAATCTTAATTTAAAAATAAAGATTCAAATCATGAAGTTAATAAAAATACTACTTTTATAGTAGAATTCCAACAAAAAGTTCTATAATTCACTAGTTTCTGTTACATATTTTTAATTTCTTTGCACTGGTCTTGGTTACATTCATTTGCACAATTGATTCAATTACGTATATAGGCTTTACGAATATTAAACACACATAAATGTATATGTACTGACATACATATGTATACATGTATAAGAATGTGTGTGTGCATGTAAGCCTACAAATAGGTAGAGTCATCTATGAACGTGCTCCATGTAATTTTGCAGATTTGACTAGTATCTCTTTGCCCAACAAAAGCAATTAAACAACCAATAAAGAATAACAACTAGATTCAGATATTAAAGTATAATGATTTAAAATGCATTTTAAGTGAGCAGACAATCACAAGAGTAAAATCAATTACAGTCAATTCCAGTAACTTTACTTTCTTAAGTAAAATTTACATTTTCAATGTTCTCAATGTATTATTTATTTAATTCAATCAAGAGTCGTTTGATCATTTTTTAATCCCTTTTCAAATCATGAAAAAGGTGGGTTTTGTTAATCTATAGAACGGGTTAGTGAACTACAGTGGCCCACAGGCCAACTCTGGTCTGCTGTGTATAAAGAAAGTTTCATGGGAACATAAACCATGTCATTTGGTTACAGGCTGCTCTCACACTATTACATCAGAGCTGAGTAGCTGCAACAGAGACCATATGGTCCACAAAGAATATTTACAATCTGTCCATTTACAGAAGAGAAGTTTTGTCAACCCCTGACCTATACTGAGAAGAGTTTCATCACATCCAGAGTGAGGAATGTGTGTGGGAGAAAGCCCCCTCTAGAGACACCAGCGCTGGTGCCCATCCGTACCCCTGTCGACTTCATTCGACAGACAGTTACTGCACATGTACCACTTCTGTACCAGGCACTGAGGGTATAGCAGTAAACCAAAGGGACAAGGCGCTTGTCCTCAAGTGGCTCACGATCTATGGGGAGGACAGACAACAAAGCTGAACTAAATAACGTGCCAGGTACTCTCTGGGAGAGATAGAGAGCGACAGTGGTTACTATTTTATCTACAGAGTGACAGCAGCCTTTGGTGAGGTTACATTTGAGCAGAAACCTGAAACAAAGGAAGCCATGCGCAAAGACAACAGCAACAAAAAATTGAGAGGGGTGGGGAGAGCAGCTTACCTTAAACTGTTCAATTATTTAAAACCCTACTATTTGATCTCTAGGGATCATCTTCCTTTCAAATAACAACAGAACCAACAACAAAACAGCAGGGAGCAGGGCTGTATGGATATAGTCCAATCAATTGGGGTGAAGCCTTTAGATTTGTTTTAATCCAATGATTTTCGATAACTGAAATAACTAAACACTACTCTGAGCGACTCTGATAGTATGTTTGGTAATTGTGGGTCTAAGTCACTGGGACACACAGGAACAGTACTACCCAGAAGGGTAGTGGGAATCCAGCTAGGATCATGGTTTTATGTGTAAGAACTACATAAAATATACAAACTACCAATTATTTTAATTATGTAATCCTAAGAATCTTAAAGGATTTCATTTAAATTCTTATAGGATATCTCTTCCACTTTTACAGTTTAAGAATTAATGTTAAAAAATGAGTTAAGCATATTAATGACAAGTAATTTAGCACATCAACTTAAACAGAGCAAGTGATCCCTGAGTAGTATTTTCCATTAAATACCTATAGAGAAATACATATTCACATTATATGCTATACGAGAAGTGTATGCATTCACAGAAATTATTTTTTAATCTGAAAGCTTGTTAAATAAGCACTACTGAAAATTTTTTATTTTAACCAAGGAATAGGTAAAAAATGAGAAATTGGAAAGAAGTGACTATGAGTGTTAAACACTCAAATATAATTAGAATGACAACCAAAAGGCACATGAAAGAGTAAGCAGTGACGTGTGGGCTTAACCTGGGTGCAATGGCTTGCTTTGATAAAATCTGCCAATTCTAAGTATAATAATGGGGTATTTTATTCATTGCCCATTTATCATATCCAGAGACCCAAAGAAGCGTTGCTTAGATTTCGTAAAAATTGCCCTGCTGAACCATATAGACCGTGATAATAACATTTCATCTCCCAGCATCTTCTCAATTCAGCAGACTATTGTAGCTCATTGCAAATTGTTCCTGGATTAACAGCACAATTCTACATGAGTCTTTTAAAAACCCTTTGAAAGCAGTATGACCACTCCAAACATTTTAAAAGTTCAGAAGAATGTCTGCTGTCTGTTTCCAATTATGCATGCTTGAACCCCAAATTCTTTTCCACCACCAAAAATATATCAATCCCAAGGTACAAGGTAAAACTAGAGGCCAAACGAGTGATTTAAGCCTACTCACACAATTCTTGGGAATATTCTCCTATAGATAAAAATTCTGAGACACTTCAATTACCTTCTTTTAAGAGAAGTGGTAGTTATCGTTGAACAGTACCCTGTCTTTGTACCATTCCAGGGGCTTCTTGGAAAGAAGGCTGTGGAGAAGTCCAGTTAGACTTCCAAAGTATTGGAAGGTGTCTTTATGATAGTTGTTGAGACCTCCAACAAATTCCAGTGTGAACACTGTTACAGTATATTCACAGAACTGTAAATTAGTGGCTTGAACTGGAGGTCCACAGGAGATGGGGTGTCATAATGGAAAGAATACAGGTTTTAGATTTAGCCAGATCTGGGATGAATCCTGTCTCAGCCTCCTGCTCTTGTGTGGTCTTGGGCAAGTTACTTAGTCTTCCTGAGACTCAGTTTCTTCAGATATAAAATACTACACACTTAATAAGGTAGCTGCAAAGATCAGAAGTAATGTACTTAAGGCACTTAGCACAGGGCTTGGAACACAGGCTGTCAATAAATGCCATTCTGAATAATAAGATCCACATAGAGACATCCAGTGCATGAAAGCCATAACTCTGCTGATATTTTAATTGATTTCAATGTCTTATAAAAGAGTTCAAGTTAAAATAATTTCGATAAAATAGTTCATTTTATTACCATCAAGTTCACAAAAGTGATCCTGTGAATCATCGTATCTTGCCCAGTCAATGAAAGCTTCTTTGCTTTGATTACTATAGGAAGGAGGAATAAAAAAGAAAACGATTAAATTTGGAGATGAACATTTTAACACTGCATTCTAGTATAACTAAAACTAGATAATATGAGGTCACTTCTTTTTTAATTAGATGGTGTCAGAAATTCAGTTGGAGGTTACATGAAGGAATGATGAAAACAAAGTACATGAAAAACATAGATATTAATTTCCATGAGTGATTTATATTTCTCAACTATATTAACACTATTATTAGTCCCAGTCAATATTAATTACTTGGACTAGAATATTAATTTACAAATATATATAAGATGTAGTTAAACACAAAATTCAAGCTGGCCTTCTCAATTGACTAAGAAATTATAGGGAATATTTATTATTTTTTCCTAAAGTAGGAATTAAATTTACTTTCATAATTCTTTTAACTTAAATTGCTTTTGCACTTATAGAACCCATAATACCAAGAATTGCATTTCTAGGATCTCCCATCCAACGTGGTATTCACTGGCTACACAAATGCCACTTTTATTATGGTACATCATACATTTTACATACTATTAGTACCTCACATTTAAAAAAAAAATCTGTGAATGAGAAATCTGACTTGGAAAACTGATAAAGGAACGACACTCATTCAAAGAAACTTTGACCTGCATTCACTTTAACCTATATTCTCTGTCTCCAGTACGTGATGGCAGCACCTATAAGTATTACTACCCTTCTTTATTTGCTACTCAAATAGAAAAAAACAAAGTGAAAAAATTGTGCACCAAGTATAAGTCAGATAATTCCTAAATGCGGTGCTGGCACAGCCAAGAATTTATTTTGTATTTGAGAAACTGCTGAATGATATAAGGTGGGCTGTACCACATCCACTTTATCAACAAATTTTTCTAATTCAATTTACTTTGGGACTTTTTTCTCCTATGGGAGTACATAATTCAATAAGAATAAATTTTGTATCATATTTGACTCAGTCGAAATATATGATGCCAGAAAATAAGAGTGCCTAACTTCTAATTACAGCTAAAATGATAACTATAGTTATGTTTAATCACACAAATCTTCTGTTGAAAACAGTAAAGAACAAAGCAATTCTGATATAAATTCCTATTTTCTTGTCAGCAACATGACTAATTTAGAGGAACGTTTTTCTTTGAGCATCCTTATTTGATGAGATTTTGCTGACTGCTCCATCTAACTCCTGCCTAAAGCCATGGTGTAGAAAAGATATGGAATGCTTATCTAATGCTAACAGAGTTGGCCCAGTTTCGTTTATAAATGAGTCCGAAAGAACCTTAGAGATTATCAAGTCCAGCTTTTCCAAAAGTCCATTTGAAGATGGATGCTAAGCTACTTATACAATGTCTTGGGTTTAACTTTAGGCTTCCTGTCGAGATGGTGCTGTGAGTTAAGGTGGTAGTCTTCGAAGTGGGAAATACAGGGGCAGGAAGGGATGGGATAGAGAGATTAAAAGGGGCATGAGAAAACTTTTGGGGGTGATAGATATGAGAACCATCTTGACTGTGCTGATTTTTGTGACTGTACACATGTCAAAACGTCAAATTATATATTTTGAATAGGTTCTATGTCAATTATACTTCAATAGAGCTGTTTAAAAATTACAGTGCTCACTGGTGGAGAAGTTGTGGAATGAGGAACTCTTGTACCCTACTAGTGGCAATGTAATTTGGTAGTCATTTTGGAAAACTATTTGGCAGTACTTAATTCCACTCCTAGGTATATTCTCCACACAAATGCATACCAAATGCACAAGTGTCTACCAAAGTATTTTTTGAAATGGCCCCAAAGTGGAAAACAGTAGGATGAAAACATTATGGTACAATCTTACTATGGAATACTATACACCGATGAAAAAGAAGTAAATGCTTCTAAGCTCAAGAACATGAATGAATTTCACAGACATAACATTGAATAAAAGAAGCCAGATACAAAATAATATATTCTTCATTATTCCATTTATGTACGCAGGCAAAACTAATCTCTGTTAATAAAACTCAAAATCATGGTTAACATGACAGTAATGACTAGAAAAGTCCACGTGGCAATCTTCTGGGGGTTACCAAGTTTATTGTTTTGGATGGTGGCTACAGAGTTGGGTTCTGTTTGTAAAATTAAATGGACCTTTACACTTAAGATCTGTATACATTATATATGTTATACTTAAATTTAAAAGTTTTTAAAAAAATAACTTCTGTTGAACAAAAACAACTATCAGCAAAATTAAAAGACAAGCCCTAACAACCTATATAGCCAACAAAGAATTATCAGATTATATAAAGAATGCCTACAAATGAATAGTAATTTAAAAATGCAACCCCCACCCCCATGCATGCCTATGTTTATTGCAGTGCTATTCACAATAGCCAAGATATGGAAACAACGAAAATGCCCATCAATAGATGATTGGATAAAGAAATTGTGGTACATTTATACAATGGAGTATTACTCTGCCATAAAAAAGAATGAAGTTTTACTATTTGCAACAACATGGATGGACCTAGAGAATATTAGGCTCACTGAAATAAGTCAGATTGAGAAAGACAAATACCATATGATCTCGTTTATATGTGGAATCTAAAGAACAGAATAAATGAGCAAACAAAACAGAAATGGACTCAGAGAGAGAGAAAAAACTGATGGTTGCTAGGTGGGAGTGGGGTTGTGGGGGAGAAGGTGAAGGGATTAGAAAGTACAAATTGCTAGACACAAAACAGTCACCGGGATGTGAAATACAGAATGGGGAATAAAATCAATAATATTGTAAAGATTATGTAGGGGGCCAGGTGGGTACTGGACTTATCAAGGGGATCACTTCATAGATTGTGTAGATGCCTGACCACTGTGCTGTATACACCTGGAGCTGATGTAGAATAATATTGAAATAACATTGAATGTCAACTATAATTAAATATATACATGGTCACGGGATGTAAAGCATAACATAGGGAATATAGTCAGTGGTATAGTAACAGCTATATATGATGTCCGGGGGTAGTAAATGTCTAATCATTATGTTGTTTTATATTCCTGAAACTAGTAATAAAAAAATAAAATAATAAAATAAACAGTTAAAAAAAAATGCAACCCGCCAATGGAGAAACAATAGCAAAGAACATAAGCAGGCAACTTACCCGCTAAATCATATAATGCCTTAAGTCCCAATCCCTGGATCATTTCTCTATTCATAGTCTCTCCTTGGTAATCACATTCAGGTTTATGGTTTCTAAACACCATACAGTCACTGACTGACTTCCACATTTTGTCTCCAGCCCAGACTCTCCCCTGAAGTTGAAACTTGTGTACCCACCTGCCTGACCCACATCTCCAACTGGGTGTCTTGTGGGCAGCGCACACTTAAGTCCAAGGTTGAACTATAATTTTGCTCCTCCCGGGGTGTCCCCAGTTCAGTGGACAGCAAACCCATTTTTCTAGTTCCAAATCTTGTAGTCATTCCTAGCTCCTGTCCTTTTTATACCCCACATCCATCAACTCTACCTTGAAGACTTACCCAGAGCCTGAGCACGTCTCATCATTTCCACTGCTACCACCCTGGTCTCAACGAAACCACCATTAGGTCTTATCTAAATTCCTACAACAATCCCATAACCAGGCTTCCACAACAGACTCTTGGCTCCGTCACACTCTCACTCAGAATCCACTAATGACTTTTCATTGCACTCAGCTTAAAGCACTATCCATAATCATAATGGCTGTCTTCACGGTTCTATAAGAGCCCCACCCCTAGCATCTCCTGACTTTGTCATCTTCTACTTTGTCCTTAATCACTGTACTCCAGCCACAGTGGCCTTCTTGTGGTTCCTTAGATGGTCTAGTTATGCTCCTGCCTCAGGACTTTGCACTACCAGCTGTACATCCCTGAAACACTCATCCCCCAGGCAGCCATATTGTGACTCATGCCTTCATGAGCATTATGCTCATGTGTCCTGTTATCACTTTGGTCTTCTCTGGCCACCCAATTTAGGACAGTGCAACTACTGTCGCTCTATCCCTCTCTATCATTCTTCCCTGCTTTATTTTTCTCACTGGCACTCATCACCATTTCACTTAGTTCCCATATACTTTAGTTGTTTATCGCCGGATGAAGCTGCAGAGGGCAGGAATTTGTTTGTCATGCATACTGCTATATTCCTAGCATCCTACAACAGTGCTTGGCATATTGTAGGCATTCATTTATTGAATGAATAAGAAACTCAAATGTCCAATAAACAGATTTTTTAAATGCTCATACTGACTAGTAATCAATAAAATATAAATTAAACAAAAATGAGATACTATTTTGCAATCAAACATTATCAATTTTTGGCAAAGTAAGTTGTCAGTGCTGGAGGCAGTACATATCCACACAAGTACTCTGGAAAGCACCTCTGAAAAGCCACTAGGGCAATATCAAGAACAGTTGCAAGAGGGCAGTCCTAAGATTCAGCAATTTTACTTCTAGTGTACACCAAAAAACAAAACAAAAACAAAAAAAAACCCTATCAAAACAACTTTATCAAGGATGCTCAAGGTAGCACAATTTGTAGAAGTAAAAAAATTTGAAAGAACCTAAGTGTCCATCAGTAGGGGAATAGATAAAATATGATATATTTATATGGTGAAAACTATTCATCAGTTAAAAGAATGAGACAAACCTGTTTTAACATGGATAGATCTAGAAAGCAAAATATGCAGGGTAAAAAGAAAGTTGCAGAATGTTACATACAGTATTATACTATTTACATAAAGGAAAAATAAAATCACAGGCATAAAACTATATACATATAGCTTTTTCAGCGCTGTCTGCTCGTGGCACCACCTCCTACTCCTCCTGTGGCTTTCCTGAGTCACCACCTAACCAGCTCCGGCCGCCTGGCTACCCATGCCAGCCACTGATATTTGGAGTTCTTACAACATGGCAGTCACTGACAACCAAGAACAGTCTGAATTAAGTTTTGGATGATGATGAAGTAGAAGAAACTGGTGAAGAAACAAAAATCAAAGCGCGTCGGCTGACTGTTCAGATGATGCAAAATCCTCAGTTCTTGCAGCCCTCCAAGAAAGACTTGATGGTCTAGTAGAAACAGGACGGGATACATTGAAAGCTTGCCTAGGGTGGTTAAAAGGTGAGTGACTGCTCTCAAAACCCTTCAAAGTAAATGTGCACAGATAGAAGCCAACTACTATGATGAAGTTAATGACCTTGAAAGAAAGTACGCTATTGTCTATCAGCCTTTATTAGATAAGTGATTTGAGATCATTAAGGCAATTTACGAACCTACAGAAGAAGAATGTCAATGGAAACTAGATGAGAAAGACAAAATTTCGGAGGAACTAACAGAAAAGGGCAAGTTTGAAGATGAGAAAAAGGATGAAGAAAAAGAAGACCCCAAGGGAATTCCTGAACTTTGGTTGACTGCTTTTAGGAATGCTGACTTACTGGGTGATGTGGTCCAGAACATGACGAACCGATTTAGAAGCAGTGAAAGGCACTAAAGTGAAGTTCTCAGATGCTGGCTGGCCGTGAGTTTTGTCTTAGAAGTTCACTTTGAACCCCATGAATATTTCACAAATGAGGTGCTGACAATGACATGTAGGATGAGGTCAGAACCAGATGATTCTGATCCCTTTTCTGTTGATGGACCAGAAATTACGGGTTGTACAGGGTGCCAGACAGATTGGAAAAAAGGGAAGAATGTCACTTTGAAAACCATTAAAAAGAAGCAGAAACACAAGGGACCCTAGTGGGGCAGTTTGTACTGTGACCAAAACAGTATCCAATGATTCTTTAATTTTTCTGCGCCTCCTGACGTTCCTGAGAGTGGAGATCTGGGTGATAATGCTGGGTGAAGATTATGTGGGGTGCCAGAGGGGTATTGGACTTATCAGGGAGACCACTCGATGGTCTGTGTAGAGGCCTGACCACTGTGCTATATTCTGGAAGCTGAAGTTGAACAATATTGAATGTCAACTATAATTTAAAAAAAATAAAAATAAACAAATACACACACACACACACACACACACATATTTGGTCACGGGACATGGAGTACAGCATAGGGAATATAGTCAATGGTACAGTAACAGCTCTATATGATGTCAGAGGGGTAGTACACTGGAGGGGTTATCACTTTGTGAGGGGTATAAATGTCTAACTATTACATTGTTTTGTACACCTGAAACTAAAAAGAAAAAAGAAAGACTTAGGTTCAAATTCCTTTTACCATAATAATAGACCCAGAAGCCCTGCTAGCTGAGCAATCTTCTAAATTTTTACTTTTGAATAGAGGCAATGTTGATGATTTAGAAATTTAAGAACAAATCAGCCAAGAGCAAGCAAACCTATCACAAAATTTAGGATAAAGAATAACTTGTTCCTCTTAAAAAGTAGTTGAAACATTAGTGTTTTAAACTCACAAGAAAAAAAAGGAGATTTCTGGTATAAACAAGAGAATATTTTTTACTACTACTAAAACAAAACTTACCTTAATGTGCTATTAATTGCTCCCAGTTTATTAGCTTGCTCACAGTCTTCTAATTCTTTGGTATTGTTTGCCTCTTTCAAGTACTAAAAGGAAGTTCATAATAAACACGTTCAGCAAAATTCATTCCTTTCTCTTTATTTCAGGCTCAACCGGCAGAACAGTAAATCTGTCAATGCTGATATACACTAAACATAGATAATCCTATTACTGAAATCCTTAACTATGTACGAAATGCAAATGAAAATTAGTCACAAATTTCTACCTAATCAATAAGCAAGGACATTAAAAACATAACAATCATCATTTTGGTGATGATGTAAACTGAGAAAACCCTCTTGGGAACATAATTTGACATTTATTTAGAGCTGTGAAAATGCATAAGCCCTTGAGCCAGCAGTCCCACATTGAAACCATATCGAGAGCAGTATTTAAAAACAAAAACAAAATCGAGGCACCACCACTTTAGAAAGTTGTCAGGTACTATCTTGTGATGCTGAGATAGTCACACCGTATGGCCCAACAATCTTATTTCTAATTATAGACCCAAAGGAACTCTTAGTGTGCGTGATGAGACAAAAGACAAGACGCTAGTGCATCACTGTTTTTAACAGCAAAAGGCTGAAAACAATGGAAATGTCTATCAACAGGGGAATGGCTAATCCATGATACAGTCATACAACTGAATATTATGCAGATGTTAAATTTTTAAAAATCTACATACATCAATAGAGACAAAATTTCAAAAGCATAATACTCAATAAAATTACAACCTCAAAAAAAGGTTTTCAACCTAAAGAAATACAAAAATATAATATTATTTAAAAAATTTTTAAGTTTTATATAAAAGATCTAAATATATACTTGTGGATACAGCAAAATAAAGTATAAACATAAAAAGGATCACAGAAGGATACACATCAACTTCAGAAAACTGTCTAGCCCTGGGGAGGGAGGAAACAGAACGGGATTGGGAAGGAGTCCAGAACGGATTCCAACTGTCTTTATACAATTTATTTATTTGCTTTAGTTCTGAAACAAAAATAAATAAATGAGAATGAACACAAACAAAAGGCCACATGGGGGAAAGCATGCCAGAAGAAAATGCAGCGAGGATGCAGAAGGAAGCAGAGAGAGAGAGAGGGTATCATGATGTACGTACAACAGTGAAAAACTACGAGTGTACCGTTACCTAAAAACATACGAATAACAAAGTCATTTATGGCATGCTCAGAAGAGGGAAAGGGGAAGCTTTAGTAAAGGAATATTTTAATTCCATTTGTAACTACTATGCTCAAAATAACTTGACAACTGTTTACACAATATAATCCTGAATATGACAGGTTGACTAGTGGAAACAGAAGACCAAAAATACGTGTACGATTAAACACCTGTTGAGGAGGCCATCTGACACGGTAGTGACACTTCAGAGTTCTTCTAGAGGTTGCAAAACAAAACTGAAATATTTCATAAGAAGCTATATAATTTTAATTGTAAGAATATACAATCTCTCTGCTTGCTACAAGAATTAGAAATTTGGGATTTTAAGGCAAAACATATCCATTCCCAACCAGCATGTTTCCCCGAAAATAAGACCTAACCAGACAATCAGCTCTAGTACGTCTCTTTTTGGACTAAAAATTAATATGAATATTATATATTAATTATATTATATTATAATTATATTATAATTATGTTATAATTATATTATATTATATAAGACCGGGTCTTATATTAATTTTTGCTTCAAAAGTCGCATTAGAGCTGATGTTCTAGCTAGGTCTTATTTTGGGGGAAACACGGTAACAATGTTATGGTTCTCTTCTACAACTCCTGTCAAGCAGTAAATGGTAAGTTTCACCATGTAAAGCAGAAATATTCAAGGAAGAAGAGTGACTCACCTTATTAGAACTTCCAGCTTTAATTCCAACTGGGATTTTACTCTTAAAAGAATAACAACAGCAATTTTACAAGCAATCTTGATTTTTTTTTTTCAGATTTCTTCACAAATTAGTAATGCTATTGCTCTGATACAAAGGCTATTTATTTTACTCTATGAAGAGAAAATATACATTCAAATTCTGTTTTTATACTGCCTCTGTGAGGTAAAAGGAAGAGTTATACCAATGTGCAGATTTGTAATCATAGGACAGAAAATTGAATGACACACAAAATTAAAGCATCAAAATGAGCTCTAATTTAAACTCTCAATGCAGTATTTAACAGTTTATATAATTTTTAGGTTTAAAAAAAATGACAGTCACTTTTTCCATAAATTTTCTTACCACAGAAAAAGAAGTTCTTAAAATTTTCAAATTTATTTGAAATATATTATGCTTAATTTTAATTTCTGCTCTAAAATGATGTTTAAAGTTTAAACATCAATTTTGGATTCATAGAAGGCTAGAGTATGATTAACCTGGGATTTACCAATAGAAGAACTGCATGTATGTCTGATTTTCTTTTCTACAAAGCTAATAATTGCTTTTAGGCTTTAATAAACAAACCAATGAATTATCACACCTGGTTTATCAAACACAATAAAAAAATCACATCTGAAATCAGACAATCACAGGCTGATGCTCTGATCAACCCAGGAGACTGATTTCCAATGTTTATGTCAATGAGCTATCAAATTAATGGCAAATTAACAACTAAAAAATTTTCATGTTTCATAGATACAGTTTAACCAAATATTCAGAATAAACATTTTTCTGTCTGGCTAAAGAACGTAAATAACAATAAATTTTTTCCTAATCAATAAAAAGACCACATAGACACAAATGTTACTTGCTGCCAGTATTTTATCATTTCCATGTTTCCTAGTATCTCTAACAGAGGGCAGAAGAGAGAAAACTATAAAACTGAAGTCAAATCGAGCAGTCACAATGATATGACCTTGAATTTAAAATAAGGAATAAATAGTAATCCAAAGCACCCTCTGACTCCTGTATGTCCTCTAACTAGAATGGCATGTTAAAATCTTTAGCAGCTTTTTAAAAGGTTTGATGCTAAATGCAAAAACTTGACTTAAGCAAATAATCTTAACATAGACCTTTTAGAAATATGGCGGTAGGCACCATAGAAGACCGTCATGAATAACATAAAAATCACCAAAAAAGAATTATTAAAAGTAATTATAACTATAAAGTTAACAACCCACATCGAGCATGAAACAAACCTGACTGGTCACTAACACAAGCACCGTGAAGCAGAACAACAGTTATAGTTAAGAGAATGTGAGCTTTAACTCTGTATCATGACACGTTTGGGGTCAATAGGAAATGGCTACTGAATTTTCCCCCAAAGAGAGAAAAATACAAATATCCTCACATCACTTAAAGGAACCAACATGAAGGGATCGTTTCTGTCTCTGGGGAGAAAGGGAAGGGAACAGACAGGAATTTTTAAATGTATATGCAAACAAACACCTTTACTTATTCTTATTAGAAACTTGACAAAAATAGATAATCCACTGTCCACAATAAATGATTATTTTAACGTAAAAACAATTTAGAAGTACATACTGTGCAGCCAAATAACTCTTACAACTCAGCAATAAAAAGGCAACTCAATTTTAAAATGGGCAAAGGATTTGAATAGACATTTTTCCAAAGATGGTATTAAGCACCTGAAAAGATGCTTGATGTTATTGGCCATCAGGGAAATGCAAATTAAAACCCAAATGACATAACATTCAGAGGATGACTAAAATAAACGAAGACAAGTGTTGACGGCATGTACAGAAATTAGAACCCTTGTACATGTTGGTGGGAATGTAAAATGTGCAGCCACACTGGAAACAGTTTGGTGGTTCCTCAAAGAGTCAAAGCTACTACATGATCCAGCAATTCCACTGCAAGATATACACTCGAGAGCATTGAAAATATATGTCCACACAAAGCCTTATATCTGAATGTCCATAGCAGCATTATTCATAGCAGCCCAAAAGTGGAAACAACCACATGTCCATCAATTGATGAATAACCACACAATGGAATGTTATTTGGCAATACAAATGAAGGCAGTAACAAGACCACATAGTATACTATTTTATTTACATGACACGTCCATAACTGTCAAAGCCAATTAATGGAGACAGAAAGTAGATAAGTGTTTCCAGCGGGAGGGGGCAATGGGGAGTGACAACTAATGGGCAGGGGTTTCTTTCTGGGGTAGTGAAAATGTTTTAAAATTAGATAGTGGCGATGATTGCACAATTCTGTGAATAGACTAAACACCACTGAATTGTACACTTTAGAAAGAGTGAATTTTAGGTCTCAATAAAGCTGTTATAAAAAAAATAAAAAATTTAATAAAAATAATTCTAGTTCATACTGGCATAAACATATAATTACATAAATAAATAAAGGGAAGACAAGAAAAATCTCTTGCTTACAAAAAAAAAATCTCTTGCCAACTAATAAACGTAGAGGAAATGGAATCAGAAAATCACTATATGGCAACCATTATATAAATAATTCAGGCAAGAATCATCAATGGATACTAAAATTATGATGGTAAAAGTATAATGAAAACTGGGATATTTTCATAATCTCAAAGATTTTTCCCACTTTACAGTGAAGAAATCTAGCAAACACCACCTTTACCAAGTGATGACAATGACAGCATGTGCCTCCTAATACGACACATTAAGAAGGACAAAAGGACACATTACTTCTATGACACACCTGCCAAAAGTGCGTGGCCTGAATCTGACAGTTAGAAAACATCAGAAAAACCCCAAATTAGGGGTATTCTACAAAATAACTGGTATACTGGAAGGGAGGGAGGAAAGGAGGGAGGGAAAAATGTCAAGACATTGAAAGACAAACTACCAAGAGACTATTCCAGATTAAAAAGATTAAAGAGACATGGCATCCAAATGCTACATACAATTCAGGATCAGAAACTTTTTTTTTCTCGCTATAATGCACATTAGTCAGTTGGCAATAGATAATTAAGTTCTATAGACTACATTAATATTAATTTCCTGTATTATTAATTATGCTGTGGTTAGGTAAGAGAATACTCTTGTTTCTAAGGAAATACACACTGAAGTATTTAGGGGTAAGGAATCATGCTGGTAACTTATACCTAAGTAGTTCAGGATAATATTAATATATACAGATAGAGAACAAAGCAAATGTGATCAACATGAAAGAGTAGGAAATCTGGATAAAAAGCATATGGGATGGCTTGTAGTATTCTTCCAACTTTTATCTAGGTCTGACATTATTTCAAACTAAAAAGTTAAAAAACATTATACTCTTAAAGGAAAATGAAGATAACGTTTTTCCCTATTAGGAAGGACATTCGTTGAGATCTTTCTTTCATATTTTTAAGGACAAAAAATTAGACCAATTGGTTAGGTAGGAAAAGCCAAAAGTAAAATGAAAACATAGAGTATAACTAATTACTGATGAAGAAAAATAAAAATCACGCTAGATGGCACAAACCAAGATCTAAAATGTTGTATTCCCTTACTAACAAGACCAAGTAAAAACCTAATTCCGAGCCTGAAATCTCCCCACTTTATGCACTTTAATTCCCACTTTAAATTTGAAATTTAAGGTCCAGTAGCACACTTTTTGCCTATGAAACAAGATGAAGACTCAATAAAGCGTGAAGTCAGTCAGGCAGTTGTAGATGCTAGAACGGCCTCTGGTTTTAAATGTGTTACCTCTGGACAGGGCTCCACATGACAGTCTTTTATTGAACAATGGCCATCTTCTGCCCAGAAAGGACACGGTCGCTTCAGGTTAACCTTGGAGAAAGAATGAATTAACATGAGCAAGCGTGTGTCACAGTTGTGCAGTGCTCTTTTCAGTGTCACCACACTGGGGACGTGGTGGGGAATCAGAAGAAGCGCCTATTGTATAGTTCAGAATTTAAAATGACTGCAGTTTTTCAGACACCAGATAGAATATTGGGTTTTAAAAATAAATGATGCTATTAGTCCTCTGACATTTCAAACAAGGAATCAAGTGCACGGCTCACGTGAAGAGGCTGGAAAGCATCTGACTACGCGCATGCTTCCCCGTGGTCCAGGGTTCTCACGCCCCGTTCACCGAGCAAGTGTGGATGGCACCCACTGGGCACCAGGGCTGGGTGGGCTCCAGGGGAAAAGGAGGCAGGAAAAGCACTTCCCCCGGAACTCACAGTCTACTAGAGGGAACAGAAATGATATATTTGTATGTTTATTTAATAACAAATTGTGGTGACTGCTACCAAGGAAAATTCAGAGTTCTGTGATAGAAAAAGAGGGGGCTAGTGGCTGGAGGCCTCGGAGGAGGTAATATTTCAGGACAGATGAACGTTGCACCACGCGTGCGTTTGGGTAAAGTGACAGAGCTTGGATAGTCCTGGGAATGGAAAAATGCTGATTTTGCTGACTTTTAGTGGGGGAGGGCACATTGTGCAGGACATTTTAACCATTGGAAGAACTCTGAAATGTCACATTCTAAACATGACGGGAAAACAGTAATTCAATAGGACTTCCAGATGGATCACCCATGTCGAAGATCACAGTTGTATTCTTGCTTCATCCCCTTCAAACAGTTCATTACCCATTTCTCACCACCTCCACTGTCACCACTCATTTCTAGCCAAGATTACAGCAAGTCTCCCTGCTTCCACTTCCATCTATTCTCACACAGCAGCCACGACTCTCTTTGAAACCTAATCTGGATTATACCAATCCACGCTGGAACCTCTTGTGGCCTCCATCACCTTTGGAGGAAATGGAACCCTGCCGCTGGCTCCAACGGACCCTCCGTCACCCGGCCTCCTGCCCTCCTCTCTGAGCTCATGCCCTGCCACGCGCCCCAGCCACCCCGGCCTTCCTGCTGGGCACACACCAGGCTTGCTTCTGTCCCAGGGCCGTTCTGTCTGCCTGCACTGATGCTCCCCCAGACCTTTCCATGGCTCACTCCCTTTGCCTCATCCAGCTCTCCCATGGGCCATCCACTGGCACTTACTATGTCAGACTTACTAACATACCCAGAATTGTGCTCTTCCCTCTAGTAATTCTTGACGTCTCAGCAAATAGCAACTCCATTGATCCAGTCCCTCAGGCTAAAATCTTGGCATCAGCCTCGACTCTTCTCTTTCTCACCCCACAAACAACACCTCTGAAAATACGTTTTGAACTGACAGATACGTTCAAAATACGTTTTGAACTTTGAGAGAAACAACAAGAGACAGACACTTTGCCCAAGGTCACCTCACCCCTTCCTGTGAGGGCCTTCATCCAACGACTGGTGCAAGGATCTGGTGGCCTAGACCTCTAGCTCATGTGGGGACAGCTCTGAGGGTCATCCCATCTTAAGAGGTCCCCAAGGCCTGCACTGAGGCTGCATCACAGCTTTACTTCTCCCTCTCCCCACCCTTCCTTTCCTTTACCTAATTTGTTGGGAAATTTTATTGGTTCCAAGAGTAGCCCCTAATTAACTTCTCATACACTAATCACTGTCTCGGAGTCGGCTTCCCAGGGGACTTAACCTGTGACAACCTGGCCAGCTCCAAAGCCCTCCGATAGCTCTGTACCACACTTACAGTAAAATCCAACATCCTCAGGTGTTTAACAGGCCCTCCTCTAATTTGTTTCCTCTAGCCCTTACCTTCCTCTCCAACTCTGCCTGTCACTCACTTTCTTCCAGCTATGCCAGTCGTCTTCTTATTCCTTAAACACGAAACCTTTCTACCTGCAGTCAAGCCCTTCATATCTGCAGTTCTACTCCCCTTCCCTGGCGTGTTCTCACCCCAGGTATTGGCATGGCTTACTCTCTCACAGTAAGTATGTCTTGGCTCAAACGGGACAGCATGAATACCTTCCTTTCCTGACCAACTTCTTTAAAATAGGGCTACCCACCCTCCGCACCCCTCTTCCTCTGTATTTCCTACTTTGCTTTATTTTTCTCCAAAGCACTTGTAGCCATATGAAATTATATGGTATTGCCTACTTGTTTATTGTTTGTCTCCCTAATCAGATTGGTCAGTTGATAGAGGTATATTGTTGCTTCTAATTATATTTCCTTGCTTGCTGAATCTAAGTATGTCAGTGTGTTTAAAATTAACCTCTTCTCTTAGCTTTCCTTTTCTGCCACTGTTATATGTAGAGTATACTGGTTACATTTTCTTTTTGTTTGAGTCAGAGATTAAGAGAACTAGAAGAAGAATACATATCTAAATATCCTTGACTTGGGTGATATCTAAAGCTAAATGCATTAACTAGATCATTGCATTACTCTCCTTGTGTAGAGGGTATGAGTATATGCTGGTTCCATAGGGAATAATTTCATGGTGTTGGTTAGAACATTCTTTAAATTACATGTATATGGGTAAATTGTATGTTGGCTAGCCAACGCCCACATTGTAATTTTTGCCTATCCAACTTCCATGTTTCCTTCTTCTGTTACATCCCTCCTAACTTCCCTTTAAGAAAAAAATGACTGCCCTTATATTTATGCAAATAGGAGTGTTAACCAAAGTGTCTTCCCCTCTTTTGTTCATTAGAAGGAAGTCCTTTCTCCCTGGAATCTAACTCTTGCATAAAGTGCTGCAAAAATACGAGTAAATGGTGAATTAGACCCAATATTTTGGTGGCCCATAAAGAGAATGGTCATTAGTGGCCACTCTAATTTTCCCTTTTCTGAAGTATGCTACTTCAGCTTATCTTTCAATTTTGCGAGCTGCTCCCACAACTTTTCTTAATCCAACTCTGCCTGGGATACCGAAACCATTGTTTCTTCATTTATAAAATGTGGCTAATACTAACCTGACAGTGTTCAGTGTAAAGATTAAATGAGATACTCATTCATTTATTCAAATGTTTGCGTACCTACTATTGACCAGGCCTGTGGGGATACAGAAATAGAAGACATAATCCCAAAAGGGAGAAGTGGTAGAGTGAGGGCTGAGACACCGTGAGTGGAGATGTGATCGGGGCGTTCTGTGACAGGATGACCTTTGATACAAGAAACACTTCCTCCATTGTACTAGCCCGAACCATGTGAAACTGGCAGCATTCAACCATTCCGACCTATAACAGCAACAATTTAATCTGGTTAAACCTAGTAGTAAAAAAAGAGCAAGAGAAATCAGCTAGAAACGCAGACAGACTGGTAGATTTAGAGGCGGAATGAGAAGAAGCTGTTCCCATCTGTCTCATGCATGTGAAATGCCCAGAATACTAGACACTCAGTAGTTTCTCTAAGCATAGATTGCTGTGTGAAATAAGTCTGCGGGAGCTGCATTGTTTTGTATAGAGGAGAAACATTCACCTTTTCTGGGTATTCTTGGTGCTGACCTGGGGGTGGAGATCATTCCCAAATCTTTAATTCTCTAATTTGCTACCTTTTACACTACTTACAATTACTGAAATGCTGGATTTTTTTTATCCTCTAAAATATTTAAAGGACTAAGATAGCATATACAGAAACAGGATAAAAGAGAAAATCTGCTTAATTCTTAAAATATACTAAAAAATGAAATCAAGGAATACACCCAACTGAATACTGAGAGCAAGAGTGCAGGCAAAGCACAACGGCAGCTCTGAGTATATTGTTCTTAAATGTAAAATACTGTCCTTTTGAATATGCCTTATTGCTGCTGCCTTTAAACTACCACTGCTGATTTGTGAAGGTCTAGAGGAGACTACTGTCATAATAGAGTTCAGGACCAATTCTGCAGTATTATTGTGGCTGGTGTTCTGTGTGTGTCCGCAGCCTGGCTGGCAAGCCCTCCAGTGAGCTGCCCAGTGACCGTCTGCTGCCCTGGCACTTTACATTGCCAGCAACGCTGGCACAGGCCACTGCCCTCCGCTCCGTTCAAAACCTGTGCAGGTGTGTCTAGACGACAGAACCTAAGGTACAAGGGAGGCTGACAAAATAAGTCCTCGCATTCAGCTTTTGTGTTAGGGAGGAGTCTCTGCCTCAAAACCAAAACTGAAAGACAAAGAATTCCTCAAATATAGGAAGAGGGTTCAGATTCTTAGTGTTCAAAAAGACTAACAGGTTTTCAGTGCAATACTTAATCCATTTCTGTGACAAAAGACACACATAGGGTGCTGAGAAGAGTTAAAATGGGCTTTCACATGGTGATAAAAGTCACATCTGTAGACAGCTATATAAAATTCTTTGGTACCAATGGAATGAAAAATTATAACCATACCTTGTAATAACGGAAGTAGTCTCGCTCTTGCAATTTTTTCATTTTTGGGAAGATTTTGAAGGTATTGAATTTATCGATGCTATCGACATCACACAAGCAATCATCTAGCACTCCCGTGACCTAGAAAGAAATGTATGTATACAATTTAAAACCTGTTTCGACCTTACCAAATCTGTATTGTTATATAAAACAATAATTTATACATTCAGATTAGCTAGTATTTGCTCATTAAGATACAGAACATTAAAGCAGTCACTTACTTTTTAGTATGGTCAATTCAATAAAAAACAACAGAAGGATTAGATGTCCCCACTCTGAAGAACAAAATAGTCTTGTCTAGTGGTCAAAAAGCAAGATACG
The DNA here is from genome assembly GCF_964194185.1 of Rhinolophus hipposideros. Classification (NCBI taxonomy): domain Eukaryota; kingdom Metazoa; phylum Chordata; class Mammalia; order Chiroptera; family Rhinolophidae; genus Rhinolophus; species Rhinolophus hipposideros. The sequence continues at coordinate 22,009,924 of NC_138072.1, read as the reverse complement.
GCTGCTTCTTCCCTTGCCTAAACATGTATAAAGTCCAAGTAGTTGTTGGAATGCCAAAGCAATTCCTTCCAAGACGACTGACGTCACATTGCTGTAGTAACCCTACCTTTTTTTCAGACTGCCATTCAAGGAACCCTTATGTGATGGTCATGGCACTAAGAGTGTTATGGATCTCATTTATCCTCTAAATACCCAACAAAACAGATATTATTATCTTTGTTTTACATGTAAGGAAATTAAGCCTTAGCAATGTTAAAATAATTTTTCCAAAGTAGAAATGAGACATAAGCCCAAGTCTGTCTCACTTTAAAATACATGCTTTTATCCACTATGCAAAATATACATTAATCAAAGATACACTGATATTTCCAAAGTGAGTTCAGAATCCAAAAAGTCCATAAAACATTCTTCAGCTAAATCTTAAAATGAGATCACTGACATGCTCGGCTTCTTTGAATCTTCACAGAATAATGCTGAGTGAAAAACACCAGTCCCAAAGGTTACATACTGTATGGTTTCATTTATTTAACATTTTTGAAATGACAAAGTTTTAGAAAGGGAGCACAAACAGATAATTGGTTGCCAAGGTTTAGAGACTGGACTAGGGATGGTAGCTGGAGTGAAGGTAGGGGAAGGAGGGGGTGGGTTATAAAAGAGTAACAGGAAGCATCCTAGTGTGATGAAATTGTTCAGTACCTTGACTGGTGGAGGGTACATACAACACATGCGATAAGGAGCATGCAACTCATACATACGTACATACACAGATGAGACAAGGAACCAGGTATCTGAGTAAGATCAGTAGATTGTGTCAATGTCCTGGTTATAATACTACATGTTTACAAAATACTACCATTGGGGAAAACTGGATAAAGGGTACATGGCATTTCTCCATATTATTTCTTACAACTGCACGAAATCTACAATTACCTCAATTAAAATTAAAATTTAAAAAGTAAATGGGACTCAGCCTGTTACAGGTGACTCATGGGACCAGTAGGAGGAATAGATGCAAAGAATGCCAGAGAATGGAAACCAGTCCTTCTCAGTGGTTTGTTTCTGTCCAATGCTTTCTTCCCAGGAGTGTAAATGTGTCCCCAAACTCCCTATGATATGAAGAGTTAGAGCTCTGTTACCCTGAGATAAAGAACAGGGGTCATTACCAAGAATTTTGGCTCTGGAATTCTGTCTGTTGTGATCCCATTTACTAAGGTCTTGTCATTACTGTTTCCCCGAAAATAAGACCTAGACGGACAATCAGCTCTAATGCATCTTTTGGAGCAAAAATTAATATAAGACCCGGTCTTATTTTACTATAAGAGGAGTCAGGGCATGGACATTACTTATTTTACTATAAGACCGGGTATAATATAATATATATAATATAATAACGGGTCTTATATTAATTTTTTGCTCCAAAAGACGCATTAGAGCTGATTGTCCAGCTAGGTCTTATTTTCAGGGAAACACGGTAACTGCCAAATTTCACCCCATTTGTCTAACTACTCAGAAAACTTCAAATTCTGGCCCCTAAATAATAGCAGGAAGAAAAAAAAAATGCTAGAAATAACTTTGTAGGTTTAAAAAAATTTTATCCAGTGATTGCTCTTTCTTATCAATTTTTCTTAAATTGTTGACTTTTAGTTAGTAAACTATATTTTATTTCTTAAAATATTTTAATTGTGGTAGGGGCCGGGGTGAGGTATACGAAATTACCAGGTACATATTTCTAACTCTTGAAAACTATTACGAAGACAAAAACCTGTGTATCAGCAAACTTACAAAAGTAAACGAGAAATGCTGCCCGTATCTTTTAAGTCCCTCCTTAATCACAGCCACCTCCCTTCCCACGGAGGTGAAAAATCTTACTTTTGTTTTTTTTTTTTTTACTTTTCTTTGTAATTTCATCGCAAATGATGTGTCCCTAAACAACATATGTAAAGTTTTTCCTTCTGATTTTGAACTTTGATATTAATAGAAATCTAATGTGTGGATTGTTCTGTGATGTGCTTCTTTTGATAACATTTTATTTTGACATCTACCCAAGACGACGACTGTTACAGTAGCTGTGAGTGTTAAATGCTATATGAAAGTATCACAGTTCTTTTATTGTTGGTTCATATGGTACACTGGCAGAATAAGGGCCTCCAAAGATGTCCATGCCCAGACCCCTGAAACCTGTGAATTTATCTCACGTGGCAAAAGGGATTTTGCAGATGTGACTAAGCTAAGGCTATTGAGAGAGTAACATTAGACTGAGGGAGAGAGGAGTGTCTGAGTCACAGAGAGACTGGAAGATGCTACACCACTGGCTCTAAGGATTGGGGAGGAGGCCGCACGCCGAGGAACACAGCAGCCTCCACGCTGGAAAAGGCAGGAGCGTCTCCCCTAAAGCCTCGGGGGAATTCGCCGCGCTGACCCCTGATCTTAACGCCGGAAGATCCACTCTCGGACTTCTGGTCTCAGAACTACAAGTTTATGTTGAAATTTGTGGGACTTTTTTTGTTGTTACAGCAGCAATAAGAAACCAATCATCTATATTTAGGTTGTTTCCAGATTTAGCTAAAGAACAATGCTATATAAACATTTTTGTTCATCTCTCCATATAGTATATAAGAGTTTCTCCAGATTATATGCTTAGGAGTGTAATTGCTATAAGTATATGTCCAGTTTCACTAGAAAATGGCAGGCTTACTTACAAAATAATTGTGCCAATTTACAATCCTAGCAACAGTGGATGGGAGTTACTGCTAAGACATATCTTCACTGATATTTGATATTAACAGAGGCTTTAATTTTTGCCAATCTAGTAAAAACAAAAGGGTATCTAGTTTTTTAATTGCACTAATGAACTACAATGTTCTTATGTTTTTATAAGACATTTGCATTTCTTCTTGTGTGAAATGTCTCTTCATGTCTTTTGTTCATTTTTCTATTGGGTTCATTTTCATATTGACATCAAGAATCAATCCTGCTTCTTCCCCATTCTATTATGTTCTTCTGGAACTCGACTCAGACATATCAGAGCTTCTCTATTCTCCATGCCCTTAAAGCTCTTTTGAACATGTACTATCTGTTATCTCTCTGGGCTTCATTCTAATTTATTTTCCATTCATTTATTTATTCGTTCAACATATTTATTGAAGGTCTAACATAAGGCTTGCACTGTTTTAAGTGCTGGGAATATAGAATTAGAAGAAAAAAGACACAGACAAAAATATCTGCCCTCCAGGATTTCTTTCATAGGGGGAGAGAAAAAAACAAATGAACAAAGTACAAAGTCTGTCAGATGGTAGATAATAAAGTAATATGGAAGAAAACTGGAGAATTGAGATAGGTATTGCAGAATTGGGGCTGCTACTATTTAAAAAAGGATAGTAATGAAAGGTCTCACTGAAATTTTGGTAAAATTTGAAGGAGAGAAAGGAGCAAGCCATGCTTTTTTTTTTTTTTTTGAGGGGGGAGCATTCCAGGAATTGGGAATACTAAATGTGAGGCCCTACGGCAGTAAGTTGGCCCAGTGTTTTTGAGGAATAAAAAAGTGGGTATGTAGTAGGTTAAAAAAAAATAGAATTAAGAGACCATTATCAGATTTTTGGCTTTTACCAAGTTTGGTGTTTTCTCACACCAACCAATTCGGTGCCCAATTCAATTCTGATACTATTTGGAGTTTGAGGAGAGCCCACAGATTAAGGGCTCAGATCCACAGGACTTCTTAGATGCTGTTCCCAAGCCCCAGACCACCTGCACTTCTCCGACTGGCTATAAATCAGGGGTTCCCACGACTACCTTCTCAGGTTTGATAATTTGCTAGAATGGCTACAGAACTCAGGAAAACACTTTATTAATGTTTACTGGTTATTGTAAAGGATGCAATTCCTGAAAAGCCAAATGGAAGAGATTCCTCGCTACTGGGAGATGCAAGTGCTGAACTTCCATGCCTCCCAGCCTCCCCCCCCCCCACCCCACCCAGCCAGCCAATGTGCTCACCAACCCGGAAGCTCATCATACCTCCTGGGTTTAAAAACTTTTACAGACCTCCATCACCAGCACCCGTCTCCCCATCCTGAAGGTCAGTGGGTAGGGCTACAAGTTCCTGTCCTCTAATCACTTGGTCTTTCCAATGACCAGTTCCATCCTGAGGCCATCTAGGGGTTCCCACCTAAGTTACTACATTAGCATAAAACTTGGGTGCGACTGAAAAGGGCTTCTTATGAAAAACAAAAGGCACTCTTACCACTCAGGAAATTCTAAGGGTTTTAGGAGCTCTGCGCCAGGACCAGGTGACACAAACTAAATGTATGGTCGTATTATACCTTTCTGAGTGAGATAGGAAGCCACTGGAGTTTCAATCAGATGGTAAAAGGAATACGAAGTACAAGGTGAAGAACATGGAGGGTTTTTCTCTTTTATATTATATGATCAGGGAAGGTAACAACTGACATAAATGGCCAAGTCAAATAAGATGACACTTCAGAAGAAATCTATGAACAGGAGCGAGTGAAGCCACATAAATAGATGAGAAGAGTGTACAAGGCGTCCAAAGGACTCCAGGCAAGACCATGACCGTGTTTCAGGAACAGGGAGGTCAGTGTGGCCGCAGCACAAGCCTAAGGGGGAGAAGACTGGGCGGAGCAGATCTGAGTGAAAAGATCGGGAATGTGGCTCCTGGTCCGTCAGGTTTGCGATTCCTAGTAAGCACCCCAGTGGAGATGCTGAAAGGCAGCTGGAGATAGGGTCTAGAGCTGACACTCCCGGCCTGGAGATTCTGAGAGTCAGTTATATGGATGGTGTTGAAAGCCAAGAGACTAAATGAGACACCAAGATAGAGAGGAAAGAGTATCGGATTTGAACCCTGAGGGTCAAATGATTAGAGGTCAAGGGCAGAGGAGGAACAAGCAAAGGATACTCAGAAAGACTGGCCTGGAAGACAGGACTCGTATCCTAGAAGCCACAAGAAATAAGTATTTCCAGGAGAGTGAGTGGTGCGCTGTGAAAAAATCCTGCTGCTAGGTAAAGAGAAGATTCAAAGACTACTGGCTTGAACGACAAGGAAGACATTTGTGACCTTGATAGGAGCATCTTCGGAGCAGTGGGAGGGGCGACAGTCCAACTGGAATGAGCTGGAGCGAGGTCTAGAATAGGAGAGACAAAGATAACTCTTTTGAAGACATTTTATTCTATAGAGGGGAACAGAAAAATGGAGCAGAGAGATGGGTGGGTCAACAGAGAACTTGACAATCGTAGCATGAGCAGCACGTTTTATGATGACAGTACACAGCTGTCCCTTTAGAGAAGGAAAAATTAACGATCCGGGAGAGAAAGGGCAGATTTGCTCAAGCCAGGTCCTTGAAGGAGAAAGGATTGGCCTTTGATAAGAGTACGAACAGTTTATCCACGGAAATCCATGGGAATCGACAGAAGTCAAGATGTAGGACTGAGACCAGCAGGTACACAGACATGGGCTGCTCTGGCTCATCCAACTTTGTTAGTAAAGTATGAAGCTAAGAGTGAGGGGGAAGGAGGAGTTGGAAGATTAAGTAGAAAGAAAAAGACAAAATAATCGTCTAAGTCAATAATAATTTCTTCCGCTGGGTATAATCAGCTACTTAATCCAGCCACTGAGTTTCTAATTTCATTTCCAGAGCTTCTGTTTCATTGTTTTAATCTCTTTAGGTCATTCTTTAATTTGGTCCTTTATTCCTTTTATACTTTCAAGTTTCTCGTTCTCTCTCTTTAAACACATTAAACATGATTTTAAATTATGTCTGATATTTTCAGAATTGAGGTCATTACAGGTCTACTTTTATAGTCTATGTTGCTAATACCTCATTCATGGTGCCTTGTGTGTTTTGTGATTTGTGACTGTTAGCCACTACTCTTCCTGGCACTTTATCTTCAAGAATTTTTTAGGACCTGGGTTGAAAATAAATTTCTCTAGCAGGGATGGATATTTGCTTTTACCAGTAAGCTGGGGGCAAACCAGCCCGGGACTGCTATAAATCAAAATTTCCATTCAAAGCCTTTCCCAGCACAGGTGGCATGAATATGGCCTGCAAACCTGTATAAGAGTGGCTCATGGCTACAAATTCTCAAGGGAGTTGCCCCCCCCGCCCCCCCCCCCCCCCGCCCTCTCAAGTTTCTTTCCTTTCCCCTTACTCACAGTGGGATTTGTTTCTCATTCGCCCTTATATTGAGAGTGTATGTAGCTCTTCAGAGTCCAAGTTTCATGGTGAGGTCTCGTTTTAGTTTCCTCTCCCCAGGCAACACAGGCTGTATGTCTTACCTATTCCATCCCATGCAACTGTTAAAGCAGAAGCTCACAGTCTTCAGGGTTTGGGAAAATCCCCAGGGTAATGCACTGGAACAGCACTATTTGAGTCCCAAGACTGTGGCTTTCCATTTTGGGGGGGCCCTCTGTGTATTCCTGGGTTTCATGCCACCTCCGAAATGTATGTACAAAGGTTTAAAAATATATCTGACTGAAACTACTTTACAGGAAGACAACTAGCTATCTCACTACGTACTGTGTCTTTAGTTCCCAGGGCTCTGCCACGCTACAAAGCACATTTGCATTTCATTAAAAGAAAATGGGGTATGAGATATACAAACGCTTATCATTTTCTGTGCTCAAAAATAATTTTGTGCTTTTATTGCAAGAAGATATAGTCAATATATTCATCTCCTTAATGATTTCTTGTTAAGAGATATTTTTCAAAAAATCTGCTTCTTCCCTTTATGCTTCAGTGTTTTGCTTCCAATTTACTATGTAGAAGAGAAGTTAAAGATCTTAGTTCCTCTTTTTCATTTTCCTGGGTCTCCCTGCACTTTATTTCTATATGACAAAGAAACAAACACCCTGAGGTGTACTGTACAGACCAGAAAGGGACTCCCTGGGGTTCCAGCTTCATCTTGCTCACTGAGTTAACAAGTCATGTTTCTAGTCATGTAAGCTTTTGAACTTCAGTTACCTCAAGAGCCCCACTTCTGAGAGATATATCCAACAATATGAGAGAATATATATTGAAACTTGTTACAGATTAAAGTACTATCTGAAATACGATCAAACACCGTATGAGAAAGTACCACTGGAAACAAAAACCAATGTATTTACTTTTGAGGACTGTTTGGCACAATGCCACCTTGACTACGCACAAATCTTTCACTGATAAACTGTATATATTCATTTGGACAGATGCAATATAATAAAATTTAAAGTACAGGTGCAATAAAATTTAAAGTACAGATGCAGTTATAAAACATTGATACATATAATTAGTGGCAAGTGAAGAAACCAAAAAATCAACTTCTAGATTGGGGACAAAGTATACAATTACTATGCTATATAAAAAGAGAACAATCTCATTTTAGAAAAATATCTAAATGTAAATTCCACTCAAAACCAAACGTCCAACTAGTAATGAGAAAAAAATTTTACCAGAATTTTCTTTTCATAAATCAGGTAGGTATGCCCAGATTTCCACTTGTTTTCCAAGCGGGGTTGAAAAGGCTAACAGTTACCTACAAGACACATTTAAAATGCTGATTCCTGGGTCATACCCAGATCTCCTAAATCAGGATATCTGGTAGTGGGGCCAGAGAACTTGCATTTTTAACGTGCTCCTCAAAATTCAAACTAAGTTTCCCCTTTTATTTTCATCAAATCAGTCATTAAAAAACAATCACACACGGACACAAATGCATCCCATTGTGAGATTTAGTGCAGAACACCGTAACGCCGTGAAAAGTGTCTGAATAAAATCAGAAAAACATGTTTACATGGTGACACTCATAGTGCCCTCCCATTTTTCTTAGCAACGAGCGTTAATTGCTTCAAACCACCTCTCCCCTGGCTATCAGGCCACCTGAGGCACCTTTTCCGTCGCTGGGCAGTGCTGCCACTCGCAGCAGGTGCAGACGGAACAGCAGCACCTGGCCGCTGTCGATTCAAATTCGAGCGTGCAACAACCAAACCCAGCTCTTAGGAGCAGAGCTTGTCGCCAACCGTCCGGTGTCCAGCATGCTGACAGCACTTGTGTAAGCGTCGCCAAGACAAGCCCGAAAGTCAGCTCTACTCCCTGGCCATCACGTCCCGGCTGCGAGCGGCAGGCTGACCCGGACCCCGGCCTCGCACGTGGGCGCACCTGGACGCCCCTCGGCAGGCAGCACAAGGCGGTGAAACACAGGTGACAGCCCAGGGACCCTCCAGTGCCAAAGTTCAGGAAGTGAAGCGCCGTCCTCTCCGCTCTGCGCGGCGCCCGCAGGCCGCGGTCGGTCCCCGAGTCCCCGGCCCCCGCCCCCCCGTTCTCGGAGACGGGTCTCCGTTTCTGCGCCGGTTCCCGCTCACGGCCCGGACGCGTCCGCTCCCGGCCCTGCCGCCGCTCTCCCGGCCACTTAACAAACCAGCTCAGGACGAAACCCCTACAGGACCCGCACCCTCTTCCTTTCCCCGCCGTCACCCCGAGTGTCGCCACCGCGCGCACCAGCGGCTCGCCGCGCTTCCTGGACGCCTGTCAGGTCGCCCCGCGGCCACCCTCAGGCCGCCCGGCCTCCCAGCCACCTCCGGCTCACCTGGGCCTCGACGACGCCCGGGAGAAGGCTCAGGGTGACCAGAAGCCGCACAGCGGCCGTCCCCCGCCCCGCGCCGGCCCGCCGGGCCCCCCGGCTCATGCTGCCCGCTCTCTGCACCGCGGCCGGCCGGGCCCCTCCGGACCGGGGAGCGGCGGGTGGCCCGGGCGACAACCCACAGGGACGGATGCCGGCGGCCGCGAGATTCCAGGGTCAGAGGTCCGAGCGCCCGGCAGCTGCGAGTGAGGCGGAGAGCCGAGCGCCCCCACCTCACCCCGGGAGGCCCCGCCCCCTCGCCCGGCCCCGCCCCGAGCGCGAGGCCTTATGGGAGTTGTGGTCCCGCGCGAAAGCCGGGGCCGCAGCAGAGCGAGCCTGGCCCTGCGCTGCTCCGCCTCGCGGACTTGGACTCCAAGGCGGCCAATGAGACAGGACCACGCGGGCCCCAAAACAAGGGAGGTGGGGGCCGGCGGAGCGTCCCCTCTCCTCCCGATTGTCCTGGAAACACGGCCCGGCCTCCTGTGTCGTCGTCCCTGAACTCGCACCGTCGCGAAGTCCAAGTTCGCCCAGTACCTATGTACACTATCAGGATCTTCGATGTCAAATCGGAGGCGCTTTCTTCGTCTCAGTCACTGTCCTGCGGCCTTATCCACGGCGGGAACCTAGTAAGCCACCTGCCGCTTGTAGACGTGGCTTCGGCCCCTCGTTCATTTTGTACGTCCGGAGGTGGCTGCCATCCTGTGCCCTGCCTCACTCCCACTCCTAGGTTGACACACACTCGTACAACACAATGCACGTTTAAAGAATGGGAACAAGCCCAACAGTGCATAATGAAATATGGGAATGGGGATAAACACACTGAAAAACTTGGAGTGACATAGAGTGGGTTCAGCTCCCACCTCTATAAACATTCTAGTTTATGTGGTTTTCAAGTAACTTAACCTTTGGGCACCTCAGTTTATCCGCCTATAAGGGAATACAATAATGCCCCCTCCACCATTGTTCTAGGATGACATGAGATAATAGACACAAAGGAGGTCTTCAATAAATGATAGCTGCTATTTTATTAATAGCCTTGATGTCTAGAAAACTAGCAATACGTCCCCTTTTGTGTGCTGTCTATAAGTTAGCCATCCCTTCTATAACAAATTACCACTAAGGAGCGACAAAAAAAATAAATTTATTATCTTACAGTTCTGGAAGTCAGAAGTCCAAATCGGATCAGCCAGGCTGCCTTCCTTCTAGAGGCTTTAGGGGACAATGTGTGTCCTTGCCTTTTCCAACTTCTAGAGGCCACCTGCATTTCTTAGCTCATGACTGTACATCACACTGTGTCATCTTCACTCCCTCTGATCCCCTTGTCACATGCCTTCTCTTTCTGAACCTAACTCTACTACCTCCCTCTTTTACTCTTTTTAGGTCTTTTACTACCTAAAAGACCCTTGTGATTACGTAGGATCCATTCAGACAATACAGGGTAATCTCCCCATCTCAAAATCTTTAATCACATCTGAAAAGTCCTTTTTGTCACATAAAGTAACATATGCACAGGTTCTTGGGGTTAGGCTGTGGGCGTCTTTGGGGAGACATTCATCACACACAGTGCTTTATACCTTTGAGCACTTTCATGATTCATGGGGCCTAGTGCAACATGAAAAGGTAGCATCCTGGTTCCAAAAATATAATAAAGAATTTCAAGACATGCAGGGCTCTGCTAAGCACAGAGCCCTGTGGGACCGGACTGCACAGGGCACATGCCTTTTTCTCTTCAGTAATTCTCTCTTCTGCCTCCAGCATGCCCAGCTCTTCCTTACCTTAAAAACAAAGAATTTTTGCTTGCTTCTTCCAATTACTTTTTCCATCTTTCCTTTATTTTCTATCCTCCCAATCTCCTCTTTCCCTCACATGAATGGGCTCTGTCCCCATCATTCTACTAAAGCTTTTCTCTTACCAAATCCAGTGGTAAGAAATTTTCTCAAGGTTTTCTCAAGGTTCCTTGTCTCTGTGCAGCATTGGTTGTTATTGGTAACACATACTTCCTGGGGATTATGTTATAAAAAAAAATCCTGGGCATTTTTTGTTGTTAAAAAAGGTGGATTATAAATTTTTTATTATAAAATCTCAGATTCTTTAATGGACTTTTAATCTCAGGTCCTCCAGGGCTTGTGATATCAAGTGTAGAATCCATGGTCTATAGATAGAGCCCTTCTAGATTTTTTATGAGTGGTCAGTTTGCTCAGTTAGTTGTCAGAAAGAGGACAGCAGGCAAAAAACTGCACTGTAGGCTCAGAGAGCTTTTGTCTGTTTGGTTACCTGACCCAGAAAGTCGCGGCAACAAGGATACCGCCTATGTGTTTTCAGCTCAGAAGCCTGACACACAACCTCTAGGGACGGATGGGATTTTTTCTTGGTGAGTGAAATTAGAAATCGCAGGTGCTTATCATCAGATACTGTGTACCCAAATTCATTCATAATGACATCTGTTGGGATCTGTGTTAGTGTTAATTGTTATGAGTGTTATGAGTCTTTTGTGAACAGACTCCCATCCTCTTTGTTCTCTCACCCTGGTCTCTTTGTTCACCTTCACTCCCCCTAAAATCAGGTGCACTAACACTAGCATCGTGAGCCGCATTGGTGATGTCACCTCTGCTTCCTGCAGATTCCTCAGTGATGCAGTTTGCACCTTTCCATCCCTAATGCCATGGTTGAAAGTTTTCATAAAGGAAGGAAAGTGCATACACTAAATCTTTGGTTGCAAGCCCCCCAAAAAATCACCTCTAGCTAAATTCTTTTTAAAAAGACTAACAAATGAAAAAAAATGTGGAGACACTGATAGAAGATACCACCACTTGCACCTCCCATGGAGATAGCGTTCAGATTCTAAGCAGTCTTTTTCAGGGCCCCACCCTTGGGCTGATCAATTCCAATCCCTTGTAGTCCTTTGTCCCTCTTATCAAAATTCAAATTCCTTCTAGAGCTTGGCTTGAACGGGGAGAGCAAGCTCCTGGACTGTCCGCCCCACAAGAGTGCACAAAATGAGGAAAAGGGAGTTAGACAAATGAACAGTGAATGTGCTACCCTCAATTGTTAATAGAAAGGAATCGATGTTGGTTAGACAAAAGCAACAGATGTGCCCTTCAGGAAGTCGTGTTTTCAGTCGGGTACTCCATTCACAGTTACTTTTTCTTAACCTCAGCTTGTAGGCATATGTTCTTTAAACCTTCACAGATGTCCTGAGGGTGGGACACGAAGAAGTGCAGATCAGGACACTGGCAGCCCGGGAAGAACCACAGTGTGCCTGCTGTAGTTTAGGCAATTTATGATTTACTGACATCAGCTGGATTAGATGAACCTAGTTATCTGGAACTGAGGTATAGAAAAATAGACCACATTTATCAAATGGGAAAATTTACAGGCCTCCCAGATCTATTCATCTGAGAAAGGTCAGGGCCAGCACTGATGGAAATTCTACCAGGGACAGCTGTGACTCTATTTCCCTTGATTCAGAATGGAGCCAAACAGAATCAGCCATGGAAGTGTCAAAATGTGCTTAAGTCAAAATTAATCTTGGAATGTAGTCACACTGACATCAAACACACACACACACACACACACACACACACACTCAGGTTTATATTTCTTGCAGGTTCACTCCATTTTGTTCTCAACTACAAATGATCTTTCATCCCTCTCATCTCTTTGTTTCCCTTCCCCTCCGTCCCACTCTATGTCTTCCTCTTCTCTGAGAGGACAACCTCATCATCTATCTCATCCCCATAGCCAGAGTGAGTCATCCAGAGTCGGATGGCCTACCCATCCAGGTCCTACCCAAGACCTCCACTTAGCAGTAACAGTTTGCTGCTGCTCTCTGTTAGGACTTAGTGTTACCTGTGTTTATGTGTATTGTAGACCTCTAGAATGTGAAATGTTCGAGGACTCCATCTTCTCATACCAAGTTACTTTTAATGGCTGTTCAGTTCCCACGAACAATAGTCACGAAATATTTATTAATGTTATTTAGGATCTCAGTTTAGAAGACATCTCTCTCAGAATGAATCCTGAGTGTGGTGTGCCTGAACGTTTGCTGGGAAGTGGCTGCGTTGCACAGAAACGGTCCTGCAGAAGGCAGTGAGATGAAACTGGCCGCCTTTCATTAACGCAACAGAGTACAGCTCCTTAAACAGAGGGGTGTTTGGTGACTATCAAAAAGACTCAGAGAGTACCACAGTCGTCAGAGGAATGGTTAAGACCAATTCCTGGGAATCCATTCCTTCAGGAGTTTTTTGTTTTGTTTTGTTTTTCTCAAGCACAACTGGAAAGACTATACCTAGTGGTTTTTGAAGCAACGGCCTGAGAATTGTCTTGAGTAGATTACTGTAATTTTTAAGAGACTTTATGAAGTAACAAGATTGCACGAAGTAGTTACATTTCCAAGATATCATCATATGCATTGTGTTTCTGTGATGATTTTATGGCTTGGTTAACTTGTGACTTCTAATGAAGGAGGAACTCATTAATGAATAGTGCTAAATAAAAGTCAAGGTAATGGGGTGGAAATTTAATAACACCAGTAACTTTCAGGCTGAATTGTGATTAATGTACCTGCTGAGCACTGGCAATCTGTTGTGTTTAAACAACTGTAGTTGCAGATAGTACAGGTGTTTTAACAACGGGCCATGGCAATTTTTTAAAAAGTGGATTTGCGCCTGTAACTGAATTATAAATCAAGAAATCCTATTTGCTTGATGATAGGATTTCTGAATTTTACTGAGGGAGTTTCTTCTCCTTGTCTTTTCACAAGTGATAGGGATTAAAAGGAAAGCGAATGAACTTGGTTAGCCTGCGGCTTGTTATTAGATACCTTCCTAAAGTATGTGCTGTTTTTCTTAAATATTTACTCAGCTGTCACACTCTCCAGCATTTTCACTTAACAGCATTAAAGCTGATAAACTCGAGTAAGTTAGATTTATTTCCATTTGTAAAGAAGTTTACATAATGATATATGCAGTTTGGATAAAACCTTTTACATAACAAACATGGTATTAGGCTAGACGTTAATATATAATGTGATGGGCAATCGATTAAATCTAAGTAATTGGGAAAACTGGAATTCTATAATAATTCTGCGAATTTCCCCCTTCCTCCTAATTTCTATCATGCAAAAGACTTCACATAGTCGTGAAGTTCTACGTAATTATCCGCACTTTGGGACAGCCTGACTTGACCCTTTCATGTCCCTCTCTGGTCCACTTCATAGGGTCCAGGGTACATCACACTGAGGGCAACACCGAGTTTGCACAATGGAAAAAAACAGACTTCACAGGAAGTGGAGAGGGACAGGGTTATGGGCATGGGGGTTGCTGATAGGGAAAGGCAGAGAAGGTCGTAAGTGGCTCTGGAGGTGTTCCTGCGTCAGCTCTCACCAACGTTTTCCCTTCTGTCAATCTGTACCCACAGTCACTAGGAGCCCCAAGAAGTATAGTTTCTCCAAATTCAGTTGCTTTTTCCTGAGTTCAATGGAGTATGTTTATTGAGTCCAGTCAGTTGCTTCATCCTGGCTTCTTCTCCAAGCGTCACATCCATACTTCCTCCTCCAGTACTGGACCCTCTTACCCACCTCTGCCCCCAGTGGAGTCTGATTTTTGTTGTGCAGCCTTAGTGGGGCAGGATCCCGACCTCCTGTGCACTATTCTCTCTCATCTGCCAACATCTTGACTCAGCTTCGGACTCCATTTGGCCTTAACAGAATCGCACACTTGCTAGTTTCTGTTTTGTATTATTTCCTTTGTTCTGCTTTGGGACTTTTAATGATCTCTCTGATACACCGTTTGTACTTGAGCAGTATGGCCATCTTGCATTTGGAATGTTAAGCAAAGACTCTGTGTTCTTTTCACACAGAAAAGACAAGCATAGCACACACTCTGCCAAGCATGATAAGGCCTCTGACCTAATGCCTCTTAGGGTTGGGATCCCAGGGGAATTCTCACGGTCTGCGCCTGTCCACAGTCACGGGAGGAGAACTGACTCTGGATGGTGAACACAAAATACAATATACAGAAGCAGGACCAGTCACCACACTAAACAACATTCTAGGGGCTCTTATAGTCCCCCAGAGTGAAACAGGTCATTTACCCCTCTCCTTTCTTCCATGATTGCAGGGTTCACTTTCTGTTCTGCAATATAATAAAATCAACTCACTATTTCTTAGAAAATACTAGCTATGTTCACCAGTCTGCAATTGCCACCAGGTTATAAAACAATCAGAACACCCAGAGAAAATATTCAATTATTTCAATTACTTTACAATATTACTTGAGAGAATTTCCCCCCCAATTTTCAGGTCTTATTTTTAAACTGTCTTGAAATCTGGTGTTCTACTCTGTGATGCTTTCTTCAGACGTCTCTGGATATATATACAACTAAATTAGAGTGAGTCTTCATGAACCAAATAATTTACCTAAGAAGTCCCTCATCAAAAACCTTCATTGTAGTTTTAAAATTGCCATGTATAAAAATTTACTAATTTATCTAAAAATTGCTCAAAATTGTTAACAGCAAAAGAACATTTTGGAAATTAGTTGTGCTTATTCAAAACTGAAGTTCATAGCTGAAAGCTTTGTGAAGTCAATTTTTCAATAGACTATTATTTAAAGAAGTTTTAGGTTCAAAATTGAACAGAAAATACAGTTCCCATATATTGCCTGTCCCCACTCTCCAACTTCCTCCACCAGAGTGGGACACTTGTTACAGTCAATGAACCTGCATTGACACATCACTGTCACCCAAAGCCCATCGTTACATTCGAGTTCACTCTTGTGTTGTACATTCTATGAGTTTTGACAAATGTATAATGATGTTATCCACCATTATACTATCACATAGAATAGTTTCTGTGTTCCACCTGTTCATCCTCCCTCCCCAATTATATCATTTTTCTAGAAAACTTCCTACCTTGAGGTTTAGGTCACAAATGGGTAAGTGCATATCAGCTGGAATTAACTCCAACCACTAGCTTAAAAAAGAATCAAACATTAAATTCATTCACCTGAAATGGTTTCTCTTTACTCTGTGTGCATGATGTGCTTACAAGGGGAAAAAATTGATGAGTAGTTGTGTCCGGCTGTCTTATTAAACATGAAAGATTATCCACTTAATCTTCTGACCAAAATTCTGAGTCAAGAGCATGAGATCGGAATTTGCAGTAATCCAGGCACCCTGAGATAAGTCAGAGATGAGTGTCTGTAGCACTGTCAAGGTTGGAAGAAAATAAAGATACAGTGACCTTCCTTGGGTAGTGTTGGGACAGCACCTGGAGCTCTGACTTCCCACGTCTCTCTGTGCCCTCACCTGTGAAGTGACCAATGGTTAGGATTCTCAGCTCCTCAACCTGTGGCACGAGGTATCCGTACTACCTTCATGTCCCCATTTGTACCTACATAAAAAGCAGAATCCTGATTTATATTTGTTGAGTAACAACTGAAAAGTCTCTTGACTGACCTGAAAAGTTACATACAATTTATATTAATTTAAGTAGAAACCTACTAATGTGCTCTTGGTGTATAATTTCTATGATACAGAGGAATAACGTGGATACTTCCCTGGCTGGCACTGAACTAGGTAAAGAGTGGAAAACCCTTAGCAGGGATGCTAAAAGGGGAGTTTGAGCATCAAGTACCAGAGTGGGCTGGGGGGTTTGGTGAGTTTTGCGATCCTGACTTTCAGTGACTCCTAAAAAGCAGAGAGCTGTACCAAGCCTTTTCTCAACCAACCAACCAACCAACCAACAAACAGAAAGCCTTTCTCTAATGTATTTTAAACATTTTAGAATTATCCCTTCCCCTTTTCAGGACGAGCATCTATGTCAGCAACTCAATAAGTGGCTGATTATCTTGTGTTCCCACAGTTAGTAGTTTGAATTGGAAAGTAGCTCTAAACGGTAAATTGAGTGAATGAACCAACTAGCTTACCAATTTTTAAAACAGACTAGACTACATAAAAGAATGCCCAGGAAACAGGGATGTAGTGTACTCTGAGAAAAAAAATAGCAAGAAGAATTTTCAGACTCAAAGATTTAAACAAATAGCTGGTGTTTAGATGAAGGGAACTAATTATTGTGGGGCTATTTTAATAGAGTCAATTATTAAGGAAATACTTTAAAACATCCAGATAGCAGTGTCAGAAAGAACAATTTGGAAAAAGTCACTAAACTGTCTTAAACTATTAGTACACCATTTCTTTCAATGTTCACAGCAGCAGCTTAAGACTTTTCAGATTTTAAAGATAACCTTTTCATCCCAAAGTAAGTATCTCAGCCATCACTATCATTATATTTAAAACATAAGTATCTTAACCAAAAATTTTATTTCATTTGCAAAAAGCATACAGAAAACCAAATATATGTCTCCCACTATCACATCAAGCCACGGACTTGCACCTGTGCCCACATGTCTGCCTTTCCTCTTTGTATACCCCACCCTTCCACACTAGCCCTATTCCCTTTGCCAACTTAAGGGCACTGCTCTAACAAATGAACAAACAACACAAACAAACAAACAACTAATTGGCACAGACAACAGTATAGTGGTTACCAGAGGGGAAGGGGGTGGGGTGGGGTCGAAGAGGGTAAAGGGGGTCAAATATATGGTGATAGAAGGAGAACTGACTCTGGGTGTTGAACACAAAATACAATATACAGAAAATGTGTTATAGAATTGTACATTTGAAAGTTATATACTTTTATTAACAGATGTCACTTCAACAGATTTAATTAGAAAAATGTTTTATTTGCAATACTACCTTTTTCTCTAACCTTCAGTTCAGAATCAGTCTTTGATTTCTCAAGGAAGGCAGTATTTTATAGTAACATTGGAGCAACCATTTTTACTTTGAGCATCCCTAGTGAGGTTAAATAAGAGGGTTGGGATTGTCAAAAAGAAGGGACAATTTTGAGCTCAGTGAGGGTAAGGGAGGGCCATGCCTGCGTGTTCACCAATAAATCCCACTCATAGCATCAAGCCTGGGCTAAAGACTCTTAATGTTAGCTGTTACTATTATAGTGAGGACTTGGCAAAACTCATTGAATACTGTCAATGTGGAGGGGGGCAAAGGGTTATAAGAGACAGGAAAGCACAGGGCCCTCAATAAAAGCCTAAATGGCCCAGAAATGTCAGTTTCTTTGACCTTGTTATCGAACCAAAACAAGTTGTGGGGGTAGCAGCTGACAATACCCAGGAGGACTTAATATTATAGGGTCATCATAGCAAAATAAGAGAAATGAAAACAAACAAATCAATAATTAGCTAAAGAGGATCCGTATCACATAAACCATGATGTATGTCAATAACCCTAAATCACTTGTCAACTCCCAATCCTGTGCAGCCATGAAATCACTATCTCCAGAGATGGCCGGGTTGTCGAGCTCCCTCAGTTTTCTCAGGCACAGTTTGTAGTCTGAGATGAGGTTTTCATTATGGTGATCTTGTATGCATTCTTATCACCATAAACGGGTATCTGAAACAAAAGATCAAATGTCACTAGTGGTTTCCCTTGGCTCAATTTCCCTCTCATGTTTGACACATGAACAGAAACAGAAACAAAAACAGCGCACTGTTGTTTCCCTTGATTGGGGGCTGGAGCACCTACAATGAATGAGCCCGGAAATCTGCTGCTGCCTCACCCCCACCCCACCCCCACCCCCCTTCTCTGAAACCTGCTTCTTATGGCTCCTAAGGAGGCTTAGCAGAGACTAGGTTACAACCAGTGGAGGTACTTCTGCCTCGCTCTACTTTGAGATCTTCTATCAACAAACTCTCTCCATGCATCTACTCTCAGGGCCCTGGTTCACCTGTCCTCAACACCCTATCTTCCCTACGAGACCCCCCTCTTCTCCAGAGGAAAGGGAAAGTAGCCTCTCTTAACCCAAGGTTGGAGAACTCTGCTATACTTGAAACAAAACAAGACAAGGTCTTATACTGGGAGGAAGAGGAAGCTATCCTGTACTTTGTATTGTAAGAAAGTTATTCTAACCAATAGACTGGGACCAAAGAAAATAAAGATTTTTAAAAGGCTAGTGAGTTGAACGTTGATTGATGAGTAGAAACCAAAAGAAAGTTGTGCTTTCCCGGAGGCAATTATACATAATATGACCATGGTTAGTAGGCCTAGCCCACACCCATTGCATGATGGAATACAGTCATGCTTTGCTTTGCCAAGGACACGTTCTCAGAAATGTGTTGTTAGGCAATTTTGTCCTTGTGCAAACACCACAGCGGGCATTTACACAAATCCAGATGGGACAGCCAACTACACACCCAGGCTGTGTGGTACAGCCTATTGCTCCTGGGCTACGAACCTGTACAGCATGTTACTGGACTGAATACTATAGGCAACTGTAACACAATAGTAAGTACTTGTGCATCTAAACAGATGGAAACATAAGCAGGTACAGTAAAGATCTATTATAATCTTATAGGACCACTGTCATATGCAGTCAGCTGGTGAGTGAAACGTCATTTACAGTGCATAAGTAGTGCTGCCTAAGTCTCCCCATTTAGCCAAGACCCTCACATCACACCAAAGTGAACTCACGTTGGTAGTGGTCTCCTGCTCCTGGTAGAAACAAACTCAAAAGCTCTCTTGGAGGAAAATAACTCCAATTGAGGCATTCCAGGTTCCCATAGGGTAAAATCAGTGAAGTATGAATTCACAATTAAAAGAAAAAAAATCACCAAACATATAGGTAATATCTGCTATCAGTAAAAGTCAGAAACAACAACAGATTTAGGCCTCTCAGGATTCCAAGGATGGGAATTATATATCAGATTCTGATATCAAAATAACTATGTAAGACATGGTTAAAGTCTGATCAAATTAAATGAAGACCAAATTTTTTTAAATGAGCAAACAAAGGACTGTCAAAGTCTGTAAAAAAGAACAACAACAACAACAACAACAAAATAACATTTAAAAATGAAAAATATAATCAGGGATATTTCAAACTCATCCCATGGAAGACAATACTGAAGAAATTACCCCAATTTCAGTACAGAAACTAGAAGATGAAGAATATGAAAAAGAGGTAAGAGACATGAAATCTAGAATGAGGAGGCTCAACAGACACTGAATCCCAAGAGGAGAGAAAAGAGAAAATGAAAAAAAGGAAATATTCAAGTAGCTGATGGGCAAGAATTTCCTAGACAGGATAAAGAACACATACCCACAAATTTAAGAACCCCAGTGAATCTCACATGATGAATAAAAAAAAATCCACACATAGACACTTTGGAGTGAAATTGCAATATAGACAGTTAAATAAAAAGCTTAAAAGCAACCATAGAGAAAAAGCAGATCACTTCTGAAGGAATGACAACTATACTGCAGATTTCTCAAAGCAACAGTGTAAGCGAGAAGACAATGGAATAAATGACCTCAAAGCCTGAGAGAAATTCTGTGTCAACCTACAATTATGCACCATCAAATCTATCTTTCAAAAATGAGGGCAAAATTAAGCCATTTTCATGTTGCCTAAAGCCAAAAAGTTTATCTTTTTATGGATACTAAAAGAACTAATAGATGATACACTTTTAAAGGAAGAAAAACACCCCCCAAAATGAAAGTCAGAGATGCAAGAATGGATGTTGAGTAAAGAAATCAGTAAATATAAATTAATATAAACACACACTATCTGTATTAAAAAATATTAATGCCTAATGAGGAGTTTAAAAAGAATAAATAACAAGTAAATTGGGAAGGGGTAACCAGGTAAAGCTGTATTTCTTGATCAATGTAATGATTACATGAGAGATATTACTTTGTGAAAATCAAGGTATACATTTATATTTTCTGCACTTGTTTGGATGTATGTTATACTTCAGTAAACATACAAATAAATGTATGTATATATGCATATATTTACATATCTATTTTCTTATATATACCTTTTTTGAAGAAAAAAAGAAAAATAACACCTGCATCTGGCCAGTTTAAAAGCAAGTTCTACCAAACTTGAAAGCAATTGATCACACCAAACTTATAAAACCTCTTCTGAAGAATAAAAACAGAAGTGGTCTCCAATTCAGTGTGAGAAAGGAACATGAAAGGCCAGTCTCACTCATGAGTAAGATGTCAAAAAGTCTCAAACCAAATATTAGCAAACTAAATCCTACAGCATATAAAAAAGAGGACACAGTTGCGTTTATTCCAGGGACATGAGTGGAATAACGTTAAACAATCAATGTGATATATTAACAGACTGGAGGAGAAAACCCATATAATCATCAACAGATATGGAAAAAAATTAAAACTCAGTAGCTATTCATGATGAAGGGGAAAAACTCTTATAAAGTAAGACTAGAAGGGAACATCCTTTATTCAATAAAGTTTACATGCCAGAAATACAACAAACATTATACTTAATGGAAAACCTCTAAGCTCCCTTTGAGATAGTACAAGATAAGTGATTCCCATCATCACTGCTACTGTTGAACATAGTATTTTGAGGTCCTGACCAGTACTCAAAGGAAAGAGATGATGGATGTATAATTAAATAAAAGATGGTCTGAAAGAATAAAAAGGAAAGATATCCCATGATTTGGGATGAAATACTTTTACATTATAAAAATATCAATTATCTCCAATGAATCTCTAAATCTAGTGCCACCACAGTTGGATTTTTCTTGAGAAACTCGACAAACTTGTTCTAAATTTTCCATACATAAATAGCGGTCCTTAAATAATTAAGTCAATCTTTAAAAAGAAAAAAGGGACATCTTGCCTTCCAGATATTGACAGACTTCAAAGCCATTAAAAAAGTTGTAAACAGTGACAGTGGCCAAAGAACAGATCATAGCCCAATGGAACAGAAGGGAAAGCTTTGAGATAAATTGACATCTCGAGCAGCCTTTCCACTTTCCTCTCTGCATGAGACGTTTTATGGGGAAGGTTTAGATGGTCCAGGACAAATGCCTTTCCAGGCTAACTGTACTGAACCCCTGAATTTACATCTTTTTGTTTCTTTAAAAATTATTTTTGTAGCAAGTATAATTGATTTACCACATTATATTAGTTTCAAAAGTACAGCATAAAGAGTCAATTTTTGTATACATTGTGAAATGATCACCACAATAAGTCTAGTTAAAATCTATCTCTTGAATTACATCTTATCTAAGCTTCTTGAAGGAATGGTCAACTAAAACTAGAGTGAAACCTGGTGATAAAGATGGATGGTGAAGACACTGTTAGCACCCTGCTAAACATGCCTTTTTCTGTTAAAATGGCTATTTTCCACCATGGAGCTACATAGGTAATTTATTACAAGAGAACAAATATTCAAAAGTAAATATTCTGATGAAATTAATAGCTCTACTGTAGTTGCCATTTTTATACGATTATAAAATCTTATAAAAGATTACTGTTCACCGAATGTTCTTTTGTAAGAGCATTTAAGTCAATCTTTCCTTTTGTTTTTTTTTTTTTAACTTTTGACGACTTTTAATGGGTCATTTATCCCCTCTCTTCCCCAAGGATATTTTTCCTTGTTCTCCTTTTACATGTAATCTCACTGCAAGGTACTTGCTGTGTCAAAATGTAGAACTGGTGCACACCTCTCTTCCCCTCCCTCTGACCCATGGAAGGAAGGAATTTCTTTCTTTTCTTTTTTTCTGTTATTCTATTCTGGAATGTCTTACAAAGGTTTCATTCTTCATTCAGGGTTCAAGTACAGAGCAATGGCCTTTGATTTTCCTTCCTTGAGATCAATCCTAAATCTTTTAAGTGAATAAAGTGAGTGGTTAAGTCAGCTCTGGTATTATTATTTACATGCCCTTTATAAAGCTTGAATCATTGTTAAAAATGACATACGGCATTTGTATGCACCTGGGTAAGATCTGGAGAGAAAACATAGACAAATGAAAGCACTTTGATGTGCTTGCAAGAATGTAAGTACATTTAAAATTTGTGTTTAAATTTGTTAATATAGCTACATTATATATAAAAAAAATCTGTGAAAATACTAGTTAGTGATGGCACTGAAGACCTCCCCACTGGGTAGGGAGAAAGGTAGGATGGGGATGTATGCCACCTACTGGGAGGCAGATACCCCCCCAGCCCAGCCTGTCCGCTTCCAGAGTTCAGGTCTCAGAGGTCTCCGGTAAAATCAGTGTTTTGATCATTCCAAAGGATCAGAAAAACCTTTCTCCAGTAATGCTAGTGAAGGCCAAAAAGTGCCCTCACTTCCTCTTCAGCCAGGCCCTTCCAGAGTAGGTGCACTGGGAGGGTTGGAGTCATTTCTCAGGGTCTCCAGACCCCCCAGTAGAGCAGATTTGTCATAAGGAGTAGGCAAAGGGGAGCCCGGGACCTGGGCATAGAGGGAAGGAGCCCAGAAAGAGACTTCCGCATACTGCCCTAGGGGATTTTCTCCCCTCCACATCCAAAAGGAGGTGCAGCATTGAGTCCCAGATTCACCTGTACACGGAGTCGGACTATCCACTGAAGCCCTATTTGCCGCTCATGCCTCATGGACTTGGGACCCTGAGAGAGCCTGTTCCAGGAGAAGCCTCTTCCAGAACTGGTGAAACCAAGCCAGTAGGACTGCCCAGGGCTTCTGCTGCTTTGAGCCGACATGGGGCAGGGATAAAAAAGGTCTAGAAGTCCCTTTCTTTCAATATCAGCCCAATAGAATGGTCCCTTCGAATTGTGTCTATAGGAAACGGCTGACATGTAACTGTGCAGTTGAAAGTGTCCCACCGGGCTCAGAGCCAATAATGTCACTAACAGTGGCATTTGAGCACTCACTATGTGCCAGACTTTATATGCTTTCCACGGGGCACGTCTGTGGCAAGGGCTGTTCTTTCTCCTGTTTTCGAAAGGAGGAAATCGAAGCTCAGAAATTGTCCATAAGTCCCCAAAGTCATAGAAGGAACAAGAAGTGACACAGGACTTGGCTCTTGCAATCTGATTCCAGGGCCATTGTCCTAACCACACTCACACGTGTTCCAGGAGTCTAATTATAATTATGCCACAACTCACTGTGTGACCTTGTGCAGTCATTCATCTGAAAGGCCTTGCTTTCCTTATCTGCTGTTAAGCTGCTTGTGAGTTCAGATTTTTTTGACTGTTATGTGAGCTCTCGTTATTTAGAAGGGTTTGGCAGATAGAGACTTTCTGAGTGAACTTTTTGGTGTACATTAATTTTGCAAGGCCATTTAGTATTTTTTTAAAACTTTTATTTATTTAAGTGTGTTTTTCCAGGACTCATCAGCTCCAAGTCAAGTGGTTGTTTCAATCTAGTTGTAGAGGGCACAGCTCACAGTGGCCCACGTGGGGATCGAACCGGCAACCTTGTTGTAAAGAGCACCGCGCTATAACTAAGCCATTTAGGATTGATCTCTGTGCTTCACTGCCTAGTTTACCACTCCAACTGAACTGATCTACTCCATTCACCCCCAAACAAGCACCAGTGATAAGCTTTTTGTTTTCTTCACTTTGGGACAAACCTTTTTATTTGGAGTGCACTGTTTCTCAGGAGCCTTTTTCTCCTCTGACCTCTGGGTTATAGGACTCACATCAGCTCTGCCTTGTGAATCTTCCCTTATGGACTTGAACCTGTTTTCCTCTTTGAAGAACTCAGATTTAATCGTTTAGAAGATTACTTGCATCAAGTACCAATATTGACTCCTATAATATACTGAATTCCAATGTAATTAGGATTTGTAGCAAAACCTGCTTATGTACAAGTCACTTATATTAAGCAATCAGGCAAAACCACATTATTATAAGAAAATATTTTGGGGTGGGGTAAATAGACCAGAATGTGGTATCTGGAATTGGAGATACTGCAGTTAAAATCCCAGTACTTATTTTTTTTCTAAATAGTGTCAATTAGACAAGCAAATTAGCTTTTTGAAGCCCCAGTTTCTTATATTTCCAAAAAAACATATTTCTTATAATAGCAAACAACTGTATGGCACACTAACTATTAACTTGCTTAATCCTCACCACAACCTCATAGATAAATATTTTATTATTCCCATTTTACAGGTGGGTTAAGCTGAGACAGTTACTAAGTAAGTGGTGGAGACCGAGTTTGAACTGGGCAGGCAGCTCCAGGAACACTGGCTCCAGAGTGTGTATAACACAAGCTCCCAGCTCCTGGGCCTGACTTGCACACACCAAGCTGCCAATTATCTGTCACTGCAGAAGCCAAGTACTGCTCATTGTACAGGAGGAAAGTGAAGGAAGGTAAATATCTAATAACTTTCATGCTCTTCGATCCCTGGCAGAAGTCCCAGCAGCAACCCCAGGATTTTATTCACCTCCAGAGATGGACTTGTGATTCTGGGAAAGGGGGGGAGGGCCCTCTGCCTATTCTAAAAATGTGGAGAGCTGAGTGTTGCCTTTGAACTCCACATTCAGGAGGGAGCTGGCCTAGTCCACAGAGACAGTCGCTGTGCAAAGCGTAATTCTGGTGAGTCCACAGGAACAGACAGAGAACTGGTGCTGTGAGCTTTGTGTTCAGCTGAGAAGAGGCCAGCTTTTCTTCTCCAAGTGCTTCAGCTTTGAGAAAGGTTCTATTGTGAGGGTTTCAAACTGTTGGTCCGTGGCCTCACACAATCACAGAACTAACCTGTTTGGCTTCCAAACCGTTGACCTACAGATTTTTTAAAAATGTAATTAGTTGTCGACATTTAGCAATAAGAGGAGTTCAGCAAATTGCTGACCTACTGAAAAGTTCGAAGGTCTGACAACAGTCCCACATGTCAACCGTCAGCAGGAGATCAGCAGATGCTGATGTCATTGGAACAGGCATATACACCACGTCCCTACAGCCTCCATTGTACCTCCCTAGCAGCCCATTTCACTAATGTCCATGCCTCCCGGACTCTCAATAACAGCTGAAGCAGCCACCCCTATTCTAGCCTCTTCAGGCTTTTCCCTGACATCAGCCCATTTGACCAGATGCCTAGTACCTTTCTTGTTGAAGGCTGCCCTCTTCAATTGATTAGGGACTATTTCCAGGTTAAAAAGTAACTTAGCCTTGCTAAAAGGCAAGCATCTCCCTAGAAGCCATTAAGGGAATTGTGTTAATAATAAAGATTTCAGGCATCCAGAAAATCCATTTTATCAAATGGTCTTTTGGCAGGGCTTGCTTGATAATGAATCATCTCCAAAACATAAAATACGTACATTTTAAGGACTGTGGTTTTTTTAAGTTTTCATTTCACAAATGAACCTTTTCAAAAAATGAATGAGTCAAAATATAGAATTACATAGCTAATATGCTCCAAATGTCATGCCTGCAGAAAATTGTAATGATGATCAGCCTCGTAGCTAACTTATTAAGGGACCATTTCTTGAAAACTCTTGAAATCATATGTACATAAGTGACTAAGACAGAATCTCTCATCGAGAGAATCCTCTTCATGAGAAAAATTTCAAACCTCTACACTTGGATTTTTTATGGTTTAATACTTTCTAAGAGACTATCCTACTCTGGATTACTTTTAGACACACATTACATCTCATTATTCTTGATAATAGCTAAACCATGCTAAGTTGAGATCCCTGGAAAATCTAGAAGTAGAATCCCACATATAATGAAAGTCCATTCAGATATAAGTAGATATGAACTAACTTAGCAGTATCATCAAGTCCGTAGTTAGGAATATTTCTTCTCCCATAATTAATCAGTAATTATAGATTTATGTCATATTTAGCATCTCTTAGAACACATAGTGCACAGCATAAGAAGTATTATAATTTATCATTCCTCCAGTAAGAGAAGGAAAGCATTGACGACAAGAAAGAACAGAAGTGTGCACGGCAGTTTGAAGTCTTATCTTTGCTACCTTAGTCCTTGTACCAAATTTAACACAATTAAAACTATTTTCTGTGCTTTTATATATTTATAAAGCAACTCATGGTCTTTGTTTACCTTTAATTTGCACAAAATACTTTAACCATAGTACATCATAAAGAAAGAGGGCAGTCATCTACTCATATTTTATTGGACATACAAAGCTCTCTGCCAAACATCACTAGGCTTTGAGAGTCTCTGAACTCACAGCTGTTGGAGACACAATGGCACCAGCAAAAGGAGACACACACCACGCTGCCTCTCTTATCTTGGTGTCATTTCAAGTCGTAATATCACATGTCTGCAAAGATACAATATCCATTGATGACAAAAACTGTCCATAAATAGTGAAAAGCTGAAAGCTTTTCCTCTAAGATCAAGAAGAAGACAAGGAGGCCCATTTTCACCACTTCTGTTCAACATTGTATTGGAAGTCCTAGCCAGAGACTCATATAAGAAAAAGAGATAAAAGCCATCCAAATCGGAAAGAGCAAAACTGTCACTATTTGCAGATGACATGATACTATAGAGAAAGAACCCTAAAGACTCTACCAAAAACTATTAGAACTAATAAGTGAATACAGTAAACTTGCAGGATACAAAAAATATACAGAAATCGTGGTGTTTCTATATATGCATAACAAACCATAAGAAAGAGAAATTAATAAAACAATCCCATTTACAATTGCATTAAATAAAACACCTAGGAATAAATGAACCAAGTAGGTAAAAGACTTATACTTTGAAAACTATGCCATTGGTGAAAGAACTTGGAGAAGATACAAATAAATGGAAGTCTATCCTGTGTTCATGGATAGGAAGAATTAATAAAATTAAAACGTCCATACTACCCAAAGCATCTACATATTCCATGCAATCCCTATCAAAATTCCAATGGCATTTTTCACAGAACTAGAACAAATAATCCTAAAATGTATATGGAACCACAAAAGACCATAAATAGCCAAAGCAATTGTGAGAAAGAAGAACAAAGCTGAAGATATTGTGCTCCCTAATTTCAAACTATATTACAAGGCTATAGTAATAAAAACAGCATGGTACTGCCATAAAAACAGATACATGTGAGAAAAACTCGTAGATCAATGGAATAGAGAATAGAGAGCCCAGAAATAAACCCATGCCTATATGGTCATTTAATCTATGACAAAGGAGGCAAGAATATACAATGGAGTACAGCTAGGCTCTTCAAAAAGTGGTGTTGGGGGTGGGCGATTGGCTCAGTTGATTAGAGTGCAGTGCTCATAACACCAAGGTCGCCGGTTCAATTCTGACATGGGCCAGTGAGCTCTGCCCTCTACAACTAGATTGAAAAAAAAGCAACGACTTGACTTGGAGCTGATGGGTCCTGGAAAAACACACTGTTCCCCAGTGGTCCCCAATTAAAAAAAGAAAACAAACAAAAAACTGGTGTTGGCAAAGCTAGAGCTACATGCAAAAAACTGAAGCTGAACCACTTTCTTATACCACATATAAAAATAAACTCAAAATAAATTTAAAAATTAAATGTAAGACCTCAAAGCATAAAACTCTTAGAAGAAAACATAGACAGTAAACTGAAATCAGTCTTAGCAATATATATATATATATACCTATATATAGATATAGATATAGATATATAGATATGTCTCCTCAGGCAAGGGTAACAAAAGCAAAAATAAATACTTGTAAATGGGACTACATTAAACTGAAACGCTTTTGCAGAGTGAGGGAAACCATCAACAAAACAAAAAGATAATCTACACAATGGCACCAGCAAAAGGAGACACACACCGTGTTGCCTCTCTTATCTTGGTTTCATTTCAATTCGTAATATCACATGTCTGCAAAGATACAAGATAATCTATGAATGGGAGAACATATTTGCAAATGATATATCTGATAAAGGATTAATATCCAAAATATATAAAGAATGCATATAACTTAACACACAAAAAAACCCCCCAAATGATCCGATTAAAAAATGGGCAGAGGATCTGAAGAGACATTTCTCCCAAGAGGACATACACATAACCAACAGACAAATGAAAATATGCTCATGACACTGATGATCAGGGAAATGCAAGTCCAAACCACAATGAGATGTCACCTCACACCTGTCAGAATGGCCACCATCAATAAATCAACAAACAACAAGTGTTGCCAAGGATGTGGAGAAAAAGGAATTCTTGTGCACTGTTGGTGGGATTGTAAATAGGTGCAGCCACTGTGGGAAACAGTATGGAGGTTCCTTAAAAAACTAAAAGTAGAACCTGTATGACCTGTAATTCCACTTCTGGGTATTTATCATAAGAAAATAAATACACTAATTTGAAATTTTACATTCATCCCTGTGTTTATTGCATCATTATTTACAACAGCCAAGATATGGAAGCTACCTATATGTTCATTAATAGATGAATGGATAAAGAAAAGGTGGCACATATATACTATGGAACATTATTTAGCCATAAAAAAGAATAAAATTATCCATTTGCAACAACAAAGATGGCCCTAGAATAAGTGGGCCATAGGTGAAATAAGTCAGACAGAGAAAGACAAACTCCATATGATTTCACTTATATGTGGAATCTCAAAACAAAACAAGCAAGAAAACAGAAATAGACTCATCAATACAGAGAACAAACTGATGTCTGACAGAAGGGGTTGGGAAGATGGGTGAAAAAGGTGAAGGGGATTAAAGTACAAACTTCCAGTTGTAAAATAAATAAGTCACGAGGATATAATGTGCAGCATGGGTAAAATAGTCAATAATAACCTAATCACTTTGCATGGTGATAGATGGTTACTAGACTCATCATGCTGATCCCATTGTAAGGTATACAAACGTCAAATCACTATGTTACACACCTGATAATACAATATTATGTGTCAACTATACTTCAATAATTTTTTTTAAATTTGTAGACACTGCCAAATTGTGTGAGAACCACTGCTTGACCATGCCAAAGGATTTCTTCCCTATTTATATAATTTCCCATGGGCACCATTGGGTCCAAGCTTGCAATAGCTAACCTAGGACACTTCCAATGTAACCAGCTTTTAGGGTTAGCACACTGAATGCAGACTGCAGTGATAATATTCATAGTTACCCATTTATCCGGATTCAAAATGATGATCCCCTTGGCCAAGCACCTTCAAAATTCCAGTCCCACGAATAGTCCCCCAAATTTTGAGAAAGAAAGTGGTGAATCCTTACAGTTCCTTTTCCCTATTCTCATTCTGCAATTCTGCTGACCAAGCCAACGCTATATTAAGGTTGGAACTAGATTCCATGGCAAACAACAATGACTAACGTTGCTGCACTGTTTGGAGTACTAACACACGCCAGGCACTGTTCTTTTCATTTTACAAGTATTAACTTATTTAATCTTCCCAACAACCCCATGAGGTTAGTACCGACATACCAAGAAATTAAGCAAGTTGCCCCAAATCACCTTGCAAATTAGTGGGAATATGTGAGCCGGCCTGATGTGCTTTTTCTAGTAAAAAAGGCAACTCTTTGGCTAATAGAGAGGGGTTGTGGTGACAGGGAAGTGTTCCCTTTCCTCCGTTGTGTACAGGCAGACATTCGGGTAATGCTTTCCTGAATCCTTCAATTGGATTACCTTATTTCTGGAGCCCTATACACTCTTTGTTCTGATCCTGACAAATGAAACTGTGGTTCAGGTCTGAGACTGCAAACCTCAAATGAAATTTTTAATAAAATTTTTTGAAGTAAAAATGGTCATTGACTCAGGTACTGTTAGAAGATAAAATTCTGAGCAGTGCTGCAATTTAAAGGATTGTTAAGTATATAAAAGCTGGGAATTTTCAAGACTTGGTGATAAGATTCTAAATCCTAATGCACATTGGGGCAAAGCACGAGGGATGGGAGAGCGGTCAGCTAGGACAGGAAGAGACTGAGGGTGAGTGAAGTCCTGGTGTAGGCTGATTGCACTATGGCCATGGCAACTGTCTGCAGCTCTCGATGGGGCCAAGAGATCAACCACATACACTTTACCTTTTCAAAGGGCTACTGCGAAAATACGCACAGATCGATATGTTTGATATATATATTCAAATCTAATTTCCAACCTCATAAAGTATCCTCCAATTCACTGCAGATCCTATCTCTCGAAATATCTCCTTTTCTCCCCCTTCAACATTTGCTGTTCCCCTCCCTCCACCTTACCCTGGTCCTTTAACTCCTCTAGTCCCTCAAAGCCCGCCTCAAATGCCACCTGTACCCTGAGGTGTCACCAACCTCACAACCACAGGCCAAGCAATGTCTCTGTCTCTGCTTTGCAGTCCGGTGGTAACTGCAGTGTACAGCATTCCTTCAGCGCTCACCCGCACTGCTCTGTGTTATGAGTGGCCTTTTATGTGGGTGTTTGTATCACAGCCCATCCAAACTGTGACATCCTTGAACAGAGGATTCCTCACTCATGTAACAGTTCTCTGATTATTTATTCCACTACCCACACACAGTAGCCGATAAATATTTGTTGACTGAATCATTGATATGGTTGGAATTTTCCATCAGATCCCAAAGAATATCCCAACCGACCATCCTAGAACCGGTGCCCCTTCTGGAAAGAGAAAATCTGTAAACACTAAATACTTCCATTTTGTTCTTATTAAATTTAAAGCCATAGGGAAAACAAAATCAGTATAATATTTCCTAGAAAGGATAAGGTCAGTGATGCAAGCCCTTTTGAGAAAGCTACACTGAACTTCCCATTATCCTTGGACAGAGAAAAAGGAGAAGGCTGAAAATTGTGTACTTATCAGTTACCATCACAACACAAAGAGCATTTGCGAGTGGAGTGAAAGGCTGAACATATTCTGATTTTTAGCATTCTGGAGCTGAGTTCCTGGCTAATGTTTTTCTATGAAGGACAAAACATTCTCCTGTAATAACCTATGCCTAAGTGTACATTTTTTACCCTCTCCTAGGAAAAGTAACCCTTAACCTTGAGTCTAGAGTTTCACATTTGTTTTAAGATACTGTATTTATTATGTATTTATTATTTTTAAAATCATCTGCCATAGATATTTAATTAATTCACCCACGCTTTAATGTATACATCGTCACTATGAGGATTAGTTTGCCACCTATGACCTTATGCCCTTGTTCTAGAACTTTACCAGTATATATGTCACATAAATTCACTTTCTAGGCAGAAAGCACTCAGACACTTTGTCTTGACATTCTTTCTCAGGCCTCTTTCAGAAAAATACATTTTATGATTTTTAACAGACTTCTTGCAGTAAAACATGAATCTTGTTTCTCTGATATCCTGAAATTTTCTTTTCGATGGCTTAAACATAGCATTTCTTGAAAAGGTAGTAAGATGGAAAGTGATCTTTCATTAACAAAAGATATTACAGATTCTTCCCAAAAGGTCATCAGAGTCAAAATGTTTAAACGATCATCCTACACTTTGGTACCAATGCACGGAATCCTGTCAGCTCCAGGTTTTCTCTGAAGCACTATTTTAAAAGGTTGATGATGTTTTTCATAAGAAAGGTTTCAGAGCTCCTTGTAAGATTACTATAGTGATAAGTAATGGTGTGAATTAAATTGCACTGTTTGCATTTCCATGACCCTAGCAAATGTACTGCCATTCTACCATGACTGTTCTGGTTGATTTGTCATTTTTAATGAATGAGGAAACAGTTGAACATTTCTATGTCAGCCTAAGGTGTTGTGATGAAAATGTAATAATGTATTTTGTATTTTTAATAGCAAGATAAACTTGTATTAATGAGCCAGCTGGATACTGGTGCTTATAACACTATCAAGGGAGATACTAGTGATTCATTTCTTAAATTTATATCTGTGACTTCTATGAATGACCTTTTGCTTGATGGTAGGTTTTCTGGCCTTTTCTGAAGACATTTTCTCTTTCTTTTGAAAAGTAATAAGAATAAAAAGTTATGAAAGTGAAAGAGACCCTTTTCCCCCTGAAAAACTTCTTGAGTATAAAGTTTTCTTCTCTTTATCATGCAACATAGAAAAACATTAAATAATTTGGAATCATGAATCACTCTAAGTGATTTTATACAATGAGAAATGTCATGTAGAGAAAGATCCTTTTGAAATAACCAACATATTGTGCTAGACTAGGGTTCAATGTGCTAGTTATGTTCAGGAGACGCTCAGATTCAAAACACTGGTAAAACTCATGCCATACTTCTGCTCCGTTTCTTCACACACTAACTTCTATAATGCAAATTTTAAGATTAAAAGGAATCAAAGAGTCACGTAACAGAACCAGCATATTAGGACCCCTTTCTTAACTCCTACCAACTTCCCTACTCTAGTCCATCCCTCCTGGGATCCCGGAGAAGACTCAGTGAGGGCAACCACAACAAATGCTTAGACAGTGAAATGCATCATGGGGAGTGGTGCAGGACAAGGTCACGGAGAGGTGACTGCAGACAGGAAAGGCTGACTGCACAGCCATGCCAGTCACAGGTGGCTGGCAGAGGTGATTTTGTGTTGGGACTGAGCTTCTCCCTCAATCTGTACCCCAAGGCATTGGGAACCTCATAATGCTGGGTTTCTGCACTAGCCTGGAACTCTTCAAGCTCAGTGCCTTTTCCCTTCCTCAGTGCCTTTTCACAGCCGCATTCATTGATTCCACGGTGTGTGCTCCCTTTTGCTTTGTGCTGCTTCTTCTCCAAGGGCCAGGTCTGTTGCCCCATGAAGTGCCCTGTCCTGTGTGGGCTCAGCAGGGCAGCTTTCTGTTCCTACTCATCTGGGCAGCACGTCTCACTCGGGCTTAGCGTCCTTCTGCCTTTGCACAATCCATGATCACTGGTGATTCCATTCTCTTGTTCCCTTCAAGGACTTTCACCTTCTCCTTTAGAAGACTCTAGTTCATACTCATATTTCACCCGGCACACACAAATCCTATGCTCGTGTTTGGAAGAAAGACAGCAGATGCGTGTTCTGCATGTCTTTAAAAGAGCCCTTTCCACTTGGTCCTTAATAGAGTGTTTAACAGGATTTTCATTCCTTGGTATCACTAATGGGAGTGACTCCTAGGCTGAACTGCACTGCTGGAATGTGCATGTCCCCCAAGGTGAAAATCTTCGTTTATGCCACCACTTTCTTTCCAGGCTCTCACCAAATATCAGTTATCCAGGGCAATCAATGGGTGATTTCTAATGTTATTATTGCCTCCTTAGCATATTTAAAGTAAAAAATTTTAGAACAAAAATTTTACTCCATTTGAAAAATTACACAGAAAACAAGTTACCATCATAAAACACAGATTATAACATTAGATAAATTACATGTAGCTATAGATTATTATATATAGTTCTATCTATTATAATTATATATAAATTAAAGTGAATGTCCTGTAATGCTCTGTGACAAAAATAGCCTCCTGGAAAGTCACTGCAGAACAAGGACTCAGTGAGGAGAAGCTATTTTCAAGGTATTTCTAACATTGCTGGTTCTGATATCAGTGAGGATCTGATCAATCCCTGAAAAGTCCTCGTGTGCACAGCATTTATTGTGAGTGGAGAGGAAATGGTGCCAATGGCCCTTCACACTCTACTCTGGGCACAATGACCACAGAATCACTGGGCAATGGGAGTGCTCAGCTATCGGCATTTTCTGTGTCAGGCCCTGGTCTTAGTGCCTTACCTGTACTGACAAATTGCAAGGCTCCTCATAACCCCAAGAGTTTTCTTGCCTAGAAAAGTTAAGGAACTCGCCCCAGGTCATATTCCTAGTAAGTGGTGGGTTTATACCAGCAAGTCTCACTCTAGATGTGTATTAGGCAGGATTGTCTCAGTCATTATACTTTATATGGGGTGTTATTCCTTTTCTTCTAAAGGAGTAGTGTAGGGGAGGAGAAGGTACTTAATTCCACAATATTAATGACTCATAGAATACACTAGTATTGATTTAGAAAAAAATGCTCCTAATTTTTGTTTCTCTTTGGCTTTTAGCATACAGAAAAGTATTTTCTTGGAAATACAGGAATCTTGTCTTAGTGTTCTGCTTACTTAAGTTGGCTTATGCAAATAGGACTAAAATGGTGTCTAATTCCAGAAACAGACTGGAAGCGGATGGCCTCACATTGCCAGGATTTATTCATTTATTCATTCATTCTCTCTCTGTCTCTCTCTCTCTCTGTGTGTGTGTCTCTCTCTCTCTGTCTCTCTCTCTGTCTCTCTTTCTCTCTCTCTTTCTTCTCTCTAAACATGTCTTTCCTTCAGCTCCCACTGCAGACCAGCCTTTTCTGCTTCCCAGTCTGGATGGCGGGACATGGGTACTTCCAACTCCCAGTCTCCCATCCCCTCCCCTCTAAAACCCACGGTCCACTAGGGGAATCTCTTGGTAATCAGGATGACCTCAGCATGGCCAGGTGTTGGCTCTCATACTAAAGGCTCGGTTTGGGGCAAGGTCATGTTACCCAAATGTGGCTGCTGCCTCAGCAAACCTGAGTGATGAACAGGCAGTTTTCTGAAAAGGGACAGAGGTTGGGAGGTGACGGTGCCGAAGATTGAACGAACAGACAACCTAGGAGGTATCTACTACACTTAGATTTCCCTGAAATTCAAACGAGAAATAATTCTCAGACCCTCATTTCTTCCTGAGCCCATTTACATAGGCTTAGCTTGATGGGTTCAGAGTAACCAATGGTTACTTGAGAGCAGTCATTTTAATCCTGAGGGCTGCAGTGGCACTGACACCTGTAAAAAGCAAGAAAAGGGGCACCAGAGAAAACAGTAAGCTTCATTAGGTTTCCATAAATGGAAGATATTAGTCTCATTGCTTTAGGAACACAGCTCCTAGAACCTTCCCTGACACACAGTAACATTCAGTAAAGATGGTTTTTGTTTAGCAAAAAGCACAAAATGAATAGTATGAAATGTTGAAGTGGGAACACGAAGTGGGTGCTGGTGCCTCAGTCTTCTCCAAGGCCCATTACAGAGCTAACAGCTGACAATACGCAGTAAAACTTAATATTACAAAGAACTATAAAAAAATTAAAACAAGGAGATGAGCACTTAATAGGCCAAGATTATATAAACCATGTTGTATGTGAACATTAAACTTATAGTAGGCTCTTTAACTACCGGTATCTTCTACAGATTTGACATCTCTTTGGATATCTAGTATGTCAGTCTTTTTAGTATCCTACAAGCTGTTTATATGAATTCCATGAAATGCTTATTACTTGCTGTGATCTTGAAGCATTAATGTCACAAAGAATTACTACCTAAAATTTAAAAATAAATATTAGTTTTAAATATTTTGTGTCTTTTGCATATTAATTCAAATAAGTTACAAACATTTCCCGTGAAGTTCTATTATATAGAGCAGGATGAGGGCCCTACAAAGGAATTTGGTCCTTCAGACCTGTGGCTGTCACTCGTTGGCTTTCTCGATGGTTGGTATGGATTCTAATCGAAGTCTGGGTCAAGACAAATGGTGGCACCTTCTGCCCTGTACCACTTGGGGATAATGACCTCATCCTTCTCGGAACCAGGCACTCTACCACCGTCTATTCCAGGGGAAAGAAAACACAGCTCTTCCTCAGCAGTAAACTCTGCTGAGGTCAAAAAGGTTGCTGAGCGCCTGTCTCTCACTCATGGAGGAAGCCACGCCAACTACTCGATGAGGAATCAAGGTCCTGCATATGGCTGCCATAGACAAATTAAATCGTACAGTTACAGAAATCAAGAATTATGGACAGACCAAAGTCATAAAACCAGTTGGAGGGCAAGACAGCTCTCCACAGAACTCTCAGGGAGCATTGGCTCCAAATGGCCTCTTAAGCCCGACATTCTGTAATGTCTTTTTCACCTTTGGCCTTCTAGTAACCATCCCTTTCAAAATCACCATAAATTGCCAACAATTATCTGGGCTACCCATAGCATAGGACTGACTCCCAAACTTCTCGACCCTGTTCATAGCCATCCCAGCTATCCTTGCCTACAGTTAAAAATTTCAAAACCAAATGACAGCAAGCTAGGTATATTAGTTTTCAGATGGGGGAAAAAGTGACACGGCTCTGACCTCAGACCAGAATATGCTCTGGAATGCATTGGCAGGCACCGCACCATGGTTCATGAGACTGCGGACCTGCGTGTTCTGGGGCAAAAGATTAAGGGCAGAGGAATACAATCAAACATTTTAAGCCCTAGAGAAGAAGCTGGGGTGAGACTCTTTGGGAAATTAAGACTTTTCAAAGCAACTACGCATACAGGGATAAATTTTAAAAAAGCAAACACAGGCCCAGGCAGTATGCATGCGCCCCAAAAAGACCCAAAAAGACGATGAGGTTTCATTCACCCTGAGATCTCAAACCTGAGATCTTGCCCTGCTAATTAGTAAAGGTCTCCCTTGGTACACAGCCAGCCTGCAAAGACTGGGAGAGGTGGATGTTTTTTCAAATGCCCAGTTTTCAACAGAAAAATTACAATGTATACAAAGAAACAGAAAAAAAACCATAGCCCATTGAAATGAAAAAACCTCCAGAATCTGCCATTGAAGAAGCATAGGCATTGGAATGACTAGACAAAGACTTAAACATGCTCAAATAGTTAAGGGAAAACATGGACAAAGACTAAAGGAAATCGGCAAAACAATATATAAACGAAATGAGAATAGCGACAAAATTATTGTTTTTAAAGGACCAAATTCTGGAGCCAAAAGATAACTGATTTGAAAAATTCAGTGGAGTTCAAGAGCAGACTCGAACACGCAAAAGAAAGAATCAACAAATATGAAGATAGGTCATTTGAAATTATGGAGTCTGAGGAGCAAAAGAGGTAAAAAGAATGAAGAAAAGTGAACGGAACCTAGGGCACTGACAGTACAGCATCAAGCAGATGATGGAGGGGACATCTCCTAGTTTCCCTTCTCTCAGGGATTGCAGTCTGTGCTGTTTTTGCACAGTGCCTGGAAACTATTGCCTTATATGTTTTGTCTGGTTGTATAGAATTTGCTCTTGTTGGAAGACAAGAAGAAAATGAGAATTTCTTTAAAACAATTATTTTTTAAAAATCTTGGTAAAATCTAATCCTGTCATGGCTGTGCTTGAAATAAGCTCACTATCATTCTGAGGATATTATAAAAGAAAACATTTATCCATGTGAAGTACTGTGATATAAGATAAAATATAATATTTGAATCCTGTTAGTTCAAAAGTGACACGGCTCTGACCTCAGGCCAGAATATGCTCTGGAATGCATTGGCAGGCACCGCACCATGGTTACATCATACTTGTCCACATCATACTTATCTTCACATCATACTTGTCCACAAGACCACATCTGGGCTTTGGGGAGCTCTACATGCCCTTGGTTGTCTACCCGAAGAAGCCCTGCTTAAGAAGTACGAGCAGCCTTAAGAATTCTGACCTCAACTTAAAAAGTATTTCAATTATATGTGAATTCAGAGACTCATTGTACTGATAGGATTTAGACTAATAATTGCATTTCATCAGCATCCAGAGATTTTTAAAGGTTGATGTTACGAAAGCTCTGAGGAAAGCCTAGAAAGATGGATGATCCTCTCATTGCTGCCTTATGTATCAGTTTGAAATAGGAAAAAATATTCTATATGATTATCTGAAGCCTATTCTCATATCTAAAACACAATTTAAAAGACATTATTTCTTTATATATTTAACAAAACAAAGAATCGTTTTTACATAATGGTTTCTGTAAAAAAAAAGGAAGTAATGCTGAATATTTTTACATTTTTATTTGACATTCCCGGGATATATGCCTGTATATTTCTCAGTTATGAAGGAGAGTAAAAATTCAATTTTTGGACACATCAGGTTCTCCTATCATCACCATGATATGCCCAAGGAATGTTTCATGCCTCACTGTAATCCAGGCAGCTGCACAAAAGAGGGTCTGTCTTCAGGCAGGAGTCCCTCCCAAAACCCTCAGTGATGTGGGGAAAAAGATACCAACTTAGTGGGGACTCTCAGATTTGTTAATAACCAACAATCACAAACATCGGGGGAAAACCAACATCATGAAAGAGAGACAACAATCTCTATAAATGAAAAGTCTTTTTTGAAAAAGCAGAAGGGAGTTCTGAAATGACTATAGTTAATATTTTTAGAGGGTTAAGTGACAATAGCACCTGCAGAAAACAGACTGGATGCTGAGAGAAGATCTTGCAAGAGAAAAATAGTTTCTAAAGTTAAAGAATTCACCAGATGGGCTATGTAGCAGAAAAGACACAGCTCAAGAGTAAATCAGTGAACGGAAACATCAAGCTAAGGACTTTGAGAATACAATGAGCAGAAAGGGAAGATATAAAAAAAAGTTAAGATATACAAAGGATAAACCCTAAAGTTCCAACATCATTCCCACGTTGTTTTATTTATACTGCTGTCATCTCCTTCCTGCCTTTCTTCCTACCTCCAAATAAGTGACCTTAGCCAGCCTTTTCGCTTCCCAAGTTTGAGGTCACTGAACAGCACACCTTAGGGGTCTGATGAACTGAGACCGCTTGAAGTTCAACACCAGAAGCGGTGCCACCCTGGCCAGAGAGCGAGCCCTCTTCTGCCCCATGGTCTGTGGCAGTCCCTTCCTCTGGACCCTGGTCTACCACCTGCCTTCCTAGGCCCAGGTCTCAAACTCAAGTTTGCTCCTGGAAGAACGCAAGGAATTGAGGCTCCGCAGAGCTTCCTTACCTGGAGTCTCCAAAATTTTCTAACTAAAATGAAGCCTGTCCAGGGGGCCTGTACAGCCCTAGCATTTGGCCCAGGCTTTCACAAAAATAGGGAGGGAGGTGGATTCCTTCTCTCTCTTTCTCTCTTTCTATCCCCATACCAACCGGGAGTTCTTAGAAGTTCCATCAGTGACTTCTAGGTGTAGCTTCTGTACCATTTTCACTGAAAGCTCAATTAAGGGCTTTCACGATCACCACCATTTGGACACACATACAAGCAATTAAAATTGTAAAATAAACAAGCCAATGTCCATGAACCCTTTGGCAGCAGCACAGGGCACGAGAGAGCTCCCTACCTTGTGAAATGCCAACAGAGGCTGCGTGCAGAGAGCTGAGACCCGGGACCTTTGGCAGTTTCCATGATTACAAATACAAATGTGCCAAAACCTGAAGGACAACATACTTACTCTGAAGGAGTAAAAATTTGTCAGGACTGAAAGAGTGGAAATCAATTTTTACTGAAAGAGAAAAAGAAGCCCTGCTGTGAATCAGGTTGGAAGGACAGAACCAGATAAATGCAGCTGCACAAGCCACAGGAATTGCTGTCTCTTTCGGGTCAGCTGGAAAATGCCAGAAGGACTCCCTCTTTGAGTAACTACTGCTTTCTTGCCAATGATGCCCCAGACCTACTTTGCTATTCCCATGTATTACTGGGGATAGCCAGTTGCTAAGCCACCTTGTCCTCATGACAGCATATGTTATATGTTTGTGTCTCCCCCAAATTCATGTTGAAACCCTACTCCCCAGTGTGATGATATAAAGAGGTGTGCCCTTTGGGGGTGATTAGGTCATGAGGACAGAGCCCTCATGAATGGCATTTGAGTCCTTTCAAGGGGAGAAACAGAGCTTGCTCTATCTGCTGTCCATCATGTTATGTGAAGATACAGCCAGAAGATGGCTGTCAGCAGACCAGGAAGCAGGTCCTCCCCAGACAGTGAATCTGCTGGTACCTTGGTCTTGAACTTCCCAGCCTCTAGAACCATGAATCATAAATGTGTGTTGTGTAAGCCATCCAGCCCACGGTCGTGTTATAGTAGCTGAACTGACTCAGACAACAAGTCCTGATGAATCTCTGCTTCCAATAATTCCACCGCAAAAACAGCAATCAATCCAGAACTGTCCTCCCTCAGCCTTGCCTCAGACTCTTTCCGTGGGAGCCAAACCTCCCAAAACACGCTTTCTTTCTCCCTTCTGGCAAGCAGCGTCCTGTGGTCCCTGTGGAATGTCCTCCTCTCTGTACGAAGTCCATAAGTCTGATTTTAATGGACTACAGGTTTCTTCCTGGTGGGCTTTAGAAGATTGGGCTTTAGTAGATTAGGCTTTAACACCTCTGAGAAGGTTCTTGACAGATGGCCTCATGAATGGGTGAACTGTGTTTCTGAAGCCTGTTCCGCCACCTTCTAATCGTGCATGTGTGGCTGAGACAAACCCTCCCAGGTGCTGTTCTCACAGCGTTCAGGGTTTGGCTTTGAAGTTCCTCATATGACAATTCTGCTCTAATCAGTTCTTCACAGGAGAGCCGAGGGGTAGTGAGTACAAAGTGCACTGAGCAGTAATCTTAATGTTAGGGAACAGTTTTCCGAGTGCCAAGCGTTTTGTGTGTGTGTTTGCTAAGCATGGTGGTGAATGTCTGACAAGGGCGGAAACATTCAAAATCCAGAGTAACTGTTTAAGGTAGGCATTGTTATTACCCCATTTCCTAAATTATGAAACAGGGTCAGAGAACAAGAAGTAGCAGAAAGAAGTAAGATTTGAGTCCAGGCAGCTTGACTGCACAGCCAGGCTTAACTAACCAGCACATGGACCTGGTCCCCGCTTCAGCCCTGCTATAATCTGCCATCCCCTTGCTACACTCTTCATCTCTCAGATTCAGGCTCTTCACCCACCAATTAGGGATGTTTCAGGACATGTCACTCCCAAAACCCTCCTATGAACTCCATAATTGTAAATTCAACCGCCTACTTGACTTGTTATCAAGAACTGTGACGGGTGCGAAACGTCACCCTACGTGCAAGCTAAGAAGCTAGG
The DNA here is from genome assembly GCF_964194185.1 of Rhinolophus hipposideros. Classification (NCBI taxonomy): domain Eukaryota; kingdom Metazoa; phylum Chordata; class Mammalia; order Chiroptera; family Rhinolophidae; genus Rhinolophus; species Rhinolophus hipposideros. Next base: position 21,968,753 of record NC_138072.1, on the reverse strand, counting down.
CGGCCTCAGTTTCATGGACTCTGGCAGAAAAGAAGGTATTTGGGTCAGACACAGGCCGTTACTCAGGACGCAGCAATAACATGAGCTTCGTGGTCACGTGGGTTCCCCTCATCCCCCATGTGTCACAGGCATAACATGGAGCAGCCCAGGTGGACGCTGTGCACACAGTGGGTTTGCATCACAGCTGAGGAACCCTGAGCTGTGCGACCCGAATATTTTATAATGAACGGTAAGCTCGGTTGACCTTCCCTAGAGGAAGACATCATCTTTATTGTACTGGACAGTAAGCAAATCTGTCCTCTGCTCCGGAAAGAGACTTTCCCTCTGTGTTTCAAGGAAGCTCACTGCATACACACCCTTGAAGACAGTGTGGGACCAAGGCTGTCAGGGCCTCTGCTCACGAGCCATGCAGACATGGAGAACTGTCTCCCAACCATCGTCACTCCTCATTTCTACACTCTCTGGCTTCTTGTGAATTTTATCATGAGTGGGGCACTCTGATGACTCTGACCAATCCATTCATTTTGTGTCACAGAGCACGCAAAGTCACTATTGACAGGACCCAAGAAGCAGGACGAGGCCAACCGGCAGTACTGACCTCGATCCCCGAGGGTTCTGGACCCCACCAGATGAACAAATCTCATAAACCATCATTGCCATTAAGGTTCTGTTCTGACCCTTCCACATGGCGCAACGCACGAACCCAGATGCGGCAGGAAGTATTAGAAGTTGCACAATCTCGGCCGTGGCCCACGAGGAAGGAGTGGAGGGCCGCTATGACGTCCATCAGAACGCTGGTCAGTGAGCTGAGGCTGACCTGACTGCCTCCCGGGGCCAAACTGGTGATCACTTCTTCAAAGTCAGGGACACATTTTGTACCACCTTTTCTAACTGGATGAATCCCATTGTAGGGAAAGCTGTCTGCAATGTGTGCCTAACTCATGCGTCAGTTATCCCTCTGGAAGTTTCCCCTGAGTAACCAAGAATAGCCTCATTTGGGGGAGCTCTCTGTAATTATCATAGGGCTACATGACCTCCTGGTGGTGTTTTCTTGAACACTTGAAGGTCTGCTCGCCACCTGCCCCCTCAAAGTACAAGTCTGAGTGTTTTTGGAAAGAGACATCAGGAATAAGGGTTTGGGGGATTCTGGCTAAACCAACTGGACAGGATTACTGCTGAAAGCAGGCCAGGTGATAAAATATCGAGGGTGGAGGATAAGGAATTTGGTCAGAAATCAAGTGGGGCAGGGGGTTTCTGATAAACTGACTCAGCAGGATTCTTGCTAAAACTGGATTAGAGGACAGAGCCCAAGCTCAGCGCCTCCTCAGAAAGAGGGCTCAGGGGAACCTGACCTGAGTCTCTGTCATGACCCATCCTGTTTTCCACAGTCACACATATCACTAATTGTTTTATCAGACATGCAGTGAGCAAGAAGCATTGAAACAACAACAACAACAATAACAACCAATGTAAGTACTCTGGCAGAGACAGGGGCAGTGCTCAAATCTGCCTCATCAGGTTTAGAATACACGATTCCGTGAGTGACCACCACCATGTGACTTAATTATTGACATTAAGATGTAGCGTAACTCACATCTTTTGAGCAGAAGAATGTGTGGACTTTCTAGACCTGTGCTGTTTAAATACTAGCCGCGTGGCTATTGACCATTTGACATGTGGCTAGTCCAAAGTGAGACATACTGTAAATGTAAGATACACACTGGCTTTCAAAAACTTAATACGACCAAAACGCAGATAGTACCGCAACTCCAAGATTACAAACACTGCAAGTAATCTACAACAATGGGAGTGGGACAAAATATGGAGAGGCCATGACAGTCCCTGACATCAGATAGACGGAGGGGGAAATACTTATAATCCTGGAGGGACTGGGCTGAGGCTAGTCAGGATGAGTCTGTGATGATTTTTGTGTGTGACTCTGATGGACAAAGAGAATTCACTGTGAACCACATGTGTGTGCCTTACATGTTTAAAGGAAAACGATCAAAATGTGTACAGAGAATAGCCATAGAGTAATAACGTTTGAAATGCGTTGAGACCTCCCCCAACCCAGCGAAGTATGTTCCGTCACGGTTTCGCTGTAATGTTGCTGTTTGGCTCCTCCCATTCTTGAAATCCCAGCACAGATCCCACACCTTGCCTGAGAACCCAGAACTGACTACCACACTATCAAAGTCCAAAGTGATTCACTCAAACAACTTCACTTTGAGTGGCTACAGTGTGCCAGGCGCTGTTCTAGGTGCTGGTGGCATCGCAGGGCAGAAAACAGGCAAAGATCTCGCTCTCACGGAGCCCATATGTCAGTGGTCTCACTCCTCTGAAGTTTTAAGTTTATTCTTTCTTCCATTATCGGGCTGCTCTGTTTTTTTTAGTTATCTTCCCAGATATGCATGTGTATTGTGTTATGGTGTGAAGGGAAAATTCCTTTCCTTATCAATACTAATAAACTTATGATGAAGGTTGTTTATAATTTCAGTTTTATCTTGGAGATATTTCAGGGGACCACCTTGTAGGTGCTTCTCCTGAAAAGTCCCCTGGAGGACGGGTTCAACCTTCTGAGTCAGGAACTTCCCTGAGAAGGGCAGTAACATGAAGGGTGACAAAACCGGCATTCTCTCATTAAGAAAAAGGGTGACAATGCCTTAAGCACAGATATGCTGTTCAGCTGTCAAAACATCCACAAGGCTCTCAGAGGTGTGTGGCCAACTCATGGAACCTGTCAGCTCAGAGGCTGTTGTCCTGAAGAGCATGGGAAATTCCCCTAGTTAGTGACTCTCCTGGACAGAGGCTTGACAATGGCCTTGATTCATTTACTATGCTGTTTAAGTATTGCACAAATTAAGAAAATTGCACTGGGTACTTGCCAGTTAATGAACAGTTCTAATCCATATCAGTGTAAAGGGAATGGAATCAAAATATAACAAACAATTTATTTGTACTTCTGGGAGTGAGTTGACAAGCCAGCTGGGCTCTGGTAACTACTTTCATTTATACGGCATCATAGAGCTATTAGAAGGTGGGTAAGACTTCTGAGGAAGCTGATGATTCATTTCCTGAAGAACAATCTAGACTTAGGCATACATTGCAATTTGTGCTTGTGGTAAGATTTCTGATATTTACTTTCTTCTTTCTTTGGTAAACCATCAGGATTAGAAAGTAATTAAAACGAGTCCACTATTTTCCTTACATGTTTATGGAGCTATAAACTTGCAGGGTTTTTTACAAGCAGGATTAGATATATCTGGGATAAAGTAGGAATGATCAGTGTTGTTGAAAGAGGTTACAAAATGAGAAATGTCAGTTTAAAGAACACTGATTTTTACAACCAACATATGGAGTAGGCAAAAGATTAATGAGTGCTGTGCTCTGAATGAAAAACAGTAGTAATTCGGTGACTGGTAAAACTTGCTACATAATTCAGCCCCTCTGTCCACAGATGTCTTCCTCAGTCAAGGCACTTCCCATAATTGCATTCAGAACATCAGTTAACACAACTGAGCTGTGAGTGTTGCTTTTAAACTCCCAGCCACTCCACAGGCATGTCTGCCATCTGGTAACTGACCCCTTGTGGGAATCTGCTTGTCCCCCGTGAGTGGGAGGGACCACTCAGGACCTGCTCTTCTTCCACGATCTCAGGCTCACTTCTTCCTCTCTTATCTCACCCATAATAATGTGATCAGGCCAGATAATCTCACCAACCTTCAGCAACCAGGAAGCACTCCCAGATGATGAAATTGCCAGCAATCAGAAAGAAGCAATGCCTTCCTCTTCCACCCTCAAGGTGGAGACAGCCTCACTGAACTCACTGCGGACGCTGTGGTCCTTTTACAGACTCAGATACTTCCAACCCTATAGGCACCTGGTGTGGCTGCACAGTGACCGGAGAAGACAGAGGGGAATGGGACAGGAATGAGAACAGAGGGTTTCAGAGTCATGGGAACTGAGCCCACATCTATTTTTATTTCTATTTTATCTCATTGCTGTAAACCCAGGTCATAGCACGGTGCCTGGAACTGAGTACAGTAAGCTTTCCAAAACTGATAACTGTTGCTGTTTGCAGTAAGGACACTCAGTAAGTACATGGGGGAAGACTGCTGACATGGGAAGCAGGAGTGCCCTCCACCACAGCCGAAGGGGCCCATGTCTCCAGGTTCTTTGCACTGTGCTGCAGCAAGGCCCAGGTGACTTAGCGCAACAAAGAATCATGCCACCAGACTCAGGACGGCGAGACACGTTTAACAGGGCGAAGCTTCCATCCGCCACGTTGTACTGCAGGCCTGTGGTCTTACCAGGGAGGAGGTGTTCACTCCTCTCCTCTCACTAAGCAGATCACTCCTTGGATCTCCCTCTTCAACTCTTGGAATCTGGAGTCGAGCACCAGCCAGCACTCCCATTACAATCATATTGAATGTCTTAACATCACAGAAAAAAATCTCATCAGAAACCAATCTCCTTTGTTTAAAATTTAATTCTCTCTCTCTCTCTCTCTCTCTCTCTCTCTCTCTCTCACACACACACACACACACACACACACACACACACACAGACACACACACACACTGGACCACTGCTGGCACCTCTGCCTGCCACCATAAGTCCATTCTTAGCACGCTCTTCCCCATGCCTCCATTCCCAAGGGCTGGCTGGATTTTCCGTCATGGTCTGCCCTCTCTTCAAGCTATTCCACTCTCTTCAAGGGGAAGTGAACCGTCCCTTCTCACCAATGGTCATCATGCACCTTATATATTGTAATGTCAACGGATTAGGAAGCAAAGGACCTGTGTCTGGTTATAGGTGAAACTAACTATGGGGCTTGGGACACATGACACCACCACATGGTGGTAGAACTTCGTTAAGGAATTATCTGAGGTGTTACGTCTGGATAGTAGCAGAACAAGGCAGGTCCCCTAGATTTCCTAACTCCCAGGAACTTCCTAACTTTTATGTCCATTACATCACCATGTTCTCAAGCTTTGGGAGTGGCATGTTTCCAACCCCAAATCCTGGATTCTATGCAGTACTTCAGGTTCTCATAGACACTCACTTCACCATCCCACTGGCTGGAAGGAACAGTTGGCAGAGGACTCCCAAATATCTTCCCTTCAGGGTTCCCCCTGCCTCTGCCTCATGCTGCAGGAGATGTGGGACTTCTGCTGTAGCCTGGAGCTCTAACATCCTCGTTGACTTCAGAGGTACTTTCCTATACCCGCTCATCTCACCTCCCAACATCCCAATGTGACCACTTAAGGGTTAACTCCATGGTTTCTCTTCTACACTGATTGTTATGGACTGAATTGTGTGTCCTCCAAACTCACACTAGTCCCCAGTGTGACTTATTTGGAGGTAGGACCTACAAGGAGGTAATGTAGGTTAAATGAAGTCACAAGGGTGGGCCCTCATCCGATGGGACTGGTGTCCGCAGAAGAGGGAGACCAGACACCAGAGCTCTCTCTCCCAATCTTCCCCCGCTGAGTGCCCACAGAGAAAAGGTTATGTGAGGACACAGCAAACAGACAGCTGTCCACAAGCCGGAAGCAGGGCCTCACCAGAAACCAACCCTGTGGGTATTTTGGCCTTGGACTTCCTGCCTCCAGCACTGTGAGAAGATAAATGTCTGTTGTTTAAGCCACACAGACTGGTATCTTATTGTGTCAGCCTGAGTAGGCAAACACACTGATATAGCCTTCTTTCAGGCTTTCCAGAAATGGTACTGTTTTCCACACACTGTGCTCCCTGCTCTAGGGGTCTCACCTCTTGATGTACAGCTGCCCTTCAGCCAGGAAAGCTACTAGGAATGTTGGAATTCCATGGGGTATTAGTAATCATCCGACTCTGTATCCTCATCTATGAATCAGCACACACACTCTACAAATGTGATTACCTGGCTGAATTACAGTGCACGGGTGTCCTTGATACCCAAACCCAAATGCTGGCTCCCCTTTGGAGTGGTCACTTCACCACTTCCCCCCACCTCAGGGCAGTTTTGGGACACCCTTGTACGTCAGCTCCTGTCGAGCCAACAACAGAAGTTCACAATGCCTTTCCTACCTCTTGTGCTTTACTCATTACCTCCTACATCTGGTAACACCATCCTCACCTGCTTTCCAAAATAATCCACCACTTCCTGGGACCCTTCCTGATGTTTCTCACCTCTAAAGTCTAGTGGACAACAACTTACTGGAACAACCAAGTGAATATTGATGCCAATTTGTCACACTACGTATGCTGCGTAGTACTCTGTTCTGTGTTTGTAACAACAGGACTTGGACTTGTGGCAAAGGCCTCTGAACATCCAAGGACTCTAAGTTTGTAAGCAGCTGGAGGCAGATTTTAACTAGAGTCCACTGTGTAAATATCGAAGCAGTAAGTCACCTACAGGTGAATGGGGCATGCATACCTCCAGAGACTTTGATCGTCCTCTCTGTAAATATGCACAATCACTCTGAACGGTCACCCCCACGCTGAGAGAAAGGATGACCATCTGAAATCAGAGTGACCTAGGAAAGGGGCTGCTGGACTGTGCAGGCAGCATGGCATTCATTCCTTGGTCCCCGACCTCACTCAGTGCTAAAAATCCTCCTATCCTCTACATTAGCTTCCTTTCAAAAGTCTAACCAATAGAAGCAGACAGGTCATTTCCTACATGATTAGTTGTATGTATTTTGAAACAAATAATTTTGTACTCTGTTGGTTTTGTTATTTTAATAGGATTATCTATAAGTCATTTAGAAAGCACTTTTGATTTGCCAAATTTAGAACTTATTCTAAATTAGTCATTTATTCTCTCCCCTCCCTCTAGTGATTTTTCTCATGTTCCACTTTCACATGAAAACAGTCTAACCTCAAAAGAATTCCATGTCTGAATGGGAATTTTATAGCATTTTCTCTTCATTTCCCATTAATGAATGAATTCCTTATAATTGCTTTAAGTAGTATAAATAATTTCAAGAGAATGTCCATATGCAAAGCAATGTACTTTGACTTTTCTGCTTGTAGAGTAACAACAAATATTTTGAAAGAATAAAGAAAGCATATGTTAGAGGGCAGTTTTCAAATTCAAGCCATAATTAAAACTATATAAATCACACATATGTACGTGGAGTCTAGAAAGGAAACAGCCATTACCCCAAACGATAGTTTGATTTGTTGGGAAAACGTTGGGGGGATTTTACCTTTTTTAGAATTATTTTAATGTGGCTGTATTATCTGCTAAAGAAAATGCAATAAAATCTAAAACCAGTGCTACAGAGAAGTGGAAGTCTGGGGTAGGGGAGTGAGCAGTAGGTTATCTACCAAATTCTTATACGGTGGAATATGACCTGTTCAGGAATAAGGTATTCTTGTCACCATTTCTGCTTTGTTTCCCATTTAAGGAAGTATATTAACAAATTACTAGGATGAAATCCTAAACTTGAGCTTTCATGAGGCAGTTAGTTTTTAGAAAAGACTAACATTGTAGGTCACAAGGTGAGAGGGGACCTAAGGAACATGGATTTTAAAATTACTTGATCTTCATAGGGGTACTTGAAATTCTTCTACACAAGTGAGGGTAGGTCTCTGGGAGAGGAGTACATGGGTTATTGGTGGCAGATCAACAAGGGCTGTGAGTAGTGATGTCGTTCAACCATCCCCTCTGGCTGGAAGATTCAGGGTCTGCAAACCTGAATTCTGGAACCAACTGACGTCTAGGTTGTTGGCAACTTTAGACAAATATCTAATCTCTCCTTCCCTTATATTCTCACTTCTAATATGAGAGTGGGGACACTAGCTCTCTTTAAGCCACACAAGGCTGCTTCAAGAGTAAAAGAATAAGACAAACACACATGAAAAAATATTAGTAGTATTATTATTGATGATATAGTTATACTGACCCCGATGACCATTTGCAACATATGGCACTTGCTGAAACGAAACCATACTCAGAGATGTTAAGAACTGGAGATCATGCCACATGGGAAAACCGTCTTTGGCTGGTCTTCATCACAGCTGTGTCCCCAGCACCTAACCCAATTCCTGATACTTAGCAATGGTTGTATGAAAGAATGATATGCAGGTGGTCTGCTATTTTTGTATAAATGAAGCTGACACTGAAGGTCTGAATTCCAGGCTCTGTATCCTGCCTGATGTGAAGGGCATGTTAATATGAAGAAATCTTGTTCACTACTTACAGAGTCAGAATCTATATGCAGTGTTTTAACAGAGAAGCCATACCATGCCTACATAGGACAAGGAAGTGGCTACACTGCCTTCATCTGGAATTTAAGTCATAAGAGAATTAGGCACAATTAAGAACTGTGGCTCCTGAAGCCTTTGAAGGTGTTAGTATTTTGAATTCTATCAATGCACGACTGATAGAGACATCACTGTTTCCAATGCAGACAGCTCTGGGGTCTATTATCAACATTTGTGCTCTCACTCTGCTACAGGGATGTGGGGGGAAAAAAGTTTGAGCTAAATGAACCTCTCCATCAATGTTTGAAATTATGTATTTCTAGCTATTAGTAATACTAATTAGTAGTAGCTAATTAATTAGCTATTAGTATTTTTATTGTATCTTTTATGAACTAGTCAAAAATACAAGTTTTGCTGGGCAAGGTTTTCTTATTTGTGGAAAGAGATGGGGAAAATGGAAGCCATAAAAGAAGAATTAAACTTTGAAGTGGATAAAGTCGGATTCTACACTCTACTGAGCTGAGTCTGGCTGAGCTTTGTAACTTAAGTAACTGCCTACTGTCATGAGAGCAAACGCATAGGTATCCAGAGCAAGGATGATGTTACAGGAGTGAAAACATTCATTCAATCTGAGTGTGACATAACTCAGCATGTCAACTCAAGTATGCTAAAACCTTTATATGCCATAACCATTTAATCATGTTTTTGTCTAATGCCAAACATAATCCTTATTTTTTGTGCCCTCTACTACCTGTCCGAAGAATGCTGAAAATCACAGCTGTCAATGAAGTGCTTTAGTGCTGAAGGCAATAGATCCTCAAATTTCTCGACTGATTGAAAAAGTGAATATTCAAATTTAAAACTGTGCCCATTAACAATAGGGATTCAGGGCACAGATGGGATTTAACCTGATAATTGCACTTGACCACTGTTCCAGTTTTCTTCTTCTTATTTTTTTTAAATGGGGGCTGTTTCCTTAACAGAACTATTAAAGAGTTCTTATACAGAATATGGATGAACATGTCTTTACAGTTACAAGACATAAAAGTGTACAAACATCAATTTTCAAAGGATTGCCTCCAGAAAATTCTTATGTTTAACATAATTTTTAAACCTTATTTATTTATATGCAATACAAGAACGGATATTTTGTCATTTCTGTGGCAAAGTTATTCGTGGTGTTGCTTTTCATTCATCTTTGAGAGTCCTGGTGAAGATTGTTTCTCTTTTAAATACTGGAAAAAAAGATACTAAAAAAAATTTGGGAGGGCTCCTCAGTCACTCTTTCCTACCATGCTCATCTGTACGCGAGGAATGTGGGTTGAAAATCTGGAGGGAGGAGCCAGGGGAAACTGAAAGTGTAAGTGGCTGAGGTACTAGAACAGGAAGCTTCTCCAAAATACAACCTTTCAGGAAGTAAGAAAATGGCATCTCTGCTTCCAGCTACACACAGAGTATGGAAGCTTGGGTTAGAGAAACAAGCAAACTCCCTCTGATTATCAGGCTCAGGAGGGATGTGCCCCCAGATAGCCATTAGGCTACAAATCTTGTCTCTTTCCACTTCCATTAAAAAAATAAATAAACCCTGCAGCACCTTCCTCCTCATCCCCCTCCCCCCTGCAAAGAGAGTAAAAACCAGGGACTCTCAGGTATCAGGTATCCACAAAAAAAAAAAAAAAAAAAAAAAGAGGGAGACAAACCAGCAATCATAAACATTTCAGGAAAATGAAATCATGAAAAAAAGATGCTAACATATTTTTTATCTATTTTTAAAGAGAATTTGCATCTGAGAGAATTTTTTAAAAAGCGATCAGGACATTAAAATCTATACAATTAAAATAATAAAAGGGAGGGCAGCCAGATGGCTCAGTTGGTTAGAGCGCCAGCTCTGAACAGCAAGGTTGCCAGTTCAATGCTCGCATGGATGGTGAGCTGTGCCCCTTGCAACTAAAGATTGTAAACAAGACTGGACGTGGAGCTGAGCTGCGCCCTCCACAACTAGATTGAAGGACAGTGACTTGGAGCTGATGGGCCCTGGAGATACACAGTTCCCCAATATTCCCCAATAAAATTAAAATAATAATAACAACAGTAATAATAACAAGCAAGAATATTATGTCATGAAATGAGAGCAGGCAGTTAGGAAAAGAACCAACCAGAGATCTTGGAAATACAAACAGCTATTGAAAAAACAGACCTTGAAGAGACGGGCTGGATAGCAGAATGGACACTACCGAAAACCAAACCAGAGAGCTGGAACATCAAGCAAGGAATTCTCCCAGAAGGCAACACAAGGCATGAAACGATAAAAGCTACGAACGACACGTAAAGCATCGTGGAGGACAGATCTTAAAGTCCCGGCCCAGGTCCACAGACGTCCCACTGATCTGGCGGTTATGTTTCCTGCTCATCTTCTTGGCCAACATTAAAGCCCCTTAGCGGGTGGGCTTTTCCGCAGGTATCGTTGACTTCCGGCTGGTGGCGCTGGTCTGGGCGGCGTTTTGTCCCCGCCCCCGGCTTCCCCTCCCAGCACCTGTTCCTTTCTGGGCCTCGCGGAGGCTCCCCCGAGGCCCAGGAGCACCCGCAGCTCCAGTGCATGCCAGTCCCCGGCCTTCAGGCACGTGGCGCGCAGCGAGCGAGCCAGGGCCAGAGGACCAGACACCAGTCCAGCTGTGACAAAACTCCCCACCTTCCGGACGCCGGGGGCGGAGGCCAAGATGCTGAGCGCGGACCTGTCATTTGTGCCACGGCCCCGCCCCTCCCGGCCCCGTCCCGGAGCCCAGGTCCCGCCTCTCCGATCTGGCCACGCCCCGAGTGTGGGGCCTCGTGGGAGTTGTGGTCCCGCGCGGGAGGCGGGACCCCGGCGGAGCGCCCTGGCACTTGCAGCTGCGAGGCTGTGGAACGGACTCGCGGTCCACTGCTGCGGAGGAGGCAGGACCACGCGGGCCCCCAAACAGGGGAGGTGCGGCCGGGAGACGTGGCGCCCTATCCTGGGCCCTCCCGCGTCCCTGGTCTCAGTCCTCAAATGCAGCGCTTCTCCTGCTCCTCATGGCGCAGCCCTGAGGCTAGAATTTGGCCGGATTTTCCCGAAACAGGGCTCTCTCTTTGACTTCGTCTTTCTGTGGCTTACAAATGACACCCCGACTTGAGGATTCTACGTTGACACCGTCAGAGGCTGCGTTCAGGAGCCTGGCACCCGCGTGGCCCCCACGTGCACACACCGAGCCCTGCCTGCACAGGGCCCTGCTCACCTGCGGCCCAAGAGCTGCCACACAGGAACACGCCTGGAATTGCCACCTTTCCCCAGCCCTCTGATAAAATCCCAGGCGCACCCATTTCAGATTTAGATCGAGGTATTTCAATCCCAACGCTGATTGCCTACAACTGTCTGGAGTATAAAAAAACCGGGAAGTTTCTCGTGTCATCCCAATACACAATCAATTTTAATCAGACTGTAGGGGGCGAAGCAACCCTTTTTCATCTACCCAACTAGAGTCTCCAGCTGGGGGCCTTGGAAATTAAACTGACAAAAGACGTTAAGACATGGGAATTCCACAATGAAATGTACTCAAGATGGTGCCAAGTGATTGAGGCTTACAGAGCTCCGTCATTACTGCTTCCTGTATTTCTTCTATTCCTTTCCGTTTTCTTATCCTTCTGATATTCCCTTACATGTATGTTAAAACTTCTGTAGTTATCTCACAGCTCTCGGATATTTTGTTCCTCCCCCCCCCCTTTTCTGTCCCTTCCCTTTTCCCTTTGCAGTTTCTGTTGACATGTCCTCAAACGTCGAGACTCTTTCCTCAGCTGAGTCCTCTCCTAATGAGCCTATCAAAGGCATTCTGCATTTCTGTGAAAGTGTTTTTGATCTCTAGCATTTTTGATACTTTCTGAGGATTTCCACCTCTCTGTTTACAATGTCCATCTGTTCACGCATGTCTCTATGTATTAGTGCCCTTAGCGTATTAATCAGAGTTGTTTTCAGTTTCCTGTCTGATAATTTCAGTATACTTGCCATATCTGAGACTACTTCTGATGCTGGTTTTGTCTCTTCCAACTGTTGTTTGCCTTTTAGTATGCCTTGTAATTTTTTCCTGGTAGCCAGACATGATGTACTGGGTAACAGAACTGCAGTAAAAAAGCCTGTAGATGTGATGTGCTGTAGGGGGAGGGGAAGTCCTCTGTAGTCCTGTGATTAGGTCTCAGTCTGTCAGTGAGCCCGTGCCTTCGGACTGTGAGCTTCCCAAATGCTTCTCAGTCGCCTCTCCCCCTTAGATGGACAGGATTGCTAGAGTTAGGTGGAGTTGGATATTTCCTTCATCAAGGTTGGTGAGGCTCTGATAAAGCCCTGATAGTTTAATAGTTTTTCTGGAGGGCAAGTGTTGTTCAGAAAAACAGAATGCTCTGAGTCTTTCAAAATGACCCCTTTTTCCCAGCTCCCCTGCATCTGATAATCACTGTGAAAACTGGGTCAAACTAGAGGTAAAACTCACAGAAGTGTGGCGACTCCCCTGGAGAGGTCATCTCTCAGCCTTGTATACACTGCACCTTCAGTGTGTCAATTACAGTTCAAGTTTTCCTGCCTTGGGGTTGGTTCCCACAGAGGTTTCTGCTTCCTGGTTTCTTTTTTGGGGAAGTTGTGATTCTCTGTATCTGCCTGCTGGTCTCTCTGATTTTAAGGCACCAGTTTGCCCTATGACATCACTTTTCTGAAGGATCTAAGGAGAGCTACTGATTTTTCAGTTTGTTGAGCTTTTCACTTGTTAGGAAGGAGTGATGACTTCTAAGCTCTTATGTGGTGGCCATTATAAAGTTTTTACTATTTGAAAGTGTTGACAAAAAACCATTCAGCCTAAGAAAAAATCTTATAAGAATTGATTTGAGCTAAACTGATGACAATTACCAGGAAACAAAATCTCAATGGATTGAGAAAGTGCTCTGAAGAATGATAGTTTTACAGCTTATTTTGTACATTAGAATCAAAGGAGGAGGCATAAATGTGTGTGTGGGGGGTGTTACATGAAATTCATTGTTGATAGATTAAGAGAGTGAGAGAAAGCTAAGCAGGGAAATCTCTGAGACATTAAAGTGTAAAACAGACACATGCTTCTTTTACATTGGTGGGTACAAGACAATTAATAATTAACATTTTTAGCACATAGAGATGGTATTTGGGGAACAAGATAACAATGAGGGGTTTTGTGGTCTGTACTGTGGTGGGAGGTTGTACCCTGGGGGGGTCTGGAAAAGATTACTCTGACATTCCCAGGTTATGTTATCTGAGATGCAAAAAGACAATAGACAGACTCACTTAAGGTAAAGACAGACCTTTGTCAAGGAAGCTACAGGCCTAGGATGTGGCTACCCACCATGATCCGCTTTTAATTAGGAATTTTTATGTTCAGACTATCCTTTGTGGTTACTTTTGGTCTCTGAGTTTGTAGGGCCTGCCATGCCGGCCTCCCCTGAGCTTGTCAGGTTTAGTATGGGGCCCCTTTTTCATCCACAAAAGCAAAGTAACTATTTTATTGTGTATTGATCATCATTAGTGTACCATAATTCAACCACTCTACTATCATTGAACAGTTAGGTGCTGCCACTTTTCCTTTATTTCTTATACTTCAATACTTAAAATTATTCTTTGTGCATTTAAAGTTACTATTGTTTTGAATTATTCTTATATCCAAAATTCACATCCATAATCCTCAACCCCAAACTCCATCAAAAAAAAGTGATTAGTGTTCATAATTGCTTGGATCTTTTGGTGGAGAGAGGGAAGGTGTGGGAAGAAAGGAATGGGGATTTAGGCCTCTTTCCTCAGATTGACATGGAAATTGCCTGAGTATCATAGGAAGTTGCCTGTTGAAACTAGTCATAACCCCCTTTCTCTACCATAGAAATAAGTAGCCCTGACGGCTGAGAGAGCTTTTATTGAAATATTGGTGATTGGCATTTCTAAAATTCCAGTGCTAAATGACCACACAAAAAAGGTCAATTATCTGTTAACCTGTGAGAAATTATATGCTAAAATGTGCAATTTACAGTTCCCCATGTTTCAACTGGATTAAACTTCTCTCCATACTAATGGTGCCAAGTGTAACCTAACTGACAAAAATGGACGCGTTTCTTCCACCAGCGCTGCTGTTCCAGACGTTGATTTGAGATTGTTTCTGCACAGGCTCTCCGCACACTGTATGCCGTTGGCGCCCCCTACCTTTCCTCTCCGTGCACTTCCCTCTCCTGCTCTTCATTTTCTCTCTTCATAATGTTGCACGTTCCCCAGAGAAAACCTGATTGATGAAAATAATTGAGAAAACATAAGATTTGTATTTTAAAAGGGATAAAAATAGTGTGCCACAAAGGAGTGAAACGCTAATGGAGTAAATCAGATAGGAAAAGTCTCAAATCATTTCAAATAGGCTAACCACTATTCTGTAAAATGGAAAAAATCAATTACTTTCATATTACTAATTTCCAGAACATCTCATAGTCTGGAAATTTTTGCAAACAGATCAATGTGAAACAATGTTTGTGGGGAGGGCAGGCAGGTCATGACTGATTTTAATGAAGCAGGCACCTTTGTGAAAATCATTTCTAAATGTTCTATTTAAAATTACTTAAAATGAAATAAGATATACGTAAATAAGTATTCATACGTAAATTAGAACATTACAGACAAAGCTAAAGTCTCTTTAAGCATTACTCTCTTCCAGTCCTGGTCCTTCTCTCATCCCACAAATTACGAGGTATGTTTCTGATCTGGTTGGTAGAAACAAGCACCATTACTGGCCCTGGGTTCCCTCTAATTCTCCTTTCCCAGCAGTAAGTGTTACCTGAGTAGTCAAGGGGGGCATCCATGGATCTCTGGGGGACTTTCTGTGAAGTCTTCACAGCACTCCGTCCTGTGACTTCTAGCTGTCTTGATCTCCTCAGATTTTCAGCTACATCTCTTCAAATCGGGGAGTCTACCAGGCCAGAGCAGACTTGGGTTTTCTTTCTCTGCACTGGAAGCTGGGACACTCCTAGGCATTGCCTGGTTTATATCCTAGCCCTGGGAAGCACTGTCCTTCTCTGCCTGGTGTGCAGTGCCTTAAAAACTGTTGTTTCATGTATTTCCTCTGGGTTTTTTTGTTGTTATTGTTTTAGGGAGGAGGGTAAATCTGGTTCCTGCTACTCTATGAGTATCTTGGCTATAAGGTAAAGTTGATATGTATCCACTTTTTGAAACTTATATGTAGTTAGAGAACAGGTATAGATGGGTTTATGTCAACCCCTTACGTCATTCTGCAACTGGTTTTTTCATTTACAATGTTTTCAAGCTTATTTTTCATGGCATGATTATATCATATTCATCCATTCTCCTTTTACCGGATATTGAAGTTGTTTCTGACCTTTGCTATTACAAATAATGCTGCACCCAGCATTCATATACATGTCTCCTTGTACCATGTGTAAGAGTTCCTTTAGGGAAGATACATAAGTCAAATTGCTCTCCCATGTTCCCATATCAGTTTATACTCCTAGAATGTATGAAGACCTATTTCTCTATAATCTTGCCAGTATTTGATATTGGCAAGCTTTTAAGTTTTTGCCAAACTGTTAGCCCATTATGATTTTAATTTGTATTTCTCTTATTTTTAGTGAGGTTGAGTTCCTTTTCATACTTTTATTGGCCATTTGTGTTTCTTCTAGGAATTTTGTTTAGTTTTTGCCTAACCTACTGAATTATTTTTTATCATATTTTATTTGAATAAATGTTTAAAAACTTGGATATTAATCTTTTGTTTCATATATAAATTATATAGTACATAATTCTATTTTATGTAGCTATAAAATAGAATATCACACATGTAATTAGTTGATCTAAGTTTACCCTTGTTTCATAATTTTCTATTGTCTGGTGGCATGGACTTTAAATTTATTCTGGTTAGGTTTATCAGATTTTTTTTTTATGTCTTTTGATTTTCCCTTTTGAAAACCTTTCTTGTTACCGAAGTTAAGAAATTCTCTTATGTTCTCTCAATGATTTTAACGTTAAATGTTTTACAGTTAGATATTTAATCTATTTGAAGCTTACTTTTGTGTACAGGATGAGGTAGGAATATAAATTGCATAGTTCATATATATAGAGGAAAATAACCCAATGCTATTTTTTGAACTGTCTACCTTTTCATCATTTAACTGTCTTTACCATATAGCAAATTCCAAAAGCATGAGTCTGTGTCTTGCATTTTTTTCTGTTCCATTAATCTTTTTTTTTTTTTTTTTTACTTTTCTTGCACCAATGCTCATTATTTTAATTTTTGTTGCTTTATAATATCTTGCAATCTAGGAGGGCAAATCCCCTCTTTATTTTTCTTTTTCAAAATTATATTGAATTTACCCTTCCATATGAATTTGGAATCAGTTTCATGTTGTCTGAAAATCCTGTTAGTTTGATTGGGTTTGTATTGAATCTACAGATTAATTAGGGGATCATGACTCTCTTTATAATAATGAGACTTACCTATTCACCTGGGATAGCTCTCTATTTAGTCAGATTCACTTTTATGTTTTTCAGCAAAGCTTTGTAGTTTTTGCAAATTGTTTTACACAGTTTTACTGAATTTATTCCTAGTTACTGTATAGCTTTATCTGTTGCTGTAAATGGGATCTTTTTTTCCTACTTGGTTATCGTTAGTAATAAGAAAGCTGTTGGTGTTGCATGTTGAGCTTATCTCTCCTCCAATCTAAACCCACTAACTAGTTTTAATAGTTTCTCAGTTGACTTGCTTGGCCCTACATCCATCTTTTTGTCTTAGCTCCGAAAAAATTTGAAATGACAATTTGGCAATTGTTTTAATTATTGATGATTTTCTAGGCTTCTGAGTCACCAACCTGAGCCTATGTTCTGCATCTGGGGTACAAAGCACAGGAAACTGTGCTCTTGGTAATGATGATGCAATTTGTTGGTTGGTCACTGATAACACCGGATTTTGTTCTTATTTGTCCTTTTCTTCTAACTGCAAAAACGAAAGAAAATCCCCTCTTGCTGACTTTATTGAGTTGGGCTTTAGCTTTTAAATATATAATGTTCATCTCTGAACAGGTTTTCTCTCAAAATGTGGAGCAAGAAGTAAATTGTAATATATGAAGATATTTACTAAGAAAGCAGCTGGAAAAGGTGCCGAGTACAAAAGCACCTAAGATCAAGGCCCCAGGACATACCTGTGAGTAGTGAGTAAAGATCCCAGGCTGGAGGAGAGTTCCTAGAATAAAAGTGCTCACTGCACAGCTGCACCTCTTCTCCCTGTCTCTCCTGGCCACTCCACATTTCCCACTCCCCATGCCATGGCATTCTAAGTGTTCTTAGCAATATGAGCTGTGATTAAAAAAAAAAAATACAGTGAATGTCTAAATAAGCATTGATTCAAAACGTTTACCTTTCATGGTCATTTTGACTTTGGGGAAGAGCCAGAAGTTGCACAGTGCCAGATCTGGTGAATAAAGTGGATGAGGACACACTGGAATGTTTTTATTTGACAGAAATTGCCGTACTAGAAGTGATGCGTGACACGGAGCCTTTTTCGTTGTGATCAAAAAATACGGTGAATGCTGCTACCAGGTGCCATCCAACAGAAAGGTGGGATCTTCAATATGGGAAGTGGCACATCGAACCTTAGTAACAGTGTCTGACAAATTTCAACGTGTTCAGTGTAGTCAGTCGGATGTGAGCTCCAGTTAAGAGAAGGTGTGGTTTAAAGTGTGTTGTAAATCATCCTCCATGATGACAGTGCTCCATGTCACATATCACTTCTGGTACAGCAATTTCTGTCAAATAAAAACATTGGGGTGTGTCCTCATTCATCTTATCTGGTACCCTGCAACTTCTGGCTCTTCCTCAAAGTCAAAATGATTCAGGACATCGAGGCAGCCACGACAGTGCAACTAAAGACACGAAAGAGGACTTCAGAACTGCTTCAGAAAGTGGAAAGAATGATGGAATAAGTGTGTTTGAAGCCAGGGGGAGTATTGTGAGGGAAATTAATGGCAATGTGTCTTTTACTGTAATACATTTTAAAAAATTTAAACATTAATTGTATTGTTTGATCACACCTTATACACCATACTGCCAGTTACCACATTGTGCCATTCTCTTTGTGGGAAACTAAACACAGCACCAAAACTGTGCTTTTCTAGCTCATGTGTCTTAATGGGCAAACAATTCAAAGTATGCTGGTAGAGTGGGCAAGCAAGATCCAATCTCCTGTTCGTAGAACGGGCACTGCATAAGTGAGGAGGAGAGGGGCCTATAACAGTGATTCATGCTTAAAAATAGGCGCCAGAATGCTGTGCCCTGTCAAACAGGATTGAAATCAGCAAAAAGAACCACAAACCCAACCTCAAAATGGATTCTAAGAGAAAATACCCTTAAAAAAATTTCCCTTCCTATCAGAAGGCAGACCAAGAGGGAGTTTCTCCTCCCACCTACAAATTCCCCCCAAAGGTTTCATCTGGAAGGTGTTTCTCTCTTTAGACACCCAGCGGGATCCTCTCTTCTGTCTGGTGTCTTCCATGGCACATTTCAGTGACTAAAACGCCAATCTGGAGAGTACCATGGGTCTCAGGACTACCAAACAGGTGGGGAGAGGCGCAAAGCAAGGCCCTGGTCGCCAAGAGGGTATGTAGACATTTACCGTTTTTTTGCATTTTTCAGAGCTCAGTTGTTAGACAGAGGCTGCTACTTTTTGGTAAATTGCTGATACTGTGTGCACTAAAAGCTATTAGTTATCTCTTTCAAACCAGTTCCTATTTTTCTATTTTTATGTGTGAAGATAGACATAGTTTATTAAAAACCCCTAAAGAGATTCCTATTAACTTGCACATCACGTTTGTATAGCAGATGATACCTTGATGCTAGGTTTAGTTAAAATATAACAATCTTAAACAAAATAACAAAAAATATAACAATGCTGAGTAAACACTGTCAATCTGTGCTCATGTAAGTAATCAACACAAAATGCCCCTTAAATTAAAACTTAAGTTTTTTTTAAAGCCCAATTCGGCATTTTCAAGAGAACTCCAGCTAGTTTTCTGCAGACGCCGCGCGAGTGTGTGCCAGGCGTGGTCGTCCCACTCGGTTTGTGTAGCGCTTGCCCTGAAGGTCATGTAACAACTAATGCCAAAGAGAAATCAAAATAGAAGTCGTTAGCGTGTACCGTCATGCAGCGGCACCGTCTGCCTGCTGATCTGGAAGCTATTTAGCCGAGATCGCCCCCCGGGCATTTCCACCCGGGCCTGCCCGCCTGGTGTCCTGGCTCAGAGCGCTCCTGGGCTGCTGCGCGGGTGTTAAGGCTGGTTTCTCCGCAGCCCGTCGGGGCAGCCACCGCGCGAGCTCGGGCCGCCTACCCTGGGACCTGGGCACGCGCTGGGACGCGGCGGGGCTGGGACGCAGCGGACCGGGACCGTCCCCGCGCCCGGCCCCGCCCGCAGCGCTGCAGGGGAGACAGAGGACGCGCAGAGAAGGGGTTCGGTGGTTGCCGGAGCAGGAAGTGAGCGCGAGGAAGAGCGGGTGGAGAGCTGGGAGGAGGAGGAGAGGAGGAGGAGGAGAGAGGAGAGGAGGAGGAGGAGGAGGAGGGCGAGGAGGAGGGGCGCAGGGCCCGGCGCCTGCTCCGGGCGTTGGCACCGCAGGACTCTCCGTCCCCGCCGTGCGCTCCCCCGCTGTCCGGAGGCTGCCAGCCCCGCTCGGGCGCTCGCCGGCCCACCCGCCCCATGGCTTCTCCGGACGACCCTCTGCGCGCAGGTAAAGTGGCCCAGCGCCGTGCTCTCACCTGGAGGCACCGGGCCACGGCGGGGGGTCGGGGCTGAGCCTCCTGCGACCCTCGTGGGGCGCCCACCCGGGGTCCGCAGGGGACAGTGACACGAGGTCCCCCCTCCAGACTCACGGCCCTGCCCCCCTCACTCGCATCTACCCCGGACTCGCCTCCGGCTTCCCACTCCCCCAGCGCTTTTGTTCTGGACTCAAGCCGCCAGGTTGGGACAAGTCCCTCCAACCTCTCTGGAAAAAAAAAGAGCGCGAGGGGTGGATTACCCTTTTCTTTTGGGCTCTCCCTGTCTCCCCCTCACACGCCATCTCATTTCTCCTCTTCTCTCCTCATTTCACTGCATTAAATGGGTTTGTTCTAAATATTGGCCCTCGAGCTATTTCATAAACTAGCGTCACAAAACCAAGGGGCTGGCCCACCTGTGGGACCCCACCTGGAGGGCCTTTGATTACAGTGGCCTCTAGTCCCATCCTTATTTTAAAACACTGTGTTTGTACCTGAGGCAGGAATCTAGATCGTTCTCTAATCTCACTTGAATTTAAAATTCTCCTCAGTCTTGACCTTCCAGGAGTTCTCTGTCCTTGCTCTCCCATAACCTGGGCTCTATCTGCAGTGAATGCTTGTTGAACACACGAATGAATGAATGAATGAATGATGAATGAATGAATGAATGATTTACACGTGGGACAGGAGGGGTCTTTTTCTAGTTTTGTGGAGGTTGGGAAGGCTGTGGGGACGGGGGGGGGGGGGGGGGGGGGGGAGAGGAGCAGGGAGACCAGATACACAGATGCAGAACCGCATATAACTGCTTAGGTAAACATGGTTTCTATTTTACTTCTTGGGCTCTGGCTGGACGAACTTGAGTGTTCCATCCTTAGTTTGTAGCTTGAGCAGTTGGGAGGAGACATCATCTGGAGATGGGTGAAATGACAGCTACATTGACATTATGATATGCTCTGTTGGGGTGAGTTTCCTGGACATTTTAAAGAAAGATCTAGACTCTTCAAGTGGGTTATGCTCCACATTTTATGATGGGAGATGGAAACTAAACACACGGTTTTCATATCCTCCCCCTTCCTGCATACCCATTGTTTGACATAAAGGGAGAAACCCTCCCGCTCTCCATGCCCGCTCTCACCTCTACATGGCTTCTGAGAACCTGACTGACAAGGTGCAAGAGGTGTTAGGCCAGATTTTGCTAACAGTGCTCTCAGGTCTCATTAAATGATGATGGTGAGGGGGATTGATTGAATGGGGGTAAACGTAAAATCTGCTCCCCGCCCCCTTATCAAAGGTGGTGTTTAATAGTCACACAGTGTATAAATAAACCTCAGTGAGTCAATAGTGTGATGAGGCCACCAGGGTGGTAATATGACCTTAGATGACAGTGAGAGCACTGAGAAATCTAAACTCCGGTGATGGTCTCTGAGTCAGCGTGGCTCAGCCAAACGGGGGCTCACAACCTGAAACAAAGGGACCTGGAAATCCCAGCATATGTGGCATGATGAGAGAACTGAAGATCTGATGATAGGAGGATGTCTAAGGAAGGAATGTCTCCTTGACTTTACAGAGTAGTGCTCTAGGTGGAATCTTTTTGGCTCCTACAGAGGGGAGAGGCCTCCTAAGGTAGAGTTCTTGTCACTTGCAGAGATGCTGAAGAACATATTCAGGCAAGGCATCTGAAAGATGTCCCTGTATCCATGCCCATTCTGGATTTATCAATAAGATGAGGGTTCCTCCATTAAGAAAAATAGTTTAAAAATGACTTCTCCTTTCTAACATCTCATTTGGTTTCTGTAACCTTCAGGGCACGCCCATCTACCCTTCCATTTCTGTAATGAAGCCACAGATGGTGTCAATACGTGGAACTTGTTAAATGGAATTTTCACTTCTCCACCCCAGACCAAGTTTCCGTCCTCGCCTGATTTCCTACACATACCTCCCAACTGGTGTTTCATACCCACTCTTGCCTTCCACCAAACTGTTTACCAAAATGTGGCCAGAGTGATCTTCTACAAACAACTCAGACCCTGCTATTCCTCTACTTAGAAACCTACAGTGACTTTCCAACAAACCCTCCGTCCTTAAACTGCTTCCATACTTTGTACACTAGTCTCTACCTCTTCCCTCCACCGACTGGTGCCTTTCTGTCTTGCAGCCACTTTGCCTCAGGTGTGCCTTGACACTTGGGTACCTCCTGCCTCCTGGTCTTTGCAAAGGTCTTTCCTACTTCCTAGAGCATTCCCTCAACCCACCTCTTCTCTGGTTACCTCCTACTCATCCTTCATATTTCAGCTCAATGTGAGATATTCTGGTGTTCCCCGGAGCTTCCCTTTTAGCACTTTTAGCACTTGTCACTAGTCATGATTATTTCACCCTTCCCCAAAACACACACACACTGCATTAGACTATAAGTTCTTGGACAGAGTGTACTTCTGTTTTGTTCAGCAGATACCTCAAACACTTGCACAGTACCAGCACATAGTAAATGCTGGCTGAATACTTACCGCCTCAGTGAATGAATGAAAAGAGAGGACATTTAAGCATATATGCTTCAAATTTTGGGTAGAAAAAGCTCTTCCCATATTAGCATCTGAGGAACTCATTCTTCAAGTTAGATAATGTGAACTAAGTTTACCTTGTAAAGTTAAAAAAGATGTTTGTATGTCCACATGCAAGTAACAAATGTGTACATGTCATTATTTTGTTACAAGCTTAATTACATAAACACCTTTTACACTAAGAAAATTGACAAGATTGTTGAGGTTACATGGGAGGAAAACAGTCATACTGGTTACAGTGTCACTATCTCACTCTATCTCTACCACCAGTCGGCAATCTAACACGGAGTGAGTCAGAATTGCCCGTCAAATGTGAATAAAATCTGGTTCCTGTTCATACAGATATTAAGACAAAGAGGCTTTGAAAGGCTGGGTTGAGGTGATGGGGCAGTTCCTTGCTTCCTTGCAATGAGCTAAGTCCCACTGCCACCCAGCACATCATGATGTCCTCTCTTTGTTCCCAGGGTCTCCTTTGCACTGCACAGGGGGCTTTCTCCCCACCCCCAGCCCTGGTCCTAGAGACCAGCTCAGGGCATAGCCCCTTAGGTGGCAACTCAGCTCTCACCGCCCCTCACAGCCCTTCTGTGTGCTTAGATGGGTCCGAGGTGCAACGTGCCTTCCTCACAAACCCTAAGAGCACTGGGAGCTGAAACCTGGACTCCAGGGGGAACAACTGCAAGCAGCACCCTTGTTTGGAAAGCTGGACCAACCAGTTCTTTGTCCAGACCCACCAGAGAGTGGTGACTGGTTGTGGTTTTCCTTTCTCCCTCCTCTTCCTTTTATCCTCCCCTCCCTGTGGGTTTTTCCAATGCCCACTTCATTTCTTTTCCTTTTTCTTAATGCCTCTGTCTTCTAAATTTTCTCCTCTCTACGCTTACCGGAACCTCCTCTTTTGTCCTTTTGTTCTGTCTCTTCCCTCCTCCTCCCTTTCGTTTGTCCCTCTTCAGTTCGATCCCCTCTGTAGGCACGAGGGCCAGACAGACATGTTTGACACACAGATGCTAGGAGCGCCCTTCCTTGATCCCTGTTTTTTTCTCAGCCTGTTCAGCCACTGCTCTGAAGTCTGAGGATGACAGAGAGGAAGATAAATTAAACGAGGTCAGCAACACCCACAGCGGTTCTGAGAGCTTTGTCAGCCTGAGTCCAGTTAGCTTTCTCAGTGTCCTTGTAATCACTAATGCAAACAGCTGTAGGTCAGAAGAAAAGCTCTGCTACAAAAAATAATAACAAATGAAAAAGAAATTAACTCTAAAATCACAAGTTCAGAGAATTGCCTTTAATTATTCACTAGAAAGCATTAGAGTCCACACCCTTTTGGCTCTTGATGCTGGGAATTTGGGAAGCTCTGACTCACTTCCCTCTTTGCGTTCTCTGGAAAGACATCCTTAGAGCAGATCTTTGAACTTCTTTGGAGAAACTGTCTCTAGGAACTATTGGCCCTTATCTAACGGGACTAATAAGGGCGATGTTAGAATGTGACGGTGCGGCTATGGGGCGACTCACCAGTGTCTGTGTTGGGCAATGTGCCTCCTGCAGAGGCCGCTGGGTGTGGCGCCCAGTTCCCAGGGTTCCGGAGACTCTGGATCCCTAGATAATGAGATCTGGTCTTTGGATGGATGATGAGTAGATGAGATTCTGGATGTAGAGTCGGTGCTGAAATGATCTGGGGGGATGTTGGGTGAATGTATTGTGCACGTGGGAAGTACGTAAATTTGGGGGGGCCAGAGAGTGGACTGTTATGGGTTGAACTGTGTCCTCCCCCCAAATATTGTTGTGTTCCAGTCCCCAATACCTTAGAACGTGACCTTATTTAGAAATAGGGTCTTTACGGATGTAATCAAATTCAAATGAGGTCATTAGAGTGGGTTCTAATCCAGTATGAGTGGTACCCTTATGAAAAAGGGAAATTTGGATGCAGAGATTCTCCCCAGAAGAGCCTGTCATGTGTTCAGTGCATGAACCGCTTCTAAAACCCTGAAGGTGGAAAACGGGCATTTTGAAAGCAGGAAGTCCCAGCTCCAAATTCCGGCTCTTCACTACCCTGGGACCTTGGGTATTCAATATGTAAAAGGCGGGGGACACCTCTACCTTTCTCAGGGTTCCTGAAAGGGTGAGCTGAGACTGTGTGCAAACCATGCAGCACAGGTGGGCAGCAGGTACGTGGGAGGCTCTAGTTGCCACTGACGAGGTTTGGGTATTTGAGTGGGTGATGCGTCAGTTCACAAACGGGGCTTCCTATGTCGTAGTAACCTTTCTCCTGAAGGTGCCCTCTTACCCACAGGACCACTACTTGTCAGCACTCCTGGGCTTTTAAAGCTGGAAGGGCACTTGGGGGCTCTCTCTTCACTCCAAATATTAGACATGAGGTACTTGCCCAGAGTAACAAATAACTGTGCCGCCCGCCTCCTTGCTCTCACCTGAGGGCTCTGAGAGCCAGGCCAGGGCTTCCGTTCTCCACTAGTTTCTCTCAGGCCTTTTGAGAAAGTCCCCAGGAGATGCTCATGTGAATGAAACATCATTCTCACCGCCATCAATGAGATCCCTCTCGACAGTTGCCAGCTGACCTGATCTATGCCTTGTTTATTTCCTTATTTTTTCTGTATTCCCACAGACATTTGGGCCTATTTCTAGATTCTCTATTCTGATTACTTAATTTATGCGAGCATCAAACTTTTAATTACTGTAGCTTATTTTTGAGAATTTTCTTCATTTATTTTTATTTTTTTTATAAACTAAGAACCTTGTCTCTCTCTACCCCACTATAAAAATCCGTGCATGTATGTGTCTGGCACTTATATAGTTCTTACCGGGCACAGTTGTGAACATGTTAAGTTTACAAACTGGTGTAAAAAGATACCTTTATAATTTTTACTCTGGTAACCAAGAACAGGTATGTCTTACCATTTTGTTTTGCATGTCAGTGGTGCTCTGAAAAAAACTGCCATTACACTGCATCAGTATTTTCTATTGCTTCCAGTAGACCTCAACCTACTACGAGTTTTAGCTCCATAAATCAATTTTCCCAGGGCCTGATAATCTCTGGATTTGTGGTTTTTTCCTTTTTACCTTTTGACCCTCTTGTTTAGAGTGACCCATCCAGGGGAGTGGAAGCAGCTGAGGGACAAGGCATTGCCTTAGACAGTAGAGGGGCAGCCAGGAGCTGGAGCAGGGACCCCACGGGGGTGGAGAGGGTCGGGGAAGAGGTGGGATGCTGGTCTTGCCACCTCGGAGCTTGCATGGTACCCTTTCTGTCTCAGCTCCTCTATCTCATCTGATACCAGAGCCTTGTCTGAGGGCTCAGCCTATTACCTGGGACAGTAAAAAAAAAAAAAAAAAAAAAAAAAAAAAAATTAGAGCTTCTAAGTAAACTATTAGGTTTTATACCATATAATATTGTGAACATGCAGCTCCAAGAGCTCTCAGGAATGCCTTAGGACAACTTCCTATTTCTAGACTGGTCTCAAATAACCAGGATCAGCCCTCCCCCAGGCTGCTTAGGTGCATAGCTGCCTGGGGCTTGAGCAGTCTGCCGAGAACACGTGTGGAGGAAGGAACATCCAACAGCCTGATCCACGGCAGAGGCTGATCCAGTCACAGCCACTTCAGTGAAAATAGTGAAAGGTCCGGAAGTGTCTCTGAGACCTGAACGTGCTGCCGTTCCTGATTACCCTCTCACTTTGCCGTCATGCTTCAGGAAACAGAAAACCTGAATTCTGCGTGCCCTTTCTAACTGCAGCTCCCTTTACTCTCGGAGATTTCAGACCAAAGCAAGAGACCTGGTACCTCCAAACCCTGTTGTCTGCCTGTGTCTTCCTATTCACCTCAGAACCCTCTGAGACACACTCAACGATGGCCCAGAGCTGGGTCAGCTCCGAGGGGGAGTGTAAGGTCATCCTGCCTGGTGGTTCCCAAAGTAAAGGTGATCAGCTGAGTGTGGGCACCAGAGACCAGGGCCCCTCAAGCTATGACAGGAAGCTGCTAATGCTTACGTGAGTCATCCAAGGTCACACCGCAAGACTTGTCCGAGGCCAGACCACTAGCTCTCCGTGGTATGCAGTGAGGACACAGGCCAGTATTCCTTTCTGGTAACTGTCTTATTTCCATCCTCTCTGCTCCCTTTGGTGATGTTCTGCTTTTCCCAGCCACCTCCTCCATTTTCCTCCCCTCTGTCTTTTTCTCTTTCCTTCCTCTCTTACTAATTTGTCTGTAGGAAGCAGGACTAACTTGTCCTGGACCCACTGCGCGTATCTGCCCAGGATGCTGTCAGGGTCATTTAGAAACCCCCCAACCCTCCTGCACCCCAGGACTCCAGTGCTTCTTAGCCCATTGACCTGAAATTCCATTGTTGATACCTATTACGATACTACTCCCCCAGGGGGGCTAATGTTTTAAAGTGTTACCATCCAGGTACACTTTAGTGAAAATGAAATTGTTGACATGAGGCTGTGACAGGAGGAGGGAAGAGGGGACTTGAGGCTACTTAGTGGTAGCTTCCACCACCCTCTGTCCAGCCAGGAACCAGAATATGAGAAGTAGGGAAAGGAAAGACTAGAAAACCAAATACAGGTATGTCTGGCTAATGTGTCATGTTCTTTCTCATCTCTAGGCCTTTGCCCATGCTGTTCCTTCTGCCTAAAATGCTTTTCCCTCCCCAACCCCTTCTCCTAGCTAGCTTCAACTTCTCCATCCAGACTCAGATATGAATTCCTAGGCAGGCTCTCCTGCACGCCCCTCCTCCCCCCACCGTGCACCCCAGGCTGGACACTCGCTCTTCCTGTGTGTTTCCACATTCTTAATCCGAAGTGCTCTGTGTTATAATTGCCTGTTACTCGGACAGCAGGAGTTCCATAAACTCAGAGTGGATTTAGCAACACAATTTGTTCTTATTTTCTTTATGTTGATTTAAATCCGAATCTTAGTCTATATCCCACTGAGCTGGCAAGAAATTCCATTTCAGTACAACTGGGCCCTTGGCCCCCTCCTTGGGGTCACACAGGAATCTGAGAGGATGATGTCGTGCTTGGAAAACGAGGGGGAAGCCCTGAATTTTTAGTGGGAATCGATGTTCTCCTTGTCTAAGCCTGAGGTGACCCTTGAGATCCAGCAGCCCCCTGTTTCTGTACCAAGCACAAATCGTGGGTCTTCTTGCTGGGGCTGGGACACTGAGACCCAGGGGTTACCCCTTCTGTGTGTTCCCTGATGCGGTCTTGCCACCTGGGCTCTGCCAGAGACCAGGGTACAATCCCCCCTCACAGAGCTGCGGACATCTGTCCCTGCTCTTGGGAGGACTCTGGCAAAGCTCTGCCTACGTGTCCTACTCCTCTGGTCACCTCCTTTAACCTCTCCAGTGACTGTAGGGTGCCCTAAAACAAACAGAGGTGTTACCTTCACACCACATCTTCTTCTGGCATTGTAACGAGGGAAACCTCAGGGAAAACAGAAAAATGACCCCCACAAATTGTCCTGCCACGCTTGTTTGGATCCCCAGAGGCGGTGCCAGGCCCAAGGGCCTGGCCCACAGTGTACTTAATGAGGAAGTTGGACTTTGAGTAGCCCAAGGCTGCCCCCTTGGGGTTTTGCTGGTCACACACTGCAAAGCTAGAGGATTTCACGGTTATTTATTAAGAAAGCTTTCCGGCAGGTGTTTTGTAAAGGTAGCTGGCTCCTTTTTGTGTATTTTCTCATTAAATTCTTGAAATGCAGCAAGTGATAAAACATAAGTAAAATACTGAGAAATCAAAAATCACTTTTGGTTTGATAAAGATTCTGTGGGGTATTTTTGACCTTGGTAATTCACACGAACTACATCCAGATGCTTAGTATTTTAAAATGATAAAAATGAATCGCCGGAGAGTAGGAAATAAGGAAAGAAGCGGAAGTCAGAATTATTAATGTCATTCCTGCTTGAAGTTATAATCAGATCCAATATGCAAAAGTGTTGTTAACATCATATCTGCATAAGTTGTGGTCATTTGTAACTCTGGGTATTTGTTGATATTTATAAGTAAACTGTTTCAAAGTATGTTTTTTTTAAAATAAAGTTTATTTATCTTAATCTCTTTCTTGATACAGTTTAAACCCATCCCTTCTTATTTTGACTACATTAACCATTGAAAGTAAGTTTTTCTCCAGCCTGGCAATGGTAGCTTACATCTACATGAAGACAATGATGAAAGGATACATTTATGCTTCTAAATTAAAGGAAGTACTCTCTATTTGTGTTTTTGTTTTGTGTCATTTTGTTTTTTACAGATCACATGGCGAAGGAGCCAGTGGAAGACACAGACCCTAGCACTTTATCCTTCAACGTGGTAAGTTACAAATTCTACACTAATGGCGGTGACGTCTTATTTTTCCTTTTTTCCCCGTTGATATTTCTTTACATTTTTTTTTTACTCAGTATTTCCACAAAGATCAGAAACCCCAAAACGAAAATTTCCCAAGATAAGTTTTTTTTTTTTTTTTTTTAATTATCATGGTAAGATCTGTGGCATAATAAACTTTGGGTTTCTCCAGGCTAAAAGTGGTATTAGACTCGGTTCTGGTTTTGTTCGTACCAGAATTGATCTCAGATTATGCGAGATCTTTGTCTACTTGTCTACCTTTAATATTATCTATGTTCAATCACCCCTTCTTTAAAATTCAAAATTCAAAATATCTAACTTGACAACCAAGGGAAAAATAGGACTGCCTAATGATAACTGAGTGCTACCTGTATGCCAGGTGGGTACACTCTGATGATTTACTGATGATTTATAGGGTGTTGAATCCCCACCCTAAAAGGTGGGCACTGCCCATTTTCCAGATGAAAAGCTGAGGCGCATGGGGTGAGGTCAGTTGTCTCACTTGGAGCAGCCAGGTGGGATTTAAACCCAGCAGCTGACTTCAGATCCCTGCCCCACCCTCCTGTAAACCCTCTGGCATGTCTACTGCTTTCAGCTTGACCAAAGTTTTCGCACACATTGGTCTTCACCCTCCACTGAAACTATGAGACGGTGGGGCAGGTATTTTTATTCCCATTGTACAGATGAAGAAATGGAAGCTAACTGACTTGTATGAAATTACCATGCCCTCCTGTGCGGTACTGCCTCTTGCTTAGGACTAAATCCGTGCCTCTCACAACCTTCCTGGTGTTACTGTACATACAGTGTGAGACACATTCCTTTTATCAAAGTGTTTGGAGGATCTGATCTACTGAATCATGAAAAATTCTGAGAACTTATTTAGCTAACTGACATCAAATACATTTAACATAATTAAATTCGATGTCTTTAAGTCTTTGGTGATTCATGAGACTCCTCAGTGTCTTGAAGACCTGAGGTATTTGTTTTCGTGGCTGTTAGTTAACCACTGCAGAGTTTGATAAGTGATCTGAAAATAAGACCTAACTGGAAAATAACCCTAGCATGATTTTTCCGGATGCTTATAGTATGAAATAAGCCCTAATGCATCTTTTGGAGCAAAAATTAATATAAGACCAGTCTTATTTTGGGGGAAATATGGTAGGGCTTATTTTATATTATGAGCATCCTGAAAAATCATGCTAGGATTATTTTCCGGTTAGGTCTTATTTTTGGGGAAACAGGGTAGGATGGTTAACTTTTATATCCATCCTAGTCAACCAAGGACAGAGGTCTACAACAGTGAGTACTGCCCAGAACACATACTTGTTGGCCCAAATGGACATCACAGAAATGGTGAGACAAAATGGGTCTGTCTCTATAATTCATGAAAACAAATGCACCTCAATTTTAAACTGTAGGTAATACAGAGGGGGAATAGCACTGCAGATAAGAGAGGAAGTGTGGTTTCATGGTCAGAGCTGAGGAAATTAGAAAGGGGTATTCTGTTTCATGTTCCAACATCAACTTCTCATCAACGTTGATTTCGTTTCTGTAAAACTGAGAAAATAAACAAGCTTATGGGTCAGCCCTAATGATAAGTCCAAGGCAAAAAACTTGCAAGGTTTTAAATTAAAAACATGACTTTCCCAAGACAAAGCTTTCTTTTCACTTTGATCGTATAATTGACTGTGGTGTTTAAAAATAACTTTCTTCTTTTGTTGGTTTCTACAGTCAGAAAAATATCCTATTCAAGATACAGGACTCCCTAAAGGTATGTACAGTTAATGTAACTACTTGAACTTGTGATTATTTTAATCTCGAACAAAGCACTAGTCAAAGTAATTCTGCATTATTTAAAATTGTAAAACAGAAACATACTGATCATTTAGTTCACGATATTTTTATGATTATCTCAGGCATGAATTTTCTTTTTAAAATCTAGAAATTATTTTGTAACCATCAAGCATCAAATTCCTGTGGTGTTTTTAACGTGCATATGACAAAGACACCCAGGACTCTGGACTACAAGAAGCCTAACCTAACGCAAGTTAGTTTAAAAAAGTGGGGAGGGATTCTCTGGCTCTAGTCCTTTGCCTCCTGCTGGGCCCACGTGTTTGAAGGGCAGCTCTAGATGAGGCTCCGTCCTGCCCTCTCTCAGAGCTCTGTTTTCTGTAGTGGCTCCGTTCTCAGCAGAATTTCCCCACACGGTGGGAAGGATGGTCCCTACACCTTTAGCTTCACTTGGTACTGCTTAAGATGGTAGAGAGAGAGGGAGCCTTTCCCCAGCACCCATAGCACAATTTTAGGGACGGTTGTAATCTGAGTGGTTTGGCCATGTGGCCGTTGCTGAATCAGTTGTGGTCACCAGGACGCTGGAGGACTTTGGCCAGGTATGAGCTTTGAGGTTGGGGTAGGGGAACCTGCAGTCATTTCCACCCAACCCACAGAAAAGCAGGTTCTGCTACCAAAGGGCCAAGGGATGCTTGTCGGGCCCCAAGGCAGAAAGGGCACTTTCTTAACCCTTAGCTGGATGTGTGGACACGTTGCAGACCAGGAGGTGGCCAGGCCTTTACCTGTCCTAGTCCCCCTGCCAGGCAGTTTGTGGGGCTGTGGCCATCAGCCATCATGTAGGCCAGGCTGCTTGTTGTCACGATGGAGCGTGTTTACCTTGTGCTCTGCTGACAACCAGGGAGGAAGAGTGGGGGGGAGGGAGGGAGAGGAACATTCAGATCTGACCAACTTCCGAATGGGCACCCCCCCTACCCCTCACTTCCTGCAGAGGGAGGACTTCCCAGCTCACATTATGTGGGTTTCCCGGCAGTACCTGTGGTAATGGGTATTATAGGGTCACTGCCTGGAGGTGGGCGAGAACTGCCAGGGCCCACCTGTGGTTAAGCCTGGGTGCTGCTACCAAGTCTCCCCTCTCTTCATTCCCTACTCACCAGACTCCCCCCTGCTCCCTGAAATTAGAGTTTCATTCCTTTTTCTCCTACTGCACATGTCCCAAGAATGGCAGTGGTATAGGGAAGGCCAGGTGTGAGCCCCAATCCTGGCCTTGAGGGGAGGTTTCTGGCTAGCTCACTCGCCCATTCCTCTCTCCGTGAATGACTCCTGAGTGTCCTGAATCCCCCAATGTTTGTTTCTCTAGTTCAGCAGGAAAGTGGAGGGTGTGAGCCTGGCAGCCAGGCACAGAGGGGAGGCAGTCTTGGGTGGCATAGAAGATATGCATCGTCCAGGGAGCTTGTTTAAAATGCAGATTCTGGGCATGGGTTTGGCCAGCGAACCTGAATTTTAATGCTTCTCTAAGTGGTTGAGACACAAACCTCACTTTGAGAGTCAGCCTAAGAAGCTTCAGGAACTTGGTGTGTCCGCCAGTGAGGTCTGTGGAAGAGAGAGCCCAACTCAGCCACACCGGCTTGGAGTGGACTCAGCAGCGACTTCAGGTCCCAGGTGTCAGTCTCCTGTTTGCCACGCGGGAACGACAGGTCAGCACCCACCTCCCAGGGAGCTTGTGAGAATTTAATGGACCGAGTCTGGGACAATGTCAGACGGGTGGAGGGAACTATGAAAAATCAGGGCCGAGGACTGTCAAAAGCTTTCATAGCAGAGTGGCAAAAGTGGGACTGTTTTAGACAAAGACTGAGTTGCAGTGTCTCTGGGAATGCAATGTCATGGTTTGATCTGTCTAAGGATCTTTTAGATTTTTTATCACCCTTTCACATGACTTCCTGTTTTCAAAGAAAAAGATTATTGCTTAATAACCTGATACTTTAGTAACTGTATGATTGGGGTTCTCCTAGAACTTGAGTTTCACAAAACCTTAATTAAAATGGTGATGAGTTGACAAGTAACATGGCTGTGAAAACCATACACTAGATCTTTCCTCTGGCCTTATTCCTGGGGAATGGCATTATTAAGCATGTGATGTTTTATCTTCAAGGAACTACATCATCTTCTATGTAATGAACCATGTCCAGACATTTAAATACTTACTCCAACATTTCCATTCAATAATATAACAATTTAATGTCCGCTAGTATTTTCTTTTAACATACCATAATGGACCCAATATCATCATTAAATGTTTATGGTAATTTTCTCAGTGAAGTTGTTTTTAGGGGAAAAAACCTATCTGAATCAGTGAAGAGACTAATTTATAGATTTAAAAGTAAATGTCATCTAATTTTATTAAGTACAAACTGAGACTGACATTTAAGTGAATTTTAGAGGAGCTTATAGATGAGTCGTTTGTAATTAGCTTGAGCAATTTCTATTTGGTTAAAAAGTACTCAACATGTATTTTCTTAAGCAGATAAAGCATGTTTCACAAACTCTTTATTATGCCTCTGTATAATATTCCTACTTTACTCATGGACAGTAGAAAGCTAATTCCTTAAAGCCGTCCAAACCAGAGTGGTTTTGAATAATGTGGTTTTACCATAAATCAGCTGTGGAAATCTAGTGTAATTTCAATGATCAGCATGTTTTTAAGGTGAAAAATGTTATTCTACCTGTTTCTCATTGGGCACGAGTGTGTAGCTTCTGCCTCCCATGATTTTAGAGACCTCAGAGGGTTCATTCTGTCCGGACTCTTTTATGGTAGGGGTTCTGTGACAGCCCACAGACACTGAACTTAGGACTAATTTAAGGTTGGACAGAATTCCTGATGTTTCGTAGATGACGCCTGCTTGGGTGTTCTGAAAGGAATGTGACTCTTCACATTTTGAGGAAAAATATCTTTGGGAAAGAATTCTGAGACTCTATTCATAGTGAGGGGACATTGCACATGAATACATCATAAATCAATTAAGATTTTATCATCTTCATTTTTTCTGGTGTGAATGCTCTTTTAGTGTTCAAAAATTTTTATAGTGAATTTAAAGTTAAAAGAGAACTAGAGTAGACTGATACTATTGTTAATAATTTTGAGGAATTTGAACTTAAGCATAGCTGATCTTTGGGGTGCATTTTAGAACAATTTGTTAACTAAACGTACAAGTGTTAGTTCTTCAAGTTGTCATAACAATTTGAAAAAGTTAGTAGAAAATAAACAAGTACCAAGGAAGTCACTGAAATAATTCAGAAGTAAAAATGTTTGCCCTAAAATTAGCAAGCTGATATGTTGTGTTTTATATGATTTCTCACCTCGCAGATTGGCAGTCTTTCGTTAATAGGTTTTCTTGTTCAAACATGAAACCGAACACCCTACCACCTGCATGGTTTGCTGTATGTGCGGGTCCTGCTCATTCTATAAGTACACTGCCTCCCACCGACGTTGACAGACTCTCTTGTGAATCTCCTGTTATAATAAATCAAACCTCAACCCCCTCCCCCAAATGATAACATGAACACAAAGGTGACCATTTCTGCAAAACTTGTTTTCTTTTGTGGAGGGCAGAAGGGAAGTGACCACAGGAGTGTTTGGAGTGCCACATAAGAAAAATTGCTATTTCAAATCAAGTTATCCTTGTATTGGGGGAAAAAACTCACTCTTACAAAAATGTTGGGTTGACCTTTATGACACTAGCCATTGTGAGAAGAAGTGTGGCTGAAATTACAGGTCTATTACTTTCTGCTGTGAAGAGTCACACATTAGTCTGCACCAGAGTCTGTGGAGTGCTTGTTGGATGTCAGATTTCTGCGGCCCCTGAGATTCCAGTTAAGGAGTCTGGGGTGGAGCTTAGGAATCTGCGTTTTTAATAAGCAGCCTACGTGACTCAGAAACAAGAGCTGAGGACTGGATCTTAAGAACACAAGCATAGGCTAGGTCTCTACTGCTGTAGCTTGAAAAGATATCACATAGAATTTCAGTAAAAGACCATGCTTTTAGTTTAAATTTTTCAGATAATACTATTAAGGAAACAACGTCTTTTACTCTGGTCGTAATTGTGCTGGAGGCAATGAATATAGCCCCTGATTTGAACAAATTAGCCTCCCAGCACACAATAGGTGAACGAATATAACAAACATAAAAAAATGAAGAGCTAAATCAATCTTTCATTCTTTCTTATCTTTTGAACACTGAGTTAAATTATTCTCTATCTAAGGCTTTATAACTCTAAAAATTTACGTGACTGAAACATTTCTTTCATAGCATACTATATTTCTGTGATGTTAAGTTTAGAGGGTGATGTTGAATTGTGTGGTTAAAGAGTAAAATCTAATGGAACAAAATCAGTGTTTAACACATTTGTATAACTTTCACCACACATTGGGGAGCTAAGTTACAACATGTAAGACAACGTGAGGATGAAGTTCATTCATAACAGCGAATTTTGAAAGGTGTTAAACATTTCATATGCATGTCATGCTCCTTTGACCTCCCTGGCAATCCCCACTTTCATAAGAGAACTGACATGGTTTGCGTTTGACTTTTGGGGGGTGAACTAGCAAGACAAGTATAACCCCACTTTGCTGTCTGAAAGGCTTAGTCAAATGTCAGACAAGTGATTGACACAGTGGAGTTGGATGTCAGGTCAATCAGGGAGTGTGTTGTGCGTGCCTCTCATTCACCTCATTGGTGAGAGAGGGATCCTGCCTTGGGGTGGGGATGGTCAAACACACTACACCTGACACTGGATGGATGACATCCACAGGCATTCATTAGTCACATGTGCTCACAGTCTAGAGGAGGCAGACACAGCCCACCATGCAGGGCCTCACCGGGGCTCCACTGGGGAACAGAGTGAATAGCCAGGCACTGCTGGAGGCAGCCCTTGTAGTAACAAGAGGGTGTTACTACAATGGTGCCCCCTGGTCCCTGACGGAGAATGAGATGGGCTTGTCTGATTACTTCTGTGGGCTGGCAGAAAACGGAAGCCCACCAGGCAGGGATAAGCACGGACTGTGCTGGTCCCCTTGGTAAGGCACGTTGTTTAGTGAGGGGGACTTCTCCGTGGAACAGAGTACCATTTGAGACCCTCCTGATTTTACCAGGTGGCAAGGCAGCACATCATATGGAGTCTTAATTTCAGCCTTTCACCACAGAGTGTGTGCTTTCTTTATCAAGCTTCTGTCTTTTTTTTCCCTAGCTGAGGAGTGTAATCCAATTACTTTGAACTGTCCAACAAATTCTGATGTGCAACATCAGGTAAGAATAATTTCAGTTATATTTCTACCGTTAAGCACATGCTAATACAACTAGAATTTTCTTTCTTTTTTCTTTTTCTTTTTTTTTTTTTAGGAATTATTTCCTAGAGCTTTAAAAATAAAGAAAGAAGAACAGGATTTTTAGATAATAAAATAAGTTTGGAAATAATCTTTAAGAATCCCAGTAATGTAGCATATCCATAGAATTTCTGCTACTTCTAGTAACTGGAAGTTTGCATCTACTCTGTGAAATAAATATTTATTTGTATGCTAAAAACAGACAACGTCAGTGATTTAGAGAGGAGAGTTGCTTTCTTTCCCATGTAATTGGTTTGTTGTGGATGGGAACCTTTTATTAAGCTGCAACAAAACTAAATAGTCTAATAACATTTGTGTAATGTTTTATAGAACTTTTTTCAGATATCTGAAGTCAAACTTTAACATATTATTGTCACTGTCTTTTTCCAAAAAGCAAATACATTTATTGTTTTCTGGTTATACGAGAATGGTTGTTATTTTAAACTTCAGATAGGACAAAATGTACAAAAAAAAAGAAGAGAGACTTGCCTGTCATTTCACTGTTCATCTTTTGAGGTACATTCTTCCAGAAACTTCCTTGAATTGCCATGTGCTTCAGTTACATCTGGTATTGTCCTGTCCATCTCGTTTACTCACTCAAAGCTCATTAGAAAATTACACAATAATACCTGACATCTGCTGAACTATATTTAGAGCATTAAATATCTCAAAAAGCATAACTTGCCTCAAGTTGAGTCCTCTCTTTCCATAACACCAGGTTAATTTTTAACAAGACAAATTTGAAGTTTTGTTTAATCTTGCTTTGAAAACATCAGTCTTAATAAATCATTACTAATGATATTCTTGGATAGCTAAATCACTTTTATAATAAAGCAAAGTTATATAATACAGTTGATAAAACAAGCAATTTTAGTTATAAACATTTTCATTGAAAGTTGTCACTGGTGCTACTTCAACTTGGATTAGGAGGTCTTCAGTCATCCATTGTGGATATTGTATTCTTCTTTGTTAATCCTGATACTCAGCATTTTCCCTGGAATTACAATCTAGTGATTGACTTTGATACTGATTGAATTTCAACTAATTTAGTAAACCTAATATACACATTTTTTTCTTGTAATTCTTAATATGTTTAACAAAGTTTTGCTCCTCACATTTTTTGTGACGTGTTATAGACTCCTTTAAAGATACAAGAATGCTATATTGTTTACTTTACTTTTTGGGATTTTCCAAAACTGTTTAAGATTATGTACAGAATATACATTAGGACACTCTTCAGTGTCTTTTCTAATTTTAGTGTTAAAGTTCTGTCTGTGTGAAGCAAAGACTATCCATCCTAAAAGATGAAAATATACTTATCAACTAAAAAAGGGGGGAAAATATCTATTTGAGGTGGGTGTTTTTTTTTAAATTTTTGTTTTAAAACAGAATGTCTTATATTCCTATAAAAAGTAGGCAGGTGCCTAGCTATTTCAGTTGGTTATTTCTTTGTCTAATCTATAGGATTTGTTCTAACTGCAAGACATTCAACAGAAAGATTCTTTGAAACCAACTTGGCAGTTAGAACAAAGAAAACTCACCAGGGGAGAAACGTTTAAAGAAACAAAACAAAACAAAAAAACACACCCATACTCCATTTTCCATAGCTCAGACATTAAAAGTAAGCTGAAGACATGTCATTTAGAATATTTCATATTTGCTCTTTTAGTGATGTTTAGAACTTAAAAACTAAAATCCACTTCTATGAGCACTTAATTTTAGCTGCCTTGTTTGAGTGATACAAAGAAAAACACTGTGGTATCCGGGGTTCAAAAATTGAAGTCTGACATCTCAGACAAAATTTCATAAAGAACCCTTTACTTTTAGTAATTTAAAATCAACACCCCATCTCCTAGGGCTACCCTGCTCCTTTAATTTATTACAACCTTTATCAAATAACTAAGGTTTCACTACTTTAACTACATGTACAAATATATGGCTAATGATAGTAAGGCAACCTTTGTTCTAGTTTGTAGCCAAGAATCCATTCCAAGTGGGACTGAAGTTATAAGAAAAATAGTAAATATTAGGATGCTAAGTTGGAGTTAGAGGTAATGGAAAGAATGACGT
This sequence comes from Rhinolophus hipposideros, assembly GCF_964194185.1. Lineage (NCBI taxonomy): Eukaryota > Metazoa > Chordata > Mammalia > Chiroptera > Rhinolophidae > Rhinolophus > Rhinolophus hipposideros. Next base: position 21,930,614 of record NC_138072.1, on the reverse strand, counting down.
TTTCCTCTATTTATGTTGTTTATTTGGTTTTACCAAACTGGAGGGTTTTGGTTTTTTTTTTAAGTTTTAAAAACCACATTAAATTATTGGCTCATTTAGTTGTGACAAATGTACCAAACTCTTGTAAGATGTTAATAAGGGAAGCTGGGTGTAGGGTACATAGGAACTCTCTATACTATGTCCTCAAATTTTCTGTAAATCTAAAACTATCGTAAAATAAAAATTTATTTACGAAACTACACTACATAAAATTTAGAATCTAGAACAATGAAAAAACTCGTCCACAATTCCACCACTCTAATACAACATTTTTTGTCATTTTCATGTATTTTCTTATATATTTTAATATGGATAACTATAAAAACTGGAAATAATTTTATATTCTGCTTTTGATATAGAAAATTATTACACAAACATTTTATCCAGTTTGCTACAAGGTCTTCCCATCAGTTTGAATGGCTGCGTGATATCATCTCTGACACAGAAATAGTTTCTAGGTGTGTGTCTGAGGACAGGTGAGGACACACTCCTGGTGGAAGGAAGGGTCTAAGCAGAGACCCTGAGGAGACTCAGTGACAAGAGAGAGCTTTGCTTGGAGCTGAAGTATTGGGAGATCGTAGGCGAAAATAAGTTGGGTCCCAGAGCCTTGAATGCCAGAGAGGGTAGATGGACATTATTGGAGTTTTAAGTGACAGTCTCATGACCATCCCCAGGACCCTGGGTGGACTGGAGAGAAGACGAGACTAGGTTCAAGCCTGTGACTGGAACATGGTTGCCACTAACAATATAAGTGGAGAATTCCAGAAGAAGATCCGATTTGTGTGTAACTGTTAGGATTGCATTTGGTTTGTCTAGGATAGCAAAAGAGGAGATAAAGGTTTGTAGGCAATGCAGCCCCAGATATTGGTTTAGGGTTCATGGGTCAGGAGGTTGAAGGTGAAGCTCTAGGAGAGATGAGACCATCAAAGGAGAAGCAGAGAAGACCCAAGGATGAGGAACATTTAGCTTCAGAGGCCAGAAAGGAACGGGAGCTCAGAAGCAGACAGAGGAGTGGCCAGAGAGGAAAGCTACCTGTGGTGAGGGCAGCTGTACTTCTCTTCATAGCACTGACCCTCAGTTGTATTTATATGTTTGCTGACGATTTCATTATCCCTCCCAGGATTAGACCATGACCAAGAAGGGCAGGGAATGCTGTGTCTTTTTGCTCATAATTGCATCCTCACTGCCCAGTACATAGTAAGTCTCAATAAATATGTGTTGAATAAAGGCCAGGACTGAGCATTGCTTCAAGGGCCAAGGAAAGGGCTGTCAACATCCTCAGACAACAGTGTGGTCAAGGGCGAGGCCCACAGAGACACCACTGGGTTTGTTCCTGGGACCCTTCCGGAAGGAAATAGGTCATAGGGAGAAAAACACAATTGCAAGGCTTAAGACGTGGGTGGGTGATAAGAAAGTTTATGCAGTTCTGTCAAATGTATTAAAGCAGGAAGCAAAAATATTAACCACTAATTTGAGGGTATTGGAAGTACAGTAAAAGCTTCCCTCTCCCCTTTTTTTAAGATGGGAAACATCAGATTTTAAAGAATAAGGTATCACTGGGAGTAGAGAGATTAAAACTGAGAAGAGAGAGAAGTGGAATAATTAGTGGGATTTGTTTTCCCTGTGGGAAGCAGAGAGGACTAATTTTCTTAGCAAATACTATTTATTGCTGATGTACTTAGCAGTGTTTTGTGAAGAACACGCAATACATCAATTTCCCTAAGGAATCTGTACTCTGGCGGGAAGATCAGATATGTGTACACAAATGTTAGATAAAGAAAGTTATGAAAGGCACAGAGAGACGAGGTAGCATTTTAAAAATAAGAAGCTGCACTCCTTTTCAGAGGCAAGACTAAGAAAAGCCTGGATAGGTAAAGATGTAAACATTCTTTTTAGCTGTAAAGATGAAAAGTTGAGTTAGCTGCTGTCCAATTTGTGTCGTTGCCTTGTATGATGACATTTGGATGGTGCAGGAAAGGACGAAACCCAGAGAAGATGTTAGGGAGTTAAAAAGTGTGTTCTGTTCATATGGCAGGGATGTCACAGGCCTTTGGAACTAGGTAGTGTTCAATGAATTGGAAATCGATTACAAGAGGATATATGAGGAAATATGCATGCATGCATGCATCCATCCATCCATCCAGGCTTCCATCCATCCATCCATCCATCCATCTATCCATCCTTCCTTCCATCCATCCATCCATCCATCCATCCATCCATCCATCCATCCATCCATCCATCCATCCTTCCTTCCATCCATCCATCCATCCATCCATCCATCCATCCATCCATCCATCCATCCTTCCTTCCTTCCATCCATCCATCCATCCATCCATCCATCCATCCATCCATCCATCCATCCATCCATCCATCCTTCCTTCCTTCCTTCCATCCATCCATCCATCCATCCATCCATCCATCCATCCATCCATCCATCCATCCATCCATCCTTCCATTCATCCATCCCTCCAGTAGTTGGATGCCAAGAATGTATCACCATCACTCTCTTGGGTGTGGGGGTATAGTGGTGAATGCTTAGAGCTTATAGTCAAAGTTAGCATTTAAAATCTCCAGCTAGGAAAGCTGAGCAAGAATGTGTATGGATCATCCAGGAACAGAGGCTCAGTAGACAAGTAAGCTAAGAAACGCTCCCTCAGAGTCCTAGGGAATCTCTGCACATATACCTACAGGGAAAAGGGAGGGGAGGAGACACCTGATTGGGTCCATTTATCACATAAGCAGACTTCTTGGAATAGAGAGACTTGTTTCTCCCATGTCAGGATACCTGTGAACTCGCCCGCATCCAGCGCTTCCTCTAAACACGTCTTTGGGAAGTGGGCTCTAGTGGAAGTTTCACATGCAAGGACGGGAGGACAGGCTTGATCCCCAGGCCCTGGGGAGTTCCTGAAAGAGTCTTCCCATGGAATGATGGGATTAAAACAGAGTTCTAGAAAGGTTGTGCTAGCAGTGTCCAGAGGATGGGGAGGAGCAAGACTGAGGCTAAGAGACCCAAGTGACTATTGTAATTCCCGGGAATATGATCCTAGGGCCTGGATGCAGGTTGTGGAAGGGAGGATGAAGAGAGGAGAGTCCAATTAAATTTGTAGTCATTTGCTAGGGCATGTAGCAAAGTGCCACAAATGGAAAAGCAGAAATGTATTGTCTCCCAGTTCTGGAGCCTGTAAGTCTGAGATGGAGGTGTCATCAGGCCTCCCTCCCTGGCTTACAGACGCCATCTTCTTCCTACTTCACATCATCTTTCCTCTGTGTGTGCCTGTCTTTGTGTCCAGATTTTCATTAGTTACCGGGCATTTTGGTGTGGGGCCTCCCTCCTGACCTCGATTTAACTTGATTACAGTCACACTCCGAGGTGCTGGGGGTTCGGCTTCCAACGTATCTCTTGTGAGGGACATGATTCAACCCCTAACAATATTTGAAAAGAGAACAAAACCAGAACCAAACAGCACACATTTTGAAGGAGAGATAAAAAGGACTTGGTGTCGGACAGGCCTTGGGACTGCAGAGAGGAAAGTGTTGGAAGTTCTGCTTTAGAGGATCCCAGCTGGTGACCAGGCGCCTGGTGGGGCCACTGTCACAAGTAGGAAAATGGCTTATCAGGGGGCCGTGGGGGAAAAAAGTGAGTTAGTCTGTTTTAAGCTCTTAAAATGTCATCAAGCACATTGTAAATGCTTTATGGGTGTGTGATGAATAAATAAGACGCACCATGAACAAACTTGCATAGTACGTTTCTAATGGTCATAGTGCGGGAAGAAATGTGAAGCAGGGAAGGGGTGGGGAGTACAGACTGGGTGGGAGTCGCCACCTATAAGATGGAACCTGAAACAAGCCAAGGCTGAGTTCAGGCACTGAGCACATGGTATGTTTTTGGAAAGTGTTAAAGAAAGCAGTGAATTATTTCTCTTAGCATAATAATCTCAAGATCCAATAGGTCAGACAAGAAAGTCAAGAACCGTATACTTCACTCATATATGGGATGTAAAACTGAAAGCAACAAAGGAACAACACAAACAAACAAAAACTCATAGGCACAGACAACAGTTCAGTGGTTACCAGAGGGTAAGGCAGACAGGAGGGCTGATCGAAGAGGGAAAAGGGGCTCAAATATATGGTGATGTATTGTAGAAATGTACACTTGAAATCTATGTAATTTTACTAACCAATGTCAGCCCAATAAATTTAAAAGAAGAAAAGAAAAAGAAAGCAAGCAAGCAGTGAAGGCATTCAGTGTTGAGAGTCCCCAGGAATCAAGGACCTGTCTCTTATGTTCAGCAGCCTGGCCTCTTCCGCCTCACAGGCTGTGGTTGGCAGTGTGGTTTGCCAGGGACCCACAGGCCCGGTTCCTCTTCCAGAAACCCACAGGGGAGCTGAGCGGGCCGGATACGCAAACGGGACACAGCTCGAGGCACTTACTGTAGGATTCACTCAGGCACACGCCTGAGACCGGGGCCATCGGGGTCCAGGGCTCTTTCCTTCAGTGGGACAGACCTGTTATTTGGGGACAGTGGGGTATAGAGGCCTTAGAGAGACCATCGTGGAGGAGAGAGGCAGGCAAGTAGAGGGAAGGAGGTGGGCCCATTTGCAGGAGCTCTGAGCTTCCGGAACAGCACAAGGAAAAGCAGGACCTTCCCAAACCTGGGAGTAGTTTGAAAAACCTCATAGGTGACTCTGACGCACCCTACTCACTCCCCTTAAATAAAGTCATTGAATGGAAGGGATAAAGTGCCTGGTTGTGGGTTAAATTCACAAGGGAAACGTAACAATAATTTTAGTTTACATTAACATAAATCTGTAGTTGAAGCTGTTGTGAGATTCGTCTTCATCTACCTTTATCTGCTGTGTCCTCTCACCGCCCTATCCTTCTTGGCCATTTTTGTATAATCCACGAGCCTGGCCCACCATGTTGCTCATAGAAGGTGCTGGAAAGGGGCAGGATCCTACAAGCAGCTGTTATGTGATCTGGAGCTACAGGCAGTAACGAGAATCCTCAAGGACAGATTTTAAAAGCATGGGAAGCCCCTATTGCGGCCAACAGAAAACAGATTTAAATGTTCTTACTAAGTTATTAGTGTCCAGCTGTGATCTGCTTAGGCCAGTGCTTCTGGATCCTGGGTCCTACCTCCCATAGATTCGAGATGGTGGTCTGGGGTGGGCTCCAAGCACATGTTTTTCACATGTCTCAGGACTGTTTCTGTGCAGCCAGAGTGAGGAAGGCAGGGTTGGACCAGGGGTCCTCAGGGTAGAGGAACCCAGACATGCCCACAGCTCACAGGCTGGCTGCTCCTACCTGCCACCAGGTGTGACCTGGTTGGCTGACATCGATTTGGGGCAGCCTGGTAGGCCTGATCCTGGAGGCAGCCCCCACTGTGATCAGAGCAGGTGCAAGGGGACAGTCCCTGTTGCTGGTGCACAGTGTGGGAGGGAGGATATTTTCACACCGAAAAACGTATTGCCCATCTCTTAAAGCCCAATAATCCGGGGACGTGCTGATGTCATGTATTTTTGAATTACAATTCAGGCCATTTAGGTTTGTTCTTTACCTAACTAATGCGCATTTCAGGTACAGAGATTATGCAGACTTTTATGGGCTGTATCATTAGGTCCCTCGTTTGGTCCCTTTCTCACTTTACAGATACAAAAACAGAGATGCAGAGAGATTTCTTTCCTTTTTAGAAGCAATGAACATATCATATGTGTCTTAGTCTCCTAGGGTAACAAAGTACCACAGACTGAGTGGCTTAAACAACAGGAATACATGGTCTCAAAGCTCTGGACTCCGGAATCCAAGATCCAGGTGTCATAGGGTTGGCTCCTTCTGAGAGCTGCAGGCAGAATCAGTTCCCTGTCCCTCCCCTCGCGTCGGTGGCTTGCTGGCAGTCCTTGGTGTTCCTTGGCTTGTAGAAGCATTGCCCTGCTCTCTGCCTCCATCCGCACACGGCATTCTGCCTGTGTGTGTATCTGTCTCCAAACTTCCCCTTTTTATAAGGGCACCAGTCGTATAATGACCTCACTTTAACTTCATGACCCCTGTAAAGATCTTATTTCCAAATAAGGTCATATTCTGAGGTACCGAGGTTAGGACTCCAACACGTGAAATTGGGCAGAGGGATGTTATTCAAGCCATAACAGCTTGCAGTGATTTGGTTTTGATTACATTGCAGAATCTATCTTGGAATCTCATACTTTAATAAGTGGCTTGGATGAATGGATACATCACTCCGGGCATCACTGTGTGTGTTGGCAGTTCATCTGTGGCAGAAACCCTCCCTCACTATTCACTTTCTCCTCTGAGCAGAATGCCAGAGATTTCCCTCCTAAGCCACCTTGACTCTTGTGGATGATTTTGTTTTCCTTGTCATTCCTTCTGCCTGTAGAGCTCACACGTATGTTTTTGCCTATGCATTCTCTGTGGTTCTAACTCCCCATTGGGGCTCTGGCTACATGCATTCACTCATCCTTTGCCAAATCACAGGGCCTTGCATATGATGGCACTAATTATCTGTTTAAAAATGTTAAATGTAGCTGTGAGCTAGGAATAAAAAATTCTCTTTGTTGAATGATTACTTTCCCATAATCAAAGTAATGTTCTTATTAAAAGAAGATGAGGGAAATACTCCCGTGTTTCCCCTAAAATAAGACCTAGCCGGACAATCAGCTTTAATGCATCTTTTGGAGAAAAAATTAATATAAGACCTGGTCTTATTTTACTATAATATATATCTTATAATATAAATATAATATAATATGATATAATATAATATAAAATAATATAATACCGGGTCTTATATTAATTTTTGCTCCAAAGATGCATTAGAGCTGATTGTCCGGCTAGGTCTTATTTTCGGGGAAACACGGTAGATCTCTTTTTACTTTGCATGGGAGTACCTATTTTTTGTGTAGCTGTAATCACACTGCATACGAATATCATGTTTTCCTTTCTTCACTTAATACAGTATCATAAGCATTTTGAATAAGTAGTTAATATGATGTAATCAAAATAATAATTATAGTTAAAATTTTTAAGGCTAAGTGTTGTTTCAAGCACTTACCTGTATGAACTCATTTAATTTTCAAACGACCCTCTGCAGCATGTACTCTTATGCCCATTTTATGGATGTACACTGAGGCACAGAAAGTTAAATAATTTGTTTAAGGTCACACAGCTACTGAGTAGTAGAGCCAAGATTTGAACCACCCAGGCAGTCTGACTCCAGACTCCATGCTTGTAGATGCTTCTGGCCTCACCATGGGCAACAGAACAAGAGAAACCTACTGTTTCCCTAGCTCTGGCATTTAGCTGTGTCACCTTGAGCTAGTTACCTAACCTCTGTCAGTCAGTTCCCTGCTTTGTAGAATGGGTGCAATAATCCCAGTTTCCTGGCACACGGTAGGTGCTCGATAAATATCTGGTTAGTATTGTAGCTAAATGATATGAACTCCATACAGTACTTAAATCTCTCACTGAGCTTGAAGCTTCTCTCCTTACTTCCACCTCAGGCCTGATCTAAAATTTTAAGGCCCACAAGAGGGGCAGCAGATCCAGTTCTCCACTCCTTCCCCAGCGAGTGAGAACTCAACTCTGTGCAATTACCTGATGTGGACAAAGCACTGCCAGCTGTATGCTTACATCTGCTCCCAGCAGCCAACCCCAGCACCTTCTCTCCCAGTGTACGTCACGCCCCTCTTACCTGAGCAGGTAGACGTCTTGGGCAGGGTCTACCTTGACCACGGACATCGTGCCTGCCATCAGGGACAGCTCCAGCTAGCTGCTCGCTTCCTCTTACACACAGGTTAGGGTCCTCCAATGGCCGAGGGTTGGGCCTAGAGTAGCGACAGACCAACAGGCATCCAGCTGAGGAGTGAGAGGCTGATCTCCCCCTCTGGCAATCACTTCCAACTAATGTGCTCTTGAAGCCCTCCTCACTTAGGTTGTGTGAGGCAGAGAGCCACCCCTTCTCCCTTGTGGGCAGAGGAAGGAAAGCAGTCAGAGCTCTCACTTCACCCACTAATTCCTTCAAAAAAATCTCATCTTTTTATGTGTAAGTTAACAGGTGGGGCTGGGGCAAGGGCACTTTTGGCCCCCACTTAGCTGGTCTTTTAGGGTTTACCTAGTACCTCTCTGTGGACTGTATGCAACCACTGTCCTCAGCTTGGGGCCCCAATCAAAACTCTTAAGACATTGGGAAAACATCCCATCTCATATCCTATAATGTTATATTCTGTATCACAGTTACTGAAAGAGTTTCCCTCTTATGGGACTTGAGATTGTTTCCACTGTTTTGCTGTTCTAAAAACTGCCGTGGTCAACGTCTAACTGCTGCCCACCGGTCCTGCCCCCTACCGTCTAAGGCTGTTTGTATCTTAGGCCACATATACGCCTCAATTCACAGACTAGACCTAACAGGCCAGACTGCCAGTCGTTCTTCCACTGAGCAAGTTATAAGAGCTCAAAGTCAAATCCTAGTGATAAATGTCACCAAATTAAAAAACAAAAAACAGATGCTCTTTTATCTGTTGAAGGCCTATTAATGGATAATTGATTTGTTTGAAATTTAACAAGTCTTTCAAAAATAAAGCTCCATATATGTTACCTTATGGGTAACATATATGTTGTATGTTAGGGAGCAGGGGGCACACACTCAGTTTTTAAGCCATGGAACTCCAGCCATGCTGGTCTGTCGATGGTATTATAGAAAGTATAGCATGGAGGCCAAGACGAAAGTTCTCAGTCCCTTGTAATCCAGAAAGTTCTTAGTCCCTTGTAATCCAGTCTTAGTTAATGACTGATGCTAAAGGAGCAGACCAAGAAACTGGGAAGAATTTTGTATCATGTTTATTCACCAAAGAAACACAAGTTTTTGGTTTCCAAGGACACATGTTTAGCACCTTAGGTGGGATCTCCCAGAGGCCCGACCCTCACATACTGTCTGTGCCTTCTGTTCGGATCTCTGGGTTCCCCACTTCTTCTCAGCTGCCAACACGGCCTGACATTTGCACAGAGGCCTGCAGGCGCCCTGTCTCCTAAGCGTGGTGCCGTCAGTACTACATTAGAGGGGTGGCTTGGAATTACCAATCCTGACAATTTAAAAAGTGGATTTGTGCCCGGACGCTCACATTGACAACTTGGTATCTGCAGAGCCAAAGGGGACCTTAGAAATGATGTTGTTCATGATTTCTCTTGTTTTACAGAGGAGGGAAGAGAGACCTTCGATGAGTGGCAGGGTAGCGACCTGGGATGTTGTCCAGCATCACCCGCCCACCCCCCACCCCACCCCACCCCTGATGCCCAGTATTTCTCAGTCAGTAGCAGTTGGTGTCAACGGTTGCTGGGGCCTCTTGCTTTGCCTAAATCTAGGGAGATTTTAGGCTTTTCCATATTTTAAATCATATCAGTCTTGTGGTAAAAGCTACTGGGACAAAATTGTAAATGGAGGGCTGCTTTTGTCTTTAAACTGGACTGTAGTTGGCAGAATGCGGTCCAACAGCCTCATTGCCTTGGCAGCGCAACCGGCTGGCCGCCAGGCCATCTGCAAATCCGGAGCTTTACGTGCGTTGTATAAATAATAACAGGGAAGGGACCCAGCCAGCGCTCGCTGGAGATGATATCTGATGCGAGTGAGCCCAGCAGGCCTCTGCCTGCTCTTCTCCATGTGCAAGAATCCTTTCAAGCTCCAACAAGACCTGTGTAATAGATGGGAGAGTCCTTTACTTTGTTCTCTACGGGTAAATCGGATGGCTCTGGTTTTAGGAAATTCTCTGTAGTTCCTCACTTCTTCCCTGATGTGAAGTTTAGGGTATGAGAAAGCAGGGCCACCAGGAAAACTAGGAAACTTAGCCTACACTTGGGATTTTTAACTCTGGTGAAGGAGACTGAGTCCAGCCGGTCAGTCACCATTTATGAGTCCAAACAGGCCAGGAGGGTTTGTGACCCAGATGTTTCTGGGCGTTTAGAACTGGGAGAAGGAATTTCATCAGGGGTTGGTTTTGCTGGAGTAGGAATCACCTGTTCTGTGAACTTATCACTGATGTCTCCTGGCCTGTGCTTCTCACTCACCCTGTCCCCTCTGTTCTCCTTTCATCCATCTTCACATCGGTCTGTAGAGTTCTCATCTCACCACTAACTAGGAAGGTGATGGAGGGTGCCACGTTAGAATAGGGAAAGAAATACACTAACCACTAGGATGTTAAAAATACATGAGTAATCCCAGCTGAACTTGATGAGAGTCTTCAAAAAGATCTTTTCTTTTTGTGCTTTGACGTCCTAGACAAGTTTGCCTAAAACAGATATCGACCGGATTCTGTCTCCCATTTGGTACGTAACTTCCTCAAGTTGTGTCATCTTGCTTTCTCTAGACTAAGTTGATTTATCCCAGATGGTGACCTTCCGATGGCCTTCCCCTTTTGTGCTCGTGCCGACCACGGGACATAGCACATTCTCCCTGGAACAGACCCCCCGCCCCAGACTCTCAAGCTCCATCCTCTGACCCAACCTTTTCTCTTCTTGCTTCCCCTCTCTCACCCCCTCTGCTGGTGAGCTTAGCTCTCACCGCCTCCACCTGTCAGCCATGGTGATGTCTTGCTGATTTGGGGTGGGACCAGCCTTGCCAAACCCTAGGCTCCAGTAAACTGGGACCATCTACAGTCTCTGTTTTCGATTGCTAGAGAAAAGAATGAAATATAAATAGCTATTCCCTCTACAAATGCATGCTACCCAACCACAGTCACCATTTCAGGGCCTTGAGTATCTTTTCCTAATGATGAACTTTCTAGAAATAAAATTTTAAAAGAAAAATCACAGGACTCTGATTTGCTGTAGTCTACTAATGCCTCTGTCTTTGACTTATTTCTACTTTTAAACCAAGTCAAAGTACAATATTTGTGGTAAGACATGTACAAGCCAAAGGGCAAAATGCCTGCTTTCTAGAACTTAGTTATTTCCCTAAGAACAATCTTTAAACTGTACAGTCCTCTGTTTTATCGATTCTAATTGTTTGACTTAATGCATCTAGCCTCATATATAAATATATACATATTCTCTTCTAGTCTCACTTAGTGCTCTGTTGACTGTAACACCTTCGAATTTCACAGGTGGGCTAGAATTTCATTTAAACTCCCATTGGTGTGGGGGTCAAGGCAGCCACCCTCATACACAGTTGAGAGGGTAAACTGATACAAGTTACAGGAAATTATTTGGCAGCATCTTACTCATGGATCCAGCAATCTCACTTAAGGACTGGATTCTACAGAACTCATAGCAGAGGGTGTTTGAACTAGAGGAGATAATTTACATGCCCAGTAGGAACTGGGTAAATAAATGTTGGTACTGTGACAGGGTGTAATACTATTAAACCATTAAGACGGGAAGAGATCACTGGCCTTAAATTAATAAAGCACTACTCGTATATTATTATTGTATTATTAAACAAATAAATCAAGTTGTAGACTAATACGGTTTTGGGCTAAAAAAAAATCTCCATATAGGTTCCTCTGACTAAAGAATCAGGATGGTGGTGGCAGATTGTAACATCCTCTGGGAGGATGATGAGATCAGAGATGGAGAGAAAAAGATTTTCACATCTCTTGCTTTTTTTTTTTTTAAGTATGATTTTGAATACTTTCAAGTTTTGTGTGTTTTGGGTATTTTTTCAAATTAAACAAATAAAAAAAAAGTAGTGGACTGAATTACCCAAACATTTAGATAGTGTTTAGGCACAATACACTTTTCCTATATTGGCACTTGAAGCCAAGTGTCTTTGTTCGGCTCACACATGACTATGCACCACAGGAAGATTCTAGACTGATACGAGGTCTTCTGTGAAAGCATGTTCCCATCTGCAGCTTTTGATTGGTCTGGGCTCCAGCAACGCTTTGTATCTGATGGCCTTGGACTTGTGAATGAAGGAAATACAGGCAGAAACTCCCTGCCCCTCAGTAGTGCTCACATCTTCGTGGTCTGTTTGTGTTTGCACATACAAACCGTAATCTCCTGTAAAATACCTGTGACATTACTGAACAATAACCAACTATCCTTCATACACAAAGGGAAAACCGCTCCCCCTTTCATCTTTGAAACCCTAGCAAAGGTGTGAAATGACACCTGAGTGCGGCCTCACAGGAACAGGAACAGCTGGAGCGGGCTCTGACCCCCACTTCACCTCTAGAAGCAGCAGGTCTTCCTTGTAATCCGATAGAAAACTCATTGAAGAGAAGAAAAGAGCTAAATGTACACAAACCCACAAGGTTTCCGTAGCATTTAATTCAAATTCCATTCTTCCATCCATCGTTCTTTCATCCTCAGTGAAACTTTCCCTGTTCCCTGAGGTCTCACTTGAATTCTGGCCCACCTCTGTGCTCTCCTGGCATCTGTCCATGCCTTTTTAACACGTTATTTCTTGTGGCATCAATATTTACGCACATGTCCTTGTTCCATTAATGGATTGTGACTTTGAGGCAGCAGGGCTCTGTCAGCTTTGTCCCATAGTCCAGGCCCGGAATGGTTACTTACACTGAGTAGGTGCTTGGTAAATGTATCCTAAATTAAATACATTTCTAAAAGCCAATTTCTGGAATATACTTTCAAATAAATAGGTATGCCCGGTTTTCTATATGTATGTTATACTTCAATAATAAGTAAAGATAAGTATAAACAAATATTACAATAATAGTCATTAATTTGCAGAAAAAGGACTGAGTATACATTGCTTTGGAAAAACCCGACACAGACACATAGTCTAGCCCTAAATTTATAAGTGATAATCGATCAGCGCATTCAGGAGAGTTACGCGGATGTCGGGTCTGTCTTGGGAAATCCTACCGCTGAAAGGTGCTTGAGTGTCCCTGGCCGTGCGATGGGACAGAGTTTGGAACATCCACACTACGGTAGCTATCTGAGCCCCGCTACTGTTGCACACCTAAGCATTTAAAGCCCTATTTTCAAAGCCATTTGCTAAAATATTTTCTCTAAGTCGAGAGACCAAGCTTTGAGCACTGGTTCTCCTGGAGAACCGAGTTCAGTACTTTGACCTTGTTCCTCGACTGTAGGGGAGGCATTTCTTCTCAGGCTCTTTGCCTGTAGTTTCAGTTGCTGCCACCAGATGAGCTGGGCTAACTTGGTTTTGGTCTTCACGGTGGTTTCCAACCAGACTTGGGCTATAATCAGATTAACCAACATGATGCGTGCTTTCCCACTCAGCCATCCACCCCTTAGTCTGCAAAATAATAAAGACGGAACCCTGTATTTATCAGGTAGGCATAGAAACTTAAGGATGGACCTAGACAGTCCAGGAGAGCATGTTTCACAGAACACTGGACGCTCAGTATCGGTTTCTACCTTCCCTGCTGATCCGTCAGCATCTCAGCCCTTCCGGCCATCCCCACGTGGACTGCATGTTCACCTCCGAGAGGAGAGCTGTCCCCAGGTGTTTCCTTGGCCCTGGGGTCTCAGAGCCTGGTGGGGAGTCTTCAGAGGTGGCTGTTCTTCAGGACGCTGTGCTGTCAGCTCCCTGAGCAGAAATGGGACCTGACTACCAGGTTATCACCAGAGTGCAGTTAGTGTCACCTAGCCGAACTTCCTTCTGCTCAAAGAATTCTTGGCAGCAGTTAACACATTTCCCCAAGTATCAGGTATCTCCCCTGTGTTTGCAATGAGAAATTTTACAAAATGGGGGTTGTCTTTAGCCTATTTGAATATATAAAATGCTGGTGTTCAACTTTGCAGTACCCTCAAATCTCCTAAGGAGATAAAAAAACTTACTGTGGTAAAGTACACATAATGTATTTTTCACCTTGACCATTTTTAAATGACAGTTCTGTGGCATTAAGTGCATTCACATTGTTGTGCAGCTCTCACCACCATCCATCTCCAGAACTCTTTTCATCTTCGCAAACTGAAACTCTAACCCACTAAACACTAACACCTATTGCCCCTCCCCCACCCTGGGTAATCACTATTTCACTTTCTGTCTCTTCCAGTTCGACTCCTCTAGGTACCTCACATAAATGGAGTCATGTAATAATTGTCCTTTGTGACTGGCTTACTTCACGTAGCATGATATCTTCAAGGTTCATCTGTGTTGTAGCGTGTCACACTTTCCTTCCTTTTTAAGGCTGAATAGTATTCCACATTTTGTCAATCCATTCATCTGTTAATGACATTTGGGCTGTTTTCTTTTTTTTCTTTTTTCTTATCTAGACCTTTCTTTTTTGGCATACAGACCCAACCATGCCCAGAAACTATTCTCTTCCACAAAACCAGGTGCAGCTGGGGCCCAGCTGAGATCAGATACCTGAGCTCATAGATGTATGAGGTGTGTCCTTCTTTTCCCCCACAATACTTGGCAGTTTAGAGCTAGGCTGGAAGAGTGGAGTTCATGCAGAGCTAAGGATTGTCAAGGGGCCCACAGCTGGCAGACAAATCTAGGGTGTTCTTAAACATATCACTTAGATGCTTGACCACGTCAGTGGGGTTGGAGGCCACGCACTGGTGACCAAGAAGCTGAGGCCAAAAGCAGGGTCAGAAGGAAGGAGGAGTAAGGAGGGTGTCACGGAGAACTGCAGTCCCTCCTGGGTGTTGTATTTTTCTTCTTTCCTCCCCCCTCCCACTCACCCTGCCTTCTGCACATGTGAGGTGCTATGCGTCTCAGATGTGCGAATCACCACGTTCCAGCGTGGACAAGACCCTTTGCCTGGTAGTCTAGAGTCTAGTGCAAAAGAGACACTTCCAACCTCTACACTCAGTGAAATCAGAGCCCTGTGGGGTGGCATATGCAGAATGCCGTGGGAACACCCAGGGCACATGACACAGACGGCTTCCCAGAGGAAGTGGTGTCTGAGGTCTCAAAGAGTCGAGAAAACTAAGCAGATAGCAGGGTTGGGGGAGGGGTGAATCCAGCAGACATGGCCATCTGTCTGCACCCCACTGGGTGGAAGCCAAAGCTGGCTTCTACCGCTCTGCTAAAACAGCTGTCAGAAATCACCACTCATTTCCTCACCAAATCTTGTCTCCATGTGGCCCTCAGAATCCCTGGTTTTTCCACAACTTTTGCCAGTGTTGCCTCTTGCTGTTCTCCCTTCCTCTCTACTTTCCTGTCTCATTCCCTGCCCTGCCGCCGAAATGCAGGTGTCCGGATGTCCTTAAGGTTTTGACCTCACATTTGGCTCTCCACCACCCATCGCTTCTTCCATAATCACTTCAAAATCCTTATTTCCGTCTCGTGCCTTGGCCTCTCCCAATGCCAGTTCCATGTTTTCAACCCCCATAGACGTCTCATCTTATCTGTCACCTCTTCAGAACCTGCTCTCCACTTCACCTCCTTTCCCTTATACCCCTGATGGCTGTACCTTGGCAGTGGTTCCAGCTTTATCCCTTCCTCTCCCAGAAGAGTGTTTTGGGATCTCATCAGTCCCTGCCTATGAGTCAGTCCTGCTTTCCCCACCGCACACTAGTCACCCAGCCTCCACGCGGTCCCTGCCCACCCAGGGACCCCCACGCCTTGCAGCCAGGCCATGTTTCCTGCTTTGATCCTCGAGCTCTGAGGATGCCCTGCTTCTGGAGAGCCCTTTAATGATGCCCCTTGTCTACGATACGGAACCCAGCTCCTCAGACAGGCTTTCAGGTCTCAATCCGGCCTCAGTTCCCTTCTGCCATCTCATCACTCTCTGTTACCCCTCTCATTGCCTTCCTTGAAGAAGACAGTACCCCACAAAACCCCCGGTTTTCCTTGCTGGCTCCTGGTGGGTCTCTGGCTAAATGCCTTTTCTTCCTAAGTCCCCACTCCAAATCCTCAGCAGGGCTTATCTCAAATGTCTCTGATTTAAAGAAGCCTCCTGTTTGTTTGTTGTTGTTTTTGTCAGAAGAACCTCTCCTCTCTGACTAGCTAGCCGACCTTAGCTGTTTGTGCATCTCTATTTCCCCAGCATCTTGAGGTCAGGGTTCAGGGCCTTTTATCTCTGACTGCAGGTTCCCACATGGGAGCTGGTACTTACTAACTGCCCAATAAAGAGGCGTTGAATAAAGGCATGGATGTGGTTTCAGTAAGACACTAAGAACCACCCCCCCCCCCGCCCCGAATTAATCTTTTCTGATTTCACTCTTAGAAAAGTAACCTAAAAAGTAGCATAACAATCAGAGCAAGAACAGAGATGGTAGATATGACCCTACGTTCTGTCTCCACAGACCTTCATGAGTCATTCTGAGTAGTGTCCCTTGTCTACATTGTGGGGATTATGGGAACAGAGCTAGGAGTGCAGTTTCCAGGCTCTCGGCCTCACATGGAAAGGTGCTGGCTCGGGTAGTAAATGGCCATCAACTGTGATCAGATGGCCATCAGCTGTGGCTAGTTGGCCGTCAGCTGTAACCAGTGAGCCATTGGCCACTAATATAACTGCTGTGGCTAGCTAGCAGCAAATGGGGGCTAGCAAGAAGACGGTGGCTGGCAAGCGTGGACTGCTGTTAGTAAGTGAGGTGGGTTGGCAGAGAAGTGGATGGCGGATTGAGGATCGTGTGGTTCCTGCTCCCTGTGTCTCCACCCCAGCCGCCAGCGAGAATATAGTGGGATGACTCCCCTATCTATGGCTCCATGGGTGTTCCTTTTTGGCCTCACCATATCCTGCGTTCCTATGTGGGGAGTGGGAGCTGAGACCCTGCATGACACCCTGCATGACACCCTGCATGACAGGGATGATTCTGGCCTGACTTTCACTTTGGTACAACTTTTCTCCAGATTGTGAGAAATCAAGTCAAATATGCCCTGTAATGTAGTCTTTACCTAAAGTTCACGTTTTAGCAGGGACCTCAATCGTACCAAGACCGGTCAAGCTTAACATTTGTGTGTCTTCACACCACTGGGAGGTCCTGTTTTATTACCAGTTCAGGGAGCAGAACTGTGACTATTGAAAGCGGTGCTTACCTGCCCGCTCCTGCTGGAGCCGTGCCGGTGGGAAAAGGCAGGTCTCTACACGACCTGCTCAGTAGTGAAGTGTGTCCCCAATGCTGTGGAGCCTCTGGATTTTGCTTCGTAGAAGTGGAATGCTTTTGTTCTTTCAGAGGCTTCCTATCACTTTTACAAACTGTATATATGTATGGGGAGTAGGTTGCTTTTTGTTCCAGGAAAGACAGTGGCAAGAAACGAGACTCAAACAGAAGCAAGAAATAATTAGATTAGTTAGGGAGAAAATCCAGCTGGTGAGACATAGGAAGTCTCCATGTGTGGAAAAAAAATTAGAGTTGTAATTAGACAGATGTCTATACACTGCTGAGACGTGGGAATTTATGAGCTTGGGGTGAGGAGAAAGGCTTCATAGAAGATTAAGAAGCAAGACTGTTGTAAATGTTTGACACCTGGAAGTTAGCACATCTTTAAAGGTGAGACCCTCAGATCTGAGAACACTTAGAGACAAGCTCATCTCTCAGGCACCTCCATGTACAAACGAGGAATGGAGATCAGCCTTCATACACAGCGTGCCTGAAGTTATGAGACAGCTGGAGGAAAACCCTGGGCTTTTGACTTAACTGTGGTGCGTCTTCTGTAATACTGTGGATGGAGGGATAATATTAACTGCTGAGACAGATTTTCATTGTACAAAGATGGGGTTTATATAAACAAGTACAGACTGGGCTGGTCTCTGCTGACTCCAGTGTAAACACACACACTCCCACCAAGATCAGAGTATATCTCTCTATGTGCCACATCCTGTAGCATGGCCTTGGTTGTGAAAATAGAACCCCAATCAAATGGGCAGAGACACGATTACCTCTCAAGAGATCTTTAACAGTTAATCTTTGCTGCTTTGTAACATACTTGTATGCTTAAAACGTATAAGAGATAAAGGAAAGAATTATACTTGGGACTGATAAACAGCAAGCCCACCAAGAAGTAAGTGGGGAATAAAATAAGGAAAATAATCCATAAGGAGAAATAAAAATAAAACAATAGCACATTGTTGAGTGTATTGGTACCTTAAAAAAAATAGAGAAAGTAATTCATTTAATAAACATTTGTTGAGTGTCATCTGTGTACCAGGCACGGTTCTGGGCACTGAGGACCCAGCCCAAAGAGCAAATAGACAAGGCCCCTGCCCTCCAGCAGCTTACATTCTAGAGACAGACGCAAAGATCACTACCCATTAAAATACCATTCTTAAGAGCCACCTAAGCCACCAGGTTTTGATGGAAATTTAAGTAACTTGGAAAGTTGGTAATATCTCCATTCACACAAGGATATGATTTTAACGATGGTTGCTTTTTGGTTTCTAGGGAGAAGAAAATGGCTTTGCAGACAGTACTGGAGATCCCCTTTCAGGTAAATGATTGACTCTAAAGATGTCTGGCTTCCTTAGAGTCAGTGATAGCTAGCGTGGCTATATAAAAGATAATTGAGAATATGTTTATCATTAACTTTAAAAATCTGTGTTACAGACTTTCCAATCACATGCCACGGTAAACTGCAAGGAAACCTTACAAGATTTCACAAGAGTATTTTCTGAGTTAACCCTCCTTTGTTTGTGAGGGGCTCAGCAGGGTTCTCAAGTGGGCAGGTTTAGGATGGGGCAGAACTGGTCAGACCGACCCTCCCCGCCCAACCCCTCAGGCGTTGGCAGAGAACTTAGCCAGGTGGGAGAGAGCAATGGGACACAGGCAGAGCAAGTCAGGGGGCGGGGCCAGCCCAGTGGTCCACTGCCTCCCTCCCTCTCTGTACCTCCAGCACTTATGTGCCCATAGAAGGGGGGGCTCCCTCTTGACATTAAGCCACTTACCATTCCCCACCCCTTTTCTGATTTTTGTGTGTTGAACCAAAGAAACATTAAAGTTTGTTCCCCCCCCCCCTTTTTAATTGTAAGACAGGAACTTTGGCAATGTTTAGATTTCTTATTAGTCTTAGGGAAAAATATGGAGTGAGCATTAAAATAAGCTGCCAAACTAATAGCGAGAAAAAAAAACCCTCACCAACACTTTGTACATCTTTAAAAACACATATTGAATGACCTGAGTGGTCAGGACTTTGTTTCTTTCTTTTTTAAGGGGGTTTGGGAGATCTTTGGAACAATCTGTCATCTATCCCAAACTGTGCCCAGGGTTGTTTTCTTAGAAACATGATGTTAGTTCTGGTGATGAGATTCTAGGTGATTTTTTTCATCGAACAGACCTTTATTTATTAAAGACCCAATGTGTGCCAGGCTCTCTGTGGAGGCCTTGTTGCAAAAAGTACAGCTGTGGAGACAGAAATTGGAATTCTAGTTCCAGTCCAGATTAGAAAAATGAAGGGAGAAATTGGGCCAGATGAACCTCCAGGGTAGCCTTCCCAGAAGTTGCATGGGACAGCCCCAATGTACAGGGTCTCATCAGGACATCCTATTGGAACTGCCTTTCTTGAGCCACGCCTGCCCCCAGCAGAGACTGGGGCCCCTGGCTAATAATTACCCTCCTCCGCAAACACAGACTGAAATTAGAAGCACTTAGCTGTTTTACTGGAGGAGGGGAAAGCATCTTTGTATGCCAGAAGAGGGAATTTTTATCTTCTCTCCACTCACCTACAGTTTTAAAATTTCTAACATGAGTGGGTATCAAAAAAATCTCCTCCCCCGCAAAAAAAACCAACTTTAATCTGTATCTAGAGAGGTATATATAACACATGATCAGATGTAGGCGAACACATACAATGAATGATGAAATAACTAAGGAAGTCCCTAAAAGCCCGTGACTGGCCTGGGTGGTGACAGCATGAGTTTTTTTCCATATGCTCATCCAAATGTTCAGATTTTCTCTGACAAGCATGTGTTTCTAGTCTGATTTTAAAAATCCATATTGAAACTTTTTAAGAACTAACAACCACACACAAATGTGAAATTTCAGCTAACATGAAAATGTATAAAAAAATTGTTTAGGAATATCTGTAAACCCTTCAAGGACTCTTATGAGTTAAGGCCATTATTAATTAATAGATTAACTTTAACCCAATTTGAGGTTATCTCTAAAAAATCTTACATTCGTCAAAATAAAATGGAAACGTTTCAAAGAGAATGAACTTTTCACAGTGATAGCAGGTAACATGGTTGAGAGCAGACTGTGAGCTGGGAAGTCACCTTTCCCACCTAGCACTATGCTTTGCACACAGAAGTGGACGGTGTTTGTTTGGGTCTGTGTTTTAGTTTTTCATACACAAGTAAATGAGAGACATTGACTTGAAGGCTTTGCTCTTGGATGAATGGCCAAAGCAGATGGTATATTTCGTCTTTGAATGAGAGTAGCAACTTAAGATTTGTTTTATTGTTTTACTTACAAACACTAATTTAGCATTCACCATGTACCAGGCCTTCCTCTAAGCACCTTGCAAAAGTCTTAGAAAAAAAAGTGTTCATGACAACTCTGTGTTTGGGTCCAATCATTTTCTTCACCAGGTGGACATGAAGGATGCAGCACTGGGTCACGTGGCCAGGGATTGGTTACCCAGGTCCTAAGTGGGACTCTGGCCCCCACGTGACCTGGAGACCACTCCCAGCTGCCTCCCAGGCTGCCTGTCCTGGCCTGGCCGGTGCACTTCCTGTGAGCACCCACTGAGTGCTTGAGTGTCCTCCATGGCTGAAGGTCAGGCTCCAGCCACCTCAGAGGGAGTCCTCAGCTGGAACAAGCTGAAGTCCACCCCACCTGGCAAAGTCAGTCTCTGAGCCGCTGGATGACCTCTCACAAACACTTGCTACTTTCCCTGGATCAGGCCCTCAGACTTAACTCAGAGCCTGGCTTTCATTTAATTCTTGTCATTTGAAAACATGAGTTAGCTGTGATCTAGTTTATAACTGATTAAGATAAGCAGGATGAAGGGCAGTGGAAGGAGGGTTAGGCAGGAGTGAGAAATGTGCCAGTTTTTCAAGGATGACTTTCGGACAACCTTGCATAATTCAGCACTTGCCTAATCTAAACCTAGTTTCCCCATAGAAATGAATGTAAAATAGGAATTTCATTTTTTTCAAGTTGGGTCTGTAAAGTGACAATTTGTTAGTATCTTTGTGTCACATAGTTTCGCAATTCAAATTCACATAAAATTCTGTGCTGAATTTTAACCTGGGTCCTTTCTAACAGAAAAGTGTCTTCTTTTAAAATTTATTGGGGTGACAATTGTTAGTGAAATTACATAGATTTCAGGTGTACAATTCTGTATTACATCATCTATAAATCCCATTGTGTGTTCACCATCCAGAGTCAGTTCTCCTTCCATCACCATATATTTGATCCCCCTTACCCTCATCTCCCTCCCCCCACCCCCTTACCCTCTGGTAACCACTAAATTACTGTCTGTGTCTATGAGTTTTTGTTTCTCATCTGTTTGTCTTGTTCTTTTGTTGTTTTTGGTTTATATACCACATATCAGTGAAATCATAGGGTTCTCTGCTTTTTCTGTCTGACTTATTTTGCTTAGCATTATACTCTCAAGATCCATCCATATTGTCACAAACGTTCCTATATCATCTTTTCTTACCACAAAATAGTATTCCATTGTGTATATATACCACAACTTCTTTATCCATTTATCTATCGAAGGACATTTTGGTTGTTTCCATGTCTTGGCCACCATAAACAAAGCTGCAATGAACATTGGAGCACACATGTCTTTATGTATAAATGTTTTCAGATTTTTTGGGTAGATACCCAGGAGAGGGATTGCTGGGTCATATGGTAATTCTATTCATAATTTTTTGAGGAACCTCCATACCGCCTTCCATAGCGGCTGCACCAGTCTGCATTCCCACCAACAGTGTATGAGGGTTCCTTTTTCTCCACAGCCTCTCCAACACTTGTTACTATTTGTCTTGTTGATGATAGCCATTCTGACTGGGGTGAGGTGATATCTCATTGTGGTTTTTATTTGCATTTCTCTGATGATTAGAGATGTTGAGCATTTTTTCACATGTCTGTTTGCCATTTGTATGTCCTCTTTGGAGAAATGTCTCTTCAGGTCCTCTGCCCATTTTTCAATTGGGTTGTTTGTTTATTTGTTATTGAGTTTCATGAGTTCCTTGTATATTTTGGATATTAGCTCCTTACCGGAGGCACTGTTTGCGAAAATTTTCTCCCATTCAGTTGGTTGCCTCTTCATTTTGTCGATAGTTTCTTTTGCTGTGCAGAAGCTTTTAAGTTTCACATAGTCCCATTTGTTTGTTTTAGCTTTTACTTCCCTTGCCTTTGGAGTCAAATTCATAAAATGCTCTTTGAACCCAAGGTCCATAAGTTTAGTACCTATGTTTTCTTCTATGCAGTTTATTGTGTCAGGTCTTATGCTTAAGTCTTTGATCCATTTTGAATTAATTTTGGTACATGGTGACAGATAGCAGTCCAATTTCATTCTTTTGCACGTGGCTATCCAATTCTCCCAGCACCATTTATTGAAGAGGCTGTCTTTCCTCCATTGTATGTTTTTAGCTTCTTTGTCAAAAATTATGTGTCCATATTTATGTGGTTTTATTTCTGGGTTCTCAATTCTATTCCATTGGTCTATGTGTCTGTTTTTCTGCCAATACCATGCTGTTTTGATTATTGTAGCCCTGTAGTACAAGCAAAAATCAGGGAGTGTGATACCTCCAGTATTGTTCTTTTTTTCCTAACATTGCTTTGGTTATTCGGGGTCTTTTGTGGTTCCAAACAAATCTGATGATTTTTTGTTCTATTTCTTTAAAAAATGCCATTGGGATTTTGATGGGGATTGCATTAAATCTGTATATTGCTTTGGGTAATATGGCCATTTTAACTATATTGATTCTTCCAATCCATGAACATGGAATGTCTTTCCATTTCTTGTGTCTTCTTCAATTTCTTTTAAAAATGTCTTATAGTTTTCAGCATATAGGTCTTTCACATCCTTGGTTAAGTTTATTCCTAGGTATTTTATTCTTTTTGCTGCAATTGCAAGAGGAATTTTTTTTATTTCTTTTTCTGAGATTTCATTGTTAGTATATAGGAATGCAATGGACTTTTGTACGTTGATTTGGTAGCCAGCAACTTTACTGTATTCGTTGATAGTTTCTGATAGCTTTTTGGTGGAGTCCTTAGAGTTTTCTATATATAGCATTATGTCATCTGCAAAGAGTGACAATTTAACTTCTTCATTCCCAATTTGAATGCCTTTTATTTCTTTCTCTTGCCTGATGGCTCTGGCAAGGACGTCCAACACTATGTTGAAAAGCAGAGGTGATAGGGGACAGTCCTGTCGTGTTCCTGAACGTAGAGCAAAGGGCTTCAGTTTTTCACCATTAATTATGAGATTAGCTGAGGGCTTGTCATATATGGCCTTTATTATGTTAAGGTATTTTCTTTCTATACCTATTTTATTAAGTGTTTTAATCATAAATGGATGTTGTATCTTGTCAAATGCTTTTTCTGCATCAATTGATATAATCATATGATTTTCGTCCTTTATTTTGTTTCTGTGATATATCACATTGATGGATTTGCAGATGTTGAACCATCCTTGTACCCCGGGGATGAACCCCACTTGGTCGTGATGAATAATCTTTTTAATGCATTGTTGTATTCGATTTGCTAGAATTTCGTTTAGGATTTTTGCATCTGTATTCATCAGAGATGTTGGTCTGTAGTTTTCTTTTTTTGTGTTGTCTTTACCAGGTTTTGGTATCAGGGTAATGTTGGCCTCATAAAATGAGTTAGAGAGTACTGTCTCTTCTTCAATTTTTTGGAAGAGTTTGACCAGGATTGGTATTAGATCCTCTTTGAAGGTTTGGTAGAATTCACTAGTGAAGCCATCTGGTCCTGGACTTTGGCTTTTGGGAAGGTTTTGGATGACTGATTCAATTTCGTTACTGGTGATCGGTCTGTTTAGATTTTCCAGTTCTTCATGGTTCAGCCTTGGAAGGCTATATGTTTCTAAGAACTTGTCCATTTCTTCTAGGTTATTGAATTTGGTGGCATGTAGTCCTTCATAGTATTCTTGGATGATCCCTTGTATTTCTGTGGTGTCCGTGATAACTTCCCCTTTTTCATTTCTGATTTTGTTTCTTAGTGTCTTCTCTCTTTTTATCTGAGTGAGTCTAGCCAAGTCTTTTTTTTTCTAATGTGCCTTCTATACACCAATTTTGTTTGATGACAAGATTGAGACCCAGCTTGATTTACCAGCCTCGAGCCATCCAATTTGTCAGACTGCCCAGTGCTGCCTCGACGTCTCCTGACAGGGTGTTTTAGGGACAGAAAATGAAATCGTATTGTTTTTCCCATTGATTGACATCAAACACCCACCAAAAGCCGATGGGTCAGTTTCTTAGTAGATAAACATAATTATTCATCATTTTTCAGCTCCTGGCATTTAACTAGCTCTGATGGATAATGTGGTGTGTGTGCACCCCAATGGTTTATTCAAGCCATAAACTGGCATTTTCAATTTATTGATTTCCAACCACATAGAAAGAAACATGAATATACACCCTTAATAAGTGTAACTGCAGAAGTATTTGCTTCTACTGTGACACTGGTTGGTATCTGGTAGCCTGCAGACCTGATAATTTATAGATACCTGCAATAGAGTTATTTTATTTCAGGACCACAACATTTTGCTACTTGCAAAGTTGCCAGTAAAAAATGTTTACTATTTAATTGTTTGAACTAACTCAAACCCTGCTTGTCCTGGGGAACATTATTGTAAATGACCTGACAGCTAACAGTGGTTTGAGCCCATTGGAGGAAAACACTGTGTGATAATAGCTCTGCAAAAACCCAGTGTGCAGGATAAAACGGCACCTCCCCTGCAGGGAAATCCCTTAAATCAATCTCTGATTCACTGCCAACATCCTCACTGGAGCCATTTCAAAGCTCAGCTACTCAGGACCTTTGTGAATCTCATTCCAGGTCACAATTAACTGTTAATTGACTGGTTGTTTACAATCTGCCAGCTCCGAACTTAAGCATTAGGCACCGCACCTTTGGATGTGAACTGTTTCTTACAGTTGTTGTAATGACTTCGACATACCTGTCAGAAGAACGTTCTTGGTTCCTGAATTCTCCTGTCAAGTATAACATTAGAGGTGTACGAGAGAGGGGCTGGGGGGCGGGGCAGAAACGGCCCGTAGGAAAACCCATTCATGAGCTTGTGAGTGTGGGCAGTATTATCAGTCCTACAGACACGGTCTCTGTAAAAGAGCTGTAGTTCCAGAACCTCGTTTTGGCAGGCCCTCTAAGACCTTAGTCTGTAGACATCTCTAAGGCGATGTTTTTCAACCCTGGCAGCACATTAGAATTCTCAGGGGAGCTTTTAAAAATCCCCATGTCCCGCCAGCCCCCTGACCCCCAGGCCAATTAAATAAGGGTCCTGGTGGATGGGACCAGACATTAGGATTTTGTCAATCTCGGGCGTGGGGGAATCCATCTGGAGAACCACTGCTTTAAAAAAGGCATTTGGTTACAGTTCCTCACCGCAGCTTCTAATTCTTGGTTTGTTGCTTACTGCTTGCCAGCATGAGGCTTTCGTGGATGACCTCATCTAATCCTGTCAACCACCATATGGAATAGGTGTTGACATCTCTGCTCAGAGAGTGAGACGTGGCCTTAGCAAGCTCGGTAACCTGTCAAAGCTGCACACCTGCACAGTGTGAATAGGTGTTGACAGTTGGGTGCCTCTGAAGGTCCTGGTGTTGGTCTCGGGGGTATACAGTGTATTCCTTCTCCATAGCAACCGGTCGTCTTTTGTCTGCTTTGTATATATGTTCAGCACTAAGAAGTTTTTCGATAGCTCTTCCCAGGTTGCCCGTAGGTTTCTCTGTGTCATACGCTTCATTCATTTGATTAACTCAACATATATTCTTGAGTGTCTACTGTGTGCCTGGAACAAAGTGGTGACATGAGACATCAAAGTCCTTTTCCTCTTGCTGCTTATACACTAGTTGGGAGTGACAGACAATAAACACAAACACGTAAGTAAGTACACATGGTGGTAAGGGCATTGAGGAAAATAGACAAGGGTAATGGGAATTTTCCTGGAAGGGAGAGGCTGCTGCTTTAGCTAAGGGACCTAAATAATGCAAAGGAGCCAGCCATGTGGAGCTCTGAAGAAGAAGGTCTCCAGGGAGAAGAACTAGCTGGTGCAAAGGTCCTGAGGCAGAGCTGAGCTCAGTGTTGTAGGAACAAATGTGAGTAGTGAAGAGTAATAGAGAAGGGGGTGAGCTGGGACATGTCAGCAAAGGCCAGATGGGGACTCTCTTCTTCCCAGTCTCCTTAAAAAAAATACACGTAAAACCTAACATCTTCAAATGACATTTACATGACACTTGACAAAAATGAGTTATCTGATTTAACTCATGAGATACAGGAATTATCATCATCCATTTTATAGAGAAGGAATCTGAAGTCTGTGCATGTCAATGCCATGAGAAGTCAGTCTAGGACGTTGGGGTACTGGGACTTGATGAGCCCATGTGACACAGATCCAGAACGGGGTGATTCAGGGTCATGCATGTGCAGGGCTGGTTATCGATTATGCACTTGATAAGTGACACTTATTGTGATGATAAAAAAACCTCTGAGAAATCTGGGCCTTCCTCCTCAGATCAATTCCTCCGTAGTTTAAGGCATTATTCAGACTCGACTTACAGAGAACAAGTCCCTTCATGGTTTTGGTCTCTAAAATTAGAAATCATCATAAATTAATAGTGTTTTCCATTCTTGCTTTGCATCAGTCGAAAATATACAAGTCAAGTGTCAATCTGTGGCAAGCGAGGACCCTAATTATTAGAGAATCTAAGGGAATTTTTATACATAATTAACTTCTTTTTTTCCTCCCCAAATCTAGAAGCGATCCATCTTTTTGTATCTTAAGACCAATTCTGTACTATTTTCCATCAATATCTGTTTACTGCCAGCAGGCACCTGCAACATTCTCTTTCCTATTCTCTATGCGGGTTCTAAGACTCATCAAGCAATAATAACAAATCTACCCTGTCTCCTGGGGAGGACAGCCCAGTTCCCATTCATTTATTCACTCATTCACCAAACAATTTTTGAGTTTCTACTGCATAGCTACCTTGTCTTGTTCTTTGAGAGGCGTCAAATAATAATCCCATTCCCCAACCTCCGACCCCCTTTTCTGATGAAAATTTGTTTCTTCCCTGAGACATCACCCAATCTGTCCTTCCACGTACGCTAGGATAGGGATTTAAAGCAGAGCAGGACAAATGTATTTGTTGGGGGTGGGGAGGGAGCACATGTTTTCTTACATAAATTCCCCAGGACGTTAATTATAGTTTATGATTCTAAAGGCTGCTTTGAATTTACTAAGGCTGGCAGTTTGCGTAGATGATTCCAATTCAGTAAATGGTTTGTCATTCGTGTCACTGGAAATACAAAAGTGAAACATCACTAGACTTTCGGCACATCATTTATTTTTAAAACAAATTGATGATTGGTCGATGTCATTGTTCAAAGAAATGCAAAGTTTTCATACACTAGAAGGCTGCCAGGAGCCCCACAGAAACCTTGCTGGTGTTTTTTTTCTTCTTGACACTAAAGGAGAAAACATTGTCCACCCTGAGTCTTACAAGAGTAATACCAGAGGGACCTACAGATACCAGGACATTTAATTCTGGACTTGGAGGTTATGTCCTACTTCTTTTTTCTGAATATTTTAAAAGTATCCAATAAACACAATAATTATAGAAAATTAGGAAATGTCCATTTTTGTTATACATACTTCCAGATTTTTTAATGTGCTTATGAATGTCTGTGTGATATACTTTACATGGATATGAATGGCTATATTATTTGTTTTTACAAAAACAATTACACATAACTCGTTGGTAATCTGCTTTCTTTTCCACTTGGCAGAATATTGTTAATTTGACCCTACTTTAAATAAGGGCAAAGAAAATTGCAGAATTTCTTTTATATATCCTTCTTTTAGTGAGAAACTACCTTCACCATTAGAAAGTTATTTTGTTAGATAAATTGTGTCCCACAGTACAGCCAAAGTCTTTCTTCTTTATATACCGTTACTAATGTAGCTGAAGACCAGCTCTCCCTATATTACATAGAAATGTATTTCTACAGTTTTAAACTCTTAGATGTGGAATACAGTGCAGAAAGATACAGATCTATTCTCAGGGCATTTATGGTAAAATAAAGAATAAGAAAACCATATAGAATATCTCACTGCAAAGCAGAGTCAAGAGATGGCATTACAGTCAGGAGCTGGAAGATTTCATGGAAAGGGTGGATCTGAGGTGGGGCTTCTAGGATGGATGAGGTTCCCTAGTGGAAGAGAGTTCAATGGAGGAAGAGTTCAATGGAGGAAGAGAGTTCAATGGAGGATGGGAATGAAGGGAAGTTCAATGGAGGAAGGAGAGGAGAGGGAGAGGGAAAGAAGAGAGAAAACTGATCAGAGGGAAACCACCAGAAAAGGCACAGAGTAGAAAAATATAAGGTATACTTTTTCCACCTATGAAATTGACAAAGATTTTTTAAAGCTAATACTTGGTGCTGACAAAGGTGAAGTGAGATAAGCACCATTACTGTACTCCTGTTGGAGTGTAAATAGGTACAGGCTTTATTTCTGGAAAGCAATCTGGGCACATGCATTCATAGCCTTAGAATGCCTTTTGGCTTAATAATTCCATTACTGGTGAGATGATTAAAGATGTGGCCAAAGTTTATGGGCAAGGTCTGCATCAAATTGTTACTCCTAGTCTTGAAATTTGGGAAAACACAAGGTGTTCAGTAGTTTATGCAAAATCCATCATTGTATATAATTTCTAAATTTTCTACACTGAATTATACTGGTTTGTTTATTAACATAACTAAGCTTTAAAAAAACAAAAAATGCATGTTATCTATTCAGGGAACTGAGTCATCCAGCTTGTCTGGGGCATAGGTTATGTAGAAGGAAGTTGTGGCGAACAAGACTGGAAGAGTAAGTAGCATGGAAAGCTTCCAGTGGAGGCTGTGGTTGTGAGAACTGATTGGATAAGAGCAAACAGATCTGTAAGGACACCAGGGAACCGCAGTGTAAGTAGTGATGCTGAAATGCTTTTGGCGAGTCAGGGGAGAAAGTTAAGTTCTGTTTTAGGTCCCTTTAGTTGGAGATGTCATCTGGACATCAAGAGAAGCTTTCTAGAGGTCAGTCCTGGAACCCAGGAGTGCGGGCAGGGCTAGTCATTCATTTATTCCTCATGCGCTCGGTCACTCATTCAGTAAACACTGCCTAAGCATTGACTCTACGTCAAGGGCTGTGTTGGGTCCTGCCGATGCAAAAATAAAGTTCTTACATTCTAATGGGAGAGCCTTCTAGAGGTTGTTGGGAGTGGGGGAGATGACCAACGGGAGGAAAGGTGGAAAGGGAAATCTGAGGGCTAAGAACAGAACTAGAGCACCCCCTCGTTATTTCCAAGGGCTCGGCAGTGAGACAGCATGTTGGGCCGAAAAGGGGAGGGATGTGGCTGGGGACATGGGGCCTGGCTGTCACAAGGAATCACCAGAGAGGACACAGCCTGGCTGTCACAAGGAATCACCAGAGAGGACACAGCCTGGCTGTCACAAGGAATCACCAGTATCCAAAGGGAAAAAAGAGTCTTGGGCCAGCTCCAGAGGCAGCCATATTCAAGGGAGCTGATGGGACAGGGACTTTGGCAGCAGAAGGGCCAATGATCCTGAAAGTCAGATAGGCATTCACTTCTCTGTCCTGGATTTTCCTTCCCAGTCAGAACTGGACTTTGGCCAGCAGTTGGGGTGCAGGAAACTGGGTCCGGTCTCCACAGGGTTTAGGGGAATGAGGCGGGTCAGCTGCTGATCGAAGTCAAAGAAGGTGAATACAGTGAGGCATCAGAGGTAGTGGGTTTTGAATTCTCCTTCTAGAAGTTTCTAGCACAGTGAACAAAAGAAGAGGAAGAGAAAGTGGCTTCAGCAAGTTATGAAACCAGAGGAGGGTAGTTCAATCTACCTCAGGGTTCTTATTTTTTACGATAGAGGAGCTCTTATTCATGTTTACAGACAAAAGAAAGATTCAGTAGACCTGGATGGCTGGAGATGAGAGGAAAGAAAGGAGATATTTAATGAAACAAATCATGGAGAAAGCAGGAGGGTAGGCTCACAGGCATTAAGTGAAGCTTGCAAGGAGCGGGGGTGCTTCATTGACAAGTCATCTCTGTGCTAAAATAAACAATATGTTTGTTACTGTAACTCATTATCTCGGTTATCACAGAAATATAACACTACTAGAGAAAGTTCCGGAAATAGAAACATAATCCCACCATCTTAACCAATAGCTGTTATTATTTTCGTACATTTCCTTCCATAGTAATGTGAACACAGAGTTTCCACATAGAGTACATACATTCTTTACTTCTGGTATTTTTCATTACAACACAAGCATTTTCTACGTTGCTGACTGGACTCCAGCCTTCATAATTATTTAAATAGTATTCTATCTAGTAGAATAATAACGTATTTCACTAGTCACCTAACTTTCACATTTAAGTTGTTTAAAAACTGGATAACATGGATAAGACTGTAAGAAAAATGTTTACGGATATACATATTTTAGATTTTCTCTTCAGGCTGGATTCCCAGAAGTGATATTAGTAGGTCAAAGAGAAGGAACATCATTTTCACAGCTTTTTTACCTTTTAATAGGTACTTGCCCCCAAATTGCTGGCTCTCAACCTAAGCGATCAGCAAAGTGATTCCCTTTTCCCAAATTCTTTCCTAAATTGGGAAGTCCACGGCTTACTGTGGTAAAGGTCATTGTAACCTTCCAGAATTTTCCCGGCCAGTGGTCTCCCTTGTGGCCTTTGGCTGTTAAACTCCTGGTCAGAGGGGTCAGAGGCCCTGTGCAGAAGGTAAGTTGCTCAGGTTGCCTGGCTGTGCAGACACCGCTCACAACCTTGTGATAAATGACTTGCCAACACCTCTTACCTGCCAATTCCCTCCTCCTGCTCACCTGCTCCGAGGACTGAAATGAGGCGAACGATGCCTGATGGGGGGTGCTGCCTACCCTCTGGGCTGGGGCTGGGCTCTGCTCAGTGGGGCTCAGCTCAGAAGCCCCCTGCTCATCCATCCGCCTGTGCACACCTCGGAGTGTTGGCTCCACTTCAGAGCCAGCTCCGTGGGTGAAGAAAACACAGGTGAAGGCAAAGGGACGATAAGGTGGATAAGGTGGCCATAAATTTTAAAAGTAAGTTTTCTGGCATTATCAATTATCACTCATTTTCAAATATGTGTATGAAGTGGATATCCTAGTTTTCAGTGTGTATGTGTGTGTGTGTGTGTGTGCGTGTATTTAAAGACCTTTTAAAGAATTGTGCAATCCTTTACACAATAACATTGAGAAACTCTCAGGGCTGGCTTGTAACTTGGAAGGGTTAAGGGTTGAGGTGCGGGCAAGCAAGGGCTGGTTTGCTCGTGGGATGGCAGTCTGACCCCTTGGACTGGTGATCTGCCCCCAGAGAGAGATCTGCCTACCGTGCCCTCATTTTGGCCAGCGGCTCATGTTGTAAAACATGGGAAGTCTCAGAAAGAAAGGGAAACTGGCTTTATCAAATCTTATTACTGCTTCCAGCAGAGCAACCTCTCCTGGGCTGTTAGAGAACAACCCATTATTGTGTGAACATATAGGAGGGAGTATCCTGAAATGTTCCTCTGTAAGATTTGCTGTGTTATACTTCCACTGACGTTATTAACAATTCAGGTGGAAAATAAAGGAAGAGATGAAGGCATCTCATGGGCCTCTTGCTGACATGTGGTCTGTACTGTTTGTTCTGCAGATATAAGCAAAGACACTTCCTGCCAGGAGAACTGTACTTGCTCCTCCTGCTCGCTCCGGGCCCCCACCATCAGTGACTTGCTCAATGATCAGGACTTACTCGACGTGATCAGGATAAAGCTGGATCCCTGTCACCCAACGGTCAAAAACTGGAGGAATTTTGCAAGCAAATGGGGCATGCCCTACGATGAACTGTGTTTCCTGGAGCAGAGGCCGCAGAGCCCCACCTTGGAGTTCTTGCTCCGGAACAGCCAGAGGACGGTGGGCCAGCTGATGGAGCTGTGTAGGCTATACCACAGGGTAGACGTGGAGAAAGTCCTGCGCAGGTGGGTGGATGAGGAGTGGCCCAAGAGGGTGCGTGGAGACCACCCCAGGAACTTCTAGACCTCTGCCCCTTCTTATTGGCCCCTTTGGACCTGGAAACAACCCAGGTTAGAGAGCAAAGTGAATCTGTTCTTTTGTAAGAGTTTAGGATAAAGACATGGTACAGTGGACACTGGTTTTCTCCCAAGCTGGTGGTTTGGGGGAGGGGTAGGTTATGTTTTGGTGGCGGATTTTCATTCATTTAGTTTTGCACATGGTTTAATTTAATATTTGCATCTGGAATTGGGAGAAATGTTTTGTAGGCTTGTATAGGGACCAGGGCCTACAATCAGAATGGATTCATGCCACGATGAAAATGAGAGTGACCCTCTCCCTGAGTCCTGCTGAAGATTGAAGTAGGAGCTAAGACTGTGATGGCCCCAGACAATCCTGGTCCATACAATCTGTCATGATCACCACTACTCACAGCTCAGAAGAAAACAGCACAGAAGTTAGCCTGTTGGGTCCATTTGTTACCTTTTTCTGTTATAAAGTTCTTAGGTGAATTACAGGATATTGGTATTACGTGGTGATGCCCTTTAGAACTATGTGCCCTCTTTTTTATTCAAACGCTTTTCTAATGCATACACTATCAAAAATGTCATTTGCTCAAGTATTTTTGAAAGAAATACAAACATAGATGGTTATTGGAAGGACAGAGTTAGGAATTAGTAGGTACCAGGACCATGGGACTGGTGTTTGACAAAGAGAGGACGCAGAATGCCCTTTTGCTACCTGGGACTTTTTAAAAATTAACTTAAAATTTACTTTTACATCTTTTATATAAGGCTGAGTGTTCCACCCCTGAGATGAAGCTGTGTTAAGAAGTAAATATAAATCACCTGGCCCATAGGGGCACTGCACCCACCTCTAACACTTATTATTCCAGCTAAAAACATAGCTATCATACACAGTAGCTGGGCCAGGAAGGGGGGACTTCAATGGTCATGCTGGAAGGGAAGATATGCATTAAAATCCAAATTTTAAACCAAATGAAACATTGGGTCCAAAGAGTATCTACTGTTCTTATTTGATGGTTAAGGAGAAGGGAAAGGGTGGGGGAGAGAGGGTTTGTTATTGGAGAGTCTAGATGTTCTAGGTTTTACTGAGGGGGGGAAAGAGAGAAAGAGAAAGCAAAGCCTTGGTCTGCTTGACAATTTCATAAAAATGCTATTTGGTTTTGGCTGTGGATTTGGAAAATTAAGGTACTTTGTTCAATTTGGGGGGATCCTGTATAAATCCCCGACTAAAACAAGCAAAAACGATGAATTCATATGGATTGGATACAAGAAGGGTTAGTAGTAACTCAAAGGAAAGTTATTTTCTAAACCACAAACGTTTTTTCCACTAATGGTTACAGCGGTTTCTGTTAAGTTGCTATAATATAAAGGCAGCCTCAGCATCAAATGTAAACTCTAAAGGAGCGAATCTCTAGAGATTTACTCATTGCTTCTCCTTCAGGGGGCATCACACCCAGCTCATCTTCCCTTGTCAGATTTATCAGATATATATCAGGCTGATTGTAAGACATATTTAAAGTGACAGCCAATAGTGGAATGCAGAGATTTTAAAAAAATAAATTCTTTTGCAAATTGCTGTCCAGTGAGGTGGGTTCGGTATTTATGGTCAGCCATGTTCCAGGAGCTGTGCAGACTTGTGAGGGGCTCTGATTGTCTCAGAATTTGATTTTACGTGCTATGTTCTCATGACGTGACAAGTGATATGTACTCATATGTTAGCCAAATTTACTGTGGAAAAACATAAATGAGCTTTGGGCATTCATTACTAACATTTTTGGGAGATGGAACTAAAAGGGTTCTGATCAGTGCTGTCTGGTACCGGACCACCAGCAGTGGGATGGTCCTCACTACTTGTGTCCTGACACCCCTTAGGCATATCGGCAGTGGGTCCCAGCCTGACAAATGTCCTGCTAACTGCTTCCTGGCCAGAAAGGCCCTTTTTTCCCCATGCTGCTGGAGAACTCCCCCCTCTTCTTCCCTTCATAGTTCCCTCCTCACATCTCCACCCAAGCAGACTTCTCACCTCAACTCAACACCGGCCTGCAGGGCCTGTGACCATAGAGGCAGTGGGAGAGGGGAAATGGAGGAGGATGCGAGGGAAAACCCCTTTCATTTCCCTTTCCTCAGCCTGCTCCTTCTTCCTCCCACTTCTGGGTCCCAACCTCCCCCAAACAGAATAAAAGAGCTGGTGGTACCTCCACCCCACCCCAGCCATCATGCCCACTGAAGGAGGGTGGGAAGGTTTCCCAATTCCCAGAGGCTTCCTCTACCTCCACTGACAAAGGGCAGACAATGGGCAGTAAGAAAGGGCAACCTGAGGAGAAGGGGATCAAAATAGCACCCACCTCCTGCGACCCTGCCCCCCCTCCCTGCTTCCCCACCAGCTCCCTGGTCTTCTCCCAAGTTCCCAGTTCAGTGGAGACTCCAGCAGCTGAGGAAGGTGGGCTGCTAACCTCTCCATCAGGGCCACAGCTGCCAATAAAAGCTTTTTAAAGTTCCTGTTATCCCAGATTTTAAATCTGGACAATGTGGTGAAATCTCCCTCCCACCCCCCTGACCGTAAACACTGTTCCACATGGCAATGAGGTTCTTCATAACTGTCCGTGCTCTACTTGGCAAATTTCTGAATTGAAAGCTTTTTGTGGGCTGGCTGGGAACACTGGTACCTGTTGGCACTGCTTCTCGGGGACCTATTTCCAAAATTCCGAACTCAAAATTTTAATCTTAAAACTGGCTTTAAAGTGAAGT
This sequence comes from Rhinolophus hipposideros, assembly GCF_964194185.1. Taxonomy (NCBI): domain Eukaryota; kingdom Metazoa; phylum Chordata; class Mammalia; order Chiroptera; family Rhinolophidae; genus Rhinolophus; species Rhinolophus hipposideros. The sequence goes on along the minus strand of NC_138072.1, from coordinate 21,895,687 downwards.
TATCATCATGTGGATTTCGCACGTGGCTATTCCTCATAAGTGTCAGCTGAACTTACCTTTGAGTTGGATCAAATATGGTAAGACACAAAATTCGGATCAGGTATGAACAGTGTGCTCCTTTATCTTTCAATTCAGGAAACACAGGAAAACCCTGTGACCATAGAGCTTTCCTGTATTTCCTGAAAGCGCCAGTGTGGAAGGGATTTTTAAAAACAGGGGAGTTGACCTAAAATGTGTTATTTTAATTTAACTCTACCATTATTTGCTCACATCGACATCTGTATTGCCTGGCGTTTACTTTATGAAAAGTTTTAATTACTGGGAGCCTGATATTAGCAGAGAGAAATTTAACCAAAAGATTTTTTTCAATTAAAATTCGTTCAGACTCTAGACTTTAACTAAAATATAGAATGGCTTTTATCTGTGTCTCATACATAAATATTAGAGTTAATTCTCAAATGAAATAGAACTACAACTCAATTGTGTAATTACCCAAATCTTTTTAAAAGTTATTTCATAGCAAATAAATACTGTAATAGGATAAATATGCTGGTACTTTACAAAGGCAAGAGTGGAAAGGAAGGAAATTATGCCTAATTGATCAAATAATGGTTAAAATTTTAGTTCATTAATACTAAAGAGCTTTGCTCATATGTTGTCTGTGGGGAATCCATGTTAAATTGAACACACTATGACCTAAACTGCTTATGATGAGGTCCTTTTGCTATTAGAAGGATGACATCTCTTTAGCTAAATTCTAAGGTATACTCTTTTAAACAAAACTCCTATCTGCAATGTTACATGATGAGGCTCCAGGTGATATGCATTTTTTTTGGTTACAGTAGAAAATTACTACACACAAGGGAATGAAAACAAGGTCGAATTAGACGCCACACACCAGGACACACACGCAAAGAGGGAGGCCCAAATAGGAGGATGGGGACTCAAATAAGGCATGTTATTTCCAGTTGTAAGATTTAAAAATGTTAGGTCTTAAATTGTTTGCTAGGATTGGCCATCAGTATTCAAGATAACCCATATGAACGAGTCATCCATTTTTATGACACTAAATAGTAATTAGTCAATACTATAGAAAATTTGTGGTAACAGACAAAAGAAGCTACACCACAGTTTTTCCTTAATAGTAATTTTATGTGGTACTGCCCTCTGCTGGAGTATTAAACCTACACACACACACACACACACACACACACACACACACACACACACACACCCTTTCTCGTTTGGCTGCCATCCAAAATCAGCCTAGAACCACCCTTCTACTAATGATTGGTTGTATGTTAGAACCGTTACAAGTAGCCCTGTTAACAGGTAGGAAGAGCACAGTTATTTCACAAATGGGCAAATGGCAGCAGAATGAAGCTGCCACCTCCCTGAGATGAGGCTTCAGGTCCCTGAAGGTACCTGTCATTAATCCCAGCATTGGTCATTCCAATCCATGTGTGACAGTCAACTCTAATACAGTTCCATATGCTGGGAATCATTTTCAGACAATCAGTAGGACTTTTCCTCCATGTAGTTTTAGGGTTAGCCATTTGGGGATACTTGGACTCTCTTCCTTTCCATTTTGTGATGCTCCAGTCACCTGAGTTGTAGCAGACATCAACCAGGAGTGCTGCTTTCCTCTTCCTCTGTAATGTATACAAGCATGTTCTTTGGAATACAAGATTAATGGCTAAGGTCTAGAAGACTTTCTTTCCGTTTCTTTTTTAGGTGAATAAATATGTTTCATTCAGTTTTGAGCCAAGACTATTATTATAACATTTTTCCATTTCTGCCCTGTCTGCTCTATAATTTTCCTGTTTTGACAGAAACATTTCCATGTTTTGCTTTTTGTGTTGCTTATTTTAGAGGCATTCACTCATTTCTGGAATCAGATTTCCTGTAGATGCCTATGGCCTTCTCTCTCCCAGCTACAGGCTAATATCTGCTTCCTTTTTTCACTTTACATGCTCAGAAGTAATTTGTGGAATTGTCTTTCATATTTAATGACACTTTGAGCCTAATAATGTTAAACTGTTCTCTACCCTTGTACTGAAGCATACATAACCTATTTGCTCCAAAGAATTGATGAGAAACGTTCTCCCTATTTGCTCCGTGATTTCCTACTTGAGAATTCAAGCTCCGCCTTCTGAAGCCCATGCACGTGGCTATAAATGGATGAGCGCAAATCTCACTTCCCTTGTGTTTAGGGAGGACCTTGCTGTGATGCTGAGCCATGTGCTGGGCCTGCTGGAGGTACAGGCAAATGGGCGCTGCACCTGGTGGCAGTCACCACCAAAGGAAGGCCCATCGCACAGGAGAGCCTGTTCCCTTTCTTCCTGTAATTGTGTTTAGCTGAGGATGCCTTCTAGAAATCAACCCTACCCACTGAAGAGATCAAAGCAGTCGATGGTGCAGCTTACAATGAAATGATTCAGTTTATCAACTCTTTTGGGAATGTAAAAGAGTAGCTTCTCAGGACTTCCTAAGCCAGCATTGCTCTTCTGTTGTATGTGACAGCTAGTGACCATTTTCGTTGGAGGTATACCCTCAGAAGCTTCATGGTGATAAAGGCAATGCTTTTAAACTACTGAACTTTTGTGATACTTTCTATGTTTATGTATTCTTCATGTCATACTTTTAAAGCTGCCTTCATTTTGCTCTCCTGTATGATTTTATATTTTTCTTAGAAATAAAGATTATTTTTATCTATAATAATGGGTGCTATAATATTAAAGATTGATATCAACCACTATCTCTAATTGGTGCTTTTATGTAGATTCCAACACAGCCATGTGTTCTGTTGGTCAGTCACCAGTCAGAGACCCTGTGAGTTTCTAGAACGTGACCTGAACACTGGGGATGCCAAGATAAGCAACGCCTGTTACCCACAAGTGGCCTGTGAACTCAGGAGAATGACTGCCCACCTGAGAGTCATTACTGTTGCACATTTCAGCAATTAGTACATTCACATTGTGCAACAAATCTGCAAAACGTTTTCATCTTTCATAACTGGAACTTTATCCTCATGAAACAACTCCCCATTTCCTCCTTCCCCTAGACCATGGCAACTACCATTCTACTTTCTGTTTCTATGAATTTGACTATTTTAGATACCTCATATAAGTGAAATCATGTAGTATTTATTCTTTTGTGACTGGCTTATTTCACTTAGCATAATGTCCTCAAGATTCATCCATGTTGTGGCATGTGACAGGATTTCCTTCCTTTTTAAGGCTGAATAATATTCCATTGTGTGTAAATATCACATTTTGTTCATTCATCTGTCAATGGACACTTGAGTTGTTTTCATCTCTTGGCTGTTGTGAATAATGCTGCTATGAGCACAGCTATAAAAATATCACATTTCCCCAAAGATAAGACCGGGTCTTATATTAATTTTTGCTCCAAAGGATGCACTAGGGCTTATGTTCAGGAAATGTCATCCTGAAAAATCATGCTAAGGCCTATTTTCCGATTAGGTCTTTTTTTCGGGAAACACAGTATCTCTTAAAAATTCTGCTTTCATTTTCATATATACTTAGAAATGCAATTGCTGGATCATATGGTAATTTTGTGGTTAATTTTTTTGAGGAACTGCCATACTGTTTCCCATAGCGACTGCACAATTTTACATTCGCATAAATAATGTTTCGGTGCATAGCTTTGAGCACATGTCTTGAGTCCAAGGGCTTAATTTCTCCACGTCCTTGCCAAGACTTATTGTTTTTTGATAATAGTCAACCTAATGACTAAGGTGGCATCTCACTGTGGGTTTTATTTACGTTTATGTAATGATTAGTGACATGAAGCAGCTTTGCATGTGCTTGTTGGCCATTTGTTTATCTTCTTTCAAGAAATGTCTGTTAATGTCCTTTGCACATTTTTGGATTGGGTTAATCTGTGTGTTTGTGTGTATGTTTTGCTGTTGAATTACAGTGGCTCTTTATAGATTCTAGATATTAACTCCTTGTCTGATATATGATTTGCAAATATTTTCTCCCATTCTGTAAGTTGTCTTTTCATTCTGTTGATTGTGTCCTTTATGCACAGAAGTTTTAGGTTTAGAGTAGTCCTATTGTACTATATTTTGTTATCTGTGCTTTTGGTGTTATATCCGAGAAATCATTGTCAAAATCCAACATTATGAAATTTCCCCTTTATGTTTTCTTCTAGCAATTTTATAGTTTTGCATTTTATGTTTAGATCTTTAGTCTATTTTCAGTTAATTTTTGTATGTGATGGGTCCAACTCTATTCTCTTGCATGTGGATCTCCATTTTTTCCCAATATTATTTGTTGAAGACAGTGTCTTTTCCCTCATTGATTGCTCTTGTCATCCTCATTGAAAATATTTGAACATACACACTAATTCATTTCGGGGCTCTATTCTGTTCCACTGGTCTCTAGGTCTGTCTTTTTGCCAGTACCACACGATTCTGCTTACTAGCTTTGTAATATGTTTGGAAATCAGGAAGTGTGAGACCTACAACTCTTTCGTTCTATTTCAACATTGTTTTGGTTATTCAGGGTCCCTTAAGATTACATCTGAATTTTAGATTTTTTTTTTCTATTTTTGCAAAAAGTGCTGTTGGGAATTTGTTAGTATTGTCAATGAATCCATAGATCACTTTGGATAGTGTTGCCAAATTGGTTTAAAGTATTGAAATTTGATTATATATCTCTTATGAGATATAACCTAAGGACAGAAATAAACCTTGGTTTTGTTTTGTAATCATATTGTTATGGTGCTATTTATCTTTTTATCCTGAAACTATTACATGTAAGAGGATAAAGTAAGTAATTATGTCAATGTTGTTGGAAACCAAGATTTTCATAAGAAAAATCAGGTATAAATATAAAATTAAAAAATCTAAATGAAAACATTGTAACCCTAAATTGAATGAAAAGAAATAAGTGTAAACTTAGATATTTAAAAAGAAAATCATTTGTTCCTTAGCTTCACCCACTGAGGAAGGCTAGGAACCAACACAGTTGCCACGAGGATCCCTAGTCAAAATTGTGGTTTCCGTACGCCATTTCCCACTAAAAGTGTCAGCGGAGAAACTGCTAAGTCCAGGTTTGGCAGGAAATGAAAATGATAGCTTGGGACATCTTCTTGTCATACCAGAAAGCAAGGAAACTGAGATTTGTGCCAAAAGAACACAGAAGCCAATCAAAGGGTACCTTCTAATTAAAGATAATATAAGTATCAAAAAAAGAAACATCAAATATATTAATATTCTTGAATTCATAATGGTGTTTTTAAAAACCAGCTAATCAGCTGCCTTTTGTGGGGGCTAGGGAACCAAGTTATTAAAAAACAAAACAAAACAACAAACCCTAAATCCAGGGAAAGGATCAAGCATGTACCCTGCCTTTCTAGCATAAAGTTCACCTTGGAGTCACCAAATAGTCGATGAAAGAAACAGTATTTCCTTATAGAAGAATTCCAATTCATAAATGCAGGAGGAATGACGGATGTGATATGTGGGACAGAGCCAGGAGTGCAGTTTCCAGGCTCTCGGCCTCACGTGGAAAGGTGCTGGCTCAGGTAGTAAATGGCCATCAGCTGTGGCTAGTTGGCTGTCAGCTGTAACCAGTGAGCCATTGGCCACTAATATAACTGCCGTGGCTATGCTAGTAGAAAATGGGGGGCTAGCAAGAAGATGGTGGCTGAGCTGGCAAGCACGGACTGCAGTTAGCACGGTGGAGTGCGGGTTGCAGATTGCAGAGAGGTGGACGGCAGGTTGCAGACAGTGTGGCTCCTGCTTCCTGTGTCTCCAACCCAGCCGCCAGCGAGACTACAGTGGTCTGACTCCCCGATCTATGGCTCCATGGGTGTGCCTTTTTGGCTTCACCATGTCCTGCATTCTTATGTGGGGAGGGGGAGCTGAGACCCCGCATGACCCTTGCATGACATGACATATCACCAGTTTTCAATTCCTAATGAAATAATGGATCTAGGCAATGACCATCAACAGCTAGCTGCTAAAAATGTTTGAGCAAAACATGATGGAACCTTTGTAATAGGTAAGTCAGACGAACAACATCTAACACCACTGGCCAGTCTTGATATCATACGGAAAAACAACCAGATTTCAAGCGCCTCCCGATGACTTGCAATTGGAAGTACTTACCACCTGCAGTCTTTTGGCCAAAAAACAGAACCTGTGTCTTATTTAAGCTTTGTCTCACCAACGGTTTTGAAGTTTTTCAAGATCAAATAAAGTCTGAGATCTGTTTCAAAACGAGCCTGTGGCGGGAGGGGGTGGGTGGAGTGTATGAAACAGACGGACCAGGTTGACCATAGCTGAAACCGGACATGAGCAGATGGGAAGTCATCATACTTTTATGTGTATGTTTTAAAATTTCCAAAATAAAAAAAAGTTTGAAAAAGTATTTGGATTCAATGACAATTTTCTATTTGGAAAAACCACCTGGATTTCCTGCTTGCTCCAGCCTGTCACAGAAATTCTTCCCTTGAGGTTTCACTTGTCACTTTGTAATGAGAGGTGTAAATACAAGCCGGAAGAAGAGTGCTGCGTGCAAGAAGGGTTGGCTAAATACGGAACCTGGGTTGCTGAGGAAGGCCTTTTAATGGCTGTGAATCTCAGCAACTTTGCAGCAACAAAGATTCCAATGAACACTGATGATGAGTTTCTAACACCATTCTTTGGCACTTTTTAAAAAAAATAAATTTTATTGGGGAATATTTGGGGGCAGTGTGTTTCTCCAGGGCCCATCAGCTCCAAGTCGTCGTCCTTCCATCTAGTTGTGGAGGGCGCAGCTCAGCTCCAAGTCAAGTCGCTGTTTTCAATCTTTAGTTGCATGTTAGTTGCAGGGGGCGCAGCCCACCATCCCACCATCCCATGCGGGAATTGAAGGCAACCCTGTTGTTCAGAGCTTGTGCTCTAACACATCTGTTATTACTAAAATTCTAACTCCTACTAGATTTAAGCTCCAGGAAAGCTCTTTTTTATCTACTGCATCTGTAGTGCCTTACACACTGCCTGGCATATTGGAAACTATTTAAACTTTTTTTTTCTATTCTAAAATATTCAATCTTGTTTTGACTTTCAAAATTTACATAGTTTCGAATATATTTTTTTCATGTCAAATAAAAATATGGCATCCTCTGGTTAACATATCATAGTCTGCAAAGCCATTCAAGAAAAGTATTTAACAAATAGGACAGCATCTCATTCTTTAAGCCATTGGGATACACCGATTTAATTTACATTCCTCTGAAGATCTCTCCTATCTGCAAGATTCTTTTGTTTTATGACAAAGCCATAGTTCTAGAAGCTTTCTCACACCTGAAAAGATTACATTTGGGACATGACCCTGTAGAACATAAGAGGTAAGCCTGGTGAATCTGAACGTGGGGGGTGAGGGGGGGGTCTGGCGGGTCAAAAAAGAGGTTGAATGCCCCCGGGTGGTGCTGGTGTTGGAGAGTGGGAGACTTGTTGAAACAAGAGGATTCAAAGAGGAAATGAGTCCATTTAGAGTGGATGGTCAGAGGAGGTCCATGACAGTGACTATGACATTGGTTTTTTGGGGGGAAGGCAGATAAATGTATAAGAAATGGTCTTGTGCTGTGGTATTGTAAAGAATGTGCTCCTAAAGGCTGTGAAATTTAAAACTTGAATAATTCAAGACTAATTTTCTCATGGGAATACACGGAAAGTAGGGCATGTGTTCTCAGATCTCATAAATCTATTACTATTGTGGCAAACTTACTTTGATATTGTTTTGTTGTTACTGTTACTAAAGGTTCTAGAGTTCTGGCTCCTAAATTCACAAAATCAAAGCAGTCATTCCAAGTTCTTTACCGAGTTTTATCACTTCTCACTTGTATTTCGCAATTGTTGATTTGGGGGCATATGTTCCCAGCACCGGCACCGCTGTTTAATGAATAATTGGAAGGTCAAAAAATTTTTTTAATGATAGTAACAAAAATAACACAGCAACACAATAATAATCAAAATCACCACCCGAAGTGTTTCCTAGCTTGAAACATGGTTCACATCACTGACAAAATATGTCCGGCATTTCTGTTTAATCCGTTGATCCTGCCACGTAGCAATTCATAAGTATAAAAACATGTTATTTACTAGCTTTTTAAAAATGGGCAATCTGTAGTCTTTCACACTTTGCTGATACAACTTAGTATTTTATATTACATTATTTCTAAATTTGCAGCCCCACTATGCTATATAAATGTGGCTTCTTGGGTGAGGAAAGAGGACAATAAAAACAGATGAAAAAGAAATTGATCCTATCAGAAATGATCTCATCATCTTTGGAACTCGAAGGCAATTGTCTGCAGATAATTTGGAACATCTGTGTTCTAGTTTTGACCCAATACTTTCAACTTTTATTCCTGTGTTGTTTGAGCAAAATCGTCTCATGAACCACTCTTGTAACCATCCCTTCTCCTGCATCATCCTTTCCTCCTCTCTACTGGGTCATTCATGTGAGTAGTCAGTAGTGTGTTGGTAAATGTTTAACAACTTCTGGCTTTTGTCGGGGGGTGGGACCCCAAGTTGTAGCAGTTGTCTATTTCCATGGTGTGAATACTTCCGTCCTGCCCAATTTCAAGGTGCCAACATGGAAGAGATGTGCATAGTTGGCTCTCGCAGGTGGCATGAGCCAGCTCCTGTACACCACTGAAAATGTTTTTCAAGTCAGGTCACATCCCATTGGTGGGTAATAAGCAGCATTTTTTAAATGAAAAATTAGAATGTTTCATGCATAACAAGAGTATAGTTTTGTGAAATTTTTGCTTCGTAACTTTAAGTATATATGTAAGAAGTCACCATGTACACGTAGTCCTTATTGTGGCTTACGTGAGAGTCTAAAAGACACTGCCATGGTACCTGGTCTTTCAAATACACAAAATACAAACAAAACAAGAAAATCAAAACCTTCACTTTGCCCCACTGCTTCCTTGGCTTCCACACTCTCTCTCTCTGTTTCTCTTCACAGCAAAACTTCTTGAAATATTTAGTCGTTACTTCTACCACTTCACCTCTCACTTCTCAACCCACTTCAGAGTCAGTCACAAATGACCTCAGTGTGGCTAAATCCTTCTGCTCCTTGACCTCTCAGCAGCATTTGGTACAATTGGCTGTTCTTCTTTCTTAAGCCTTTATTTCTCTGGTTTTTATGACAGCACTCTCATCACGTCTCCATGGCTGCCCCTTCTCAGTCTATTTTATCGGTTTTTCTCGACTTAATCTCCCCAGGGCTCTGTCCTAGGTCAACTTCTCCATCTAGCTACTCTCCTAGGTGACCTCATCAAATTCCGTGACTTCAACTCAGACCATTTTCTCCTCACCTACTATACCTTAGCCATGGTGCTCGCCTCTGTTCCTGAGGGCACCAAGTATTCTCAGGAGCCTTAGATTGTGTCAGTTGTTCCCTCAGCCTGGAATGTTCTTCCCCAAGATCTTCATTGGCTTCTTCCTTTCTTTCATTCACCAGCAACTTAAACTTCACCTCTTTGGAGAGGTTCTCTCTGGCATCCAACTAAAGTAGCCACCCAAATGCTTCCAGTTACATCATCCAATTTTAATCTTTTCCAAACACATCACTATGTGTATCTCCCACTGGAATGTAAGTTCCATTGAAGCAAGAACAGTCAAAATTCCCTGCCTTCGTGGAGCTTATACTTGGGTGGGTGAAGTCAAATAAAACAAAAAGTGGATTATATAGCATATTAAAATATGAAAAGGACTTGAGGAAAATAAAGCAAAGAAGAGTGGGGACTGTGAGTACGTATGTGTTTCAGGAGGGTGCTTGCAATTTTAAACATGGTGGTTGGGAAGCGCCTCACTGAGAGATGATATTTGGGTCGACGTGAAGGAGGCAAAGGAAACATCAAATGCAAAGGTTCTGAGCTGGGAGTGTGACACTATGTCCTAAGAATACCAAGGCCAGCGTGGCTGCTGCAGAATAAGGAAGGAGGAAGGCGATAGGAAACGAAGTCTGAGTGTGGGGCGGGGGGCGGGGGGCCGCCCACGGAAGTCTTCTCCTAAGAACTCGGATCCTTACTCAGACAATGAACAAAAGCCAGCAGGTTTTAGCGGAGGAGGAGCTGTTTGGATTATGCTTTGTTATGATGTCTCTAGCTGCCGACTGAGACTAGATTGCAGGGGGACCAGGGCAAAAACAGGGAGACCAATTAGGGGGCCACTGCAATACTCCAAGGAAGAGATGTGGGACTTCCAAATATTTATGTCTCTTTTCTGCATGTAAAGGGTTCTGTGAGGGGCAAGTACAGTCGTCCCCCCTCATCCATGATTTCACTTTCCACAGTTTCAGTTACCCGCTGTCAACTGCAGTCCAAAAATATTAAATGGAACAATTCCAGAAATAAACAACTCATACATATTAAATTGTGTGACACTGTGAGGAGCAAGATGAAATCGCATGGTGTCTCATCCCTTTGTCTCTGCCAGTCACTGGGTAGCCTTATCGGTTGACAGATGGACTGGCTCGTGACAGCCGTGTTTGTGTGCAAGGAACTCTAATTTTACTCACGTGACTTTGATTACAGCATACGGTTCTAACTGTTCTATTTTACTGTTGTTGATGGCTGACTGTGCCTGATTTATAAACTGTACTATAGGTACGCACGTACTGGTAACACAGTGTACTGTCTAGGGTTTGGTAGTGTTTGACGTTCCAGGCGTGATGTCCCCACCTAAGGCGGAACGCACGCCCCACGGATAAGGGGGTGCTGCCCTGCTGCAAAGCCGTCTGTATACTTGCGTTCATTATCGCCGTGCCTCGTCATGGAGGGCATGCAGGACGTACTTGATTTTTTTTTTTTTTTTACGTACTTGATTTTAAATGATATAAAAACACATCCTGAACTCACTGCACAAAGTAGGGACCAATGTCGGGGTTTTCTTATTTCTAAGAATAAACTCTTGGGCTTTGTCATGCATCTTTGAATTCGGTATTACTTCACCGACGCTGGGTTTCTGGCCCTTTTGCTCAGGTCCCTTTGCAGTTAAACCTGATGCAGGACAAACGCATGACCTACCAGACGAAACAGCCTGCAGCTGCGCGGTGGGGAGGGGGCAGACCCCGGCCGAGCTGGGTTTCCTCCCCGCTACACGCGCCTCCCTAACTCACACCGGCCGCGGCTCACCTCACCCACGTCCCACTCCCACCCGGTATCTCCAGGGTCTGCCTCGTGCGAAGCGCTGGTCGGCCTCGGGGGGCCGGGAGACACGGTCCCCTTCTGCCCACGGTGCAGCTGTAGCCACAACACGATGCCCGCAAGGCACGTCCGCGCCCAGGGCGGTGTGTGTCGCGGGGCAGGTGGATCCCGGAGCCACGCCAACCTGGAAAACGACCAGGAGGGAGAGCGTAACAGCGCATCAGACTGCGTGCGGGGGTCCGGGACGTGTCACGAGTTCCTCCAACACAAGCTGCGGGAGAAACCCCACAGCAGCGGCACCAAGACGCGTCTCAAAGCAAACGCGGGCGAAACCCAAGTGCCGCCGAGCGGGCCCCCGAGGGCGTCGGCTCCCGAGCAGGAAGCGCGCGGCGCGCAGCCCAGGCCCCCGGCGTCCTGGGGTCGCACCGGCCGGGAGGCGGCCCTCGCCTGCGCGCTCGGGCGCCCACGGGACGTGTGACGCTCACGATGGGCTCGCGCACGTGAGAGCGGCCCCCACACAGCACCGCGATCCCAGGCGGACAAGGGGCGGACCGGCGACCGGGGCAACCAGGGGCCACAGCGGGCCTGCGGTCCAGGCAGGGCCCGGGCGGCGGCCACACCGGCCCCACGCGCCCGCCTTCGGAGTCCGAGGCCCGCGACACGGGACCGCGGGGACACGCTGGCGGAGGGGCGGAAGGCTTTCTCCGTTTTTCCCAACCACTTCCGTTCGCCTCACCCCGACGACGAGGCAGAGGCAGCCAGATCCGCCCAAGGATCTTTTTAAACTGACTCTGCTTCGTCCAGGTCCGCCCGCACGGCGCTGGCTGCGACCCGAGACCCCGCAGGCCGCGTGGGAGGCCGGGCGTGGCGGCGGCCGCAGCGCCGCGGGGGCGGGGCTAATGGCGACGCCCGGAGCGCGAAGCCGGAAATGGCGGCGGGCTGACTGCTCTCGCGCCCCGTAGCCGCGCACGGCGCTGGGCCGGGGATTGGACGGCGCGCCGCAGTGGACAAAGAGCCTCGGCGTGAGCGCCTGCGGGGCTGGCCCGGGTGAGTCCGCGGCGGTGGTGGGAGCGCCCCCCGGGACAGGGCTCGGTCGTCGCTGTCCCACATCAGTGGCGGGGGTGGGTCCAGCTCCCGTCAGCCTGTGGCGCGGGACTCCCGGCCAGTTCGCCGCTTCATCTCCCTCCGGTCGAGGCCGGCGATCTGGGGAGGCTGCCTCTGTGGCCATTTAAATGACAGTCTTAAGTTTAGCGACAGACCGCGCAGCTCTGCGGGCTCGCTCTGAAGGCGCCCTGTGAGCGGCCGAGTCCCTGGGCTCCGTGTCACACGTCGGGAGACGCAGGTTGTCCGCACCGCAGTGTCGGTTACGACGGAGCGGAGGCTTCCCGCGAGGCGGGTGCTGCGCGGGCCGCGGGGCCGACCCCGGGGACACGGAAGCCGCGGGGACCGCGCCGACTGCGGCCCTGGGCTCGTACTCGCGCCGCGCGGGCGTGTGAGCGGGAGACGCAGGTCGGCGGCGCAGGAGCGGCTGAGCCCCGAGCGAGGCGGTGCTTCCTTCCCGGGACGCGGCCCTGGCGCTGGTCCGCGCGCGGCGGCGCAGGGAGCCGACGTGTCGTTTTCGTCGTCGGGCTCCAGCCGTCCCGGCTCGGGCGTTACGAGTGTACGGGGGGCACTTTTCCGAGGACGACGGTGCAGCGTGCGACGTCGCGGTCGCCTCGGGCCGGCGCAGCCCGCGCGCCTCGCTGCCTCACGGGGTCGCCGCCACCGCCGTCGCGGTCACCACGACGACCACTGACCGTGTTTCCTGTGCTGTGTGTGACGTCCTCTCGCTCACTTATTTTATAACCAGGAGTGTGTCTTTAAAACGGGCTGATGCGCCCCTCCCTCCTTTTTTTTTTTTTATTTTAGCCGCAGAGAAAACTGTGTATTCAAGAGATTGGAGTTTTTTTCCCCTTTGAGTAGTTTAATTTGGAAGAGGAAGAGCACTCTCTTGTATTAATGATAATAATAGCTAAAACGTGTCTATTTCATTGTTTTATTCACTCATTTAATCCTCAGCACAAACCTGTTGATGAGATGAGTAGTAGTATTATTCTCATTTTATACATGAGAAAAGGTAAATGAATGTCTCCGATCATTGCACAGCGGTATTTGCTATTATTTTATTTTACTGTTTTTATTTGTTGTTTTCTTTTAATATTTTAAATAAATTCCGTGTTAGAAATTATCTACTGACGTAATATGTAAATCAACATTTCCTTCACTCGTGATGCCAAATTATTTAGTATATAAGGACACTAGGGAAGATTTGGGGTCAGATCTTTCATTGTAACAGCATCCTGTCATTTGGGAAATATCAGTGAAATAATTTATAATTTACATTTTAAAATAGTTATGATATAAAAAAAAACGGTGCATTTTCTTTCCCTCTGTTCTGATTTTACACAGGACAAGTGCCTGTTTCAATCTGGGAAGCTTTTCAACGAAACTTGATTAAAATCTTAGGTCGTACACAGAAGAGAGACCCCAGTCAACAACAAGGTGGAAAAGAAGAATGTTGTCCTTAAACAACCTACAGAACGTCACCTATAAACCGGTAACGTTCCTATGAAATCACTTTTTACCTGTTGCAGGATTGAGAGCAAATCCAGTTGGATAGTAATTATCTATTCCTGGGAGTGGGGGGTGGGGCAAGAATAAAATTCAAAACGTATGTGAAGCACCCACTGTGTGATGGGGACTGTGGTGGGTACTTACTAGAAAACACGGGGCCCTTGGAGCTCAGTCTAGTGGGAGACCAGGTCACAGTTACAATACAAGGTGATGAGAACTGCGTTATGAGCAGAGAACGGGGGAGAACAGTGAGGGGACGCCAACTTTGGTCGTGGTGAGAAGGTGCAGATAATGATAAGACATCATGTTAAAAGGAAAATAGATTTATTACTCTACAGGTGTTTAATTTTTTTTTTTTTTAATTAGACCTGTCTATGGCTCAGTTTTTCTGTCTGCCTTTCAAATAGCGCATGGTACTCAAGCAGAGCAACTAGTGGTGAGATGGAAAATGAGAAAAATTACAGGTCTTGTCCTGGCTTCAGGCTGGTCCACGAACCCCTGAGTGACGGGTTGCTGGAGATTTCAGTGTATGTGCTGGGAAGTAACAGACTTGTTTCAGGTTCCACGTATCTGGAGCTGAGTCCAGAATTTAGGTCTGAGGTGGAGTTGCTGCTTTTTTTTGGTAAACACTCTAGGTGACTCTTGGACAATAGGGAGGGCGAGAGTCCTTGAAGCAAGACTCCAAACCAGTCTTACTAGTGTAAATGGGTTCCATTTTTTTTGTTATTTACTTTGTGGCTGTAACTCTTTTTCCCCCTATATTTTAATGTCATTGTAGAAGAATAAAGTATGACCACCATATCAAGCAAACTCAATTTTAGAGGAAATAGCCTTCAATAGTAATAGGTTTAAAAAGCATGACTTGCTGAATCTGAAATCAGAGACATTTAAAATGATTTTGTGCATCCTAGAGTTAAAAACATCTCTAGGTTGTAGACTGACTTTCTGCAGAGGTTAAAAAAATATAGGCTGCCTGCCAAGGGTGACTGAATTGTCCCTGAGCGTGGCTCGGGTGGAGGAGGGATGGCTGGCTGGAATACACCCTCCAGTTCTGCTCTGCATGCACAAAGAGGCCTTACGGGAATGTTACTTAGAAAATAATTTTCTGGATTAAAATCCCTGCATGTCTTGACACTAGTATAGTGATGATTCCTGTGATTTCTGGGGTTAGTGCCCTAAGCTGCAGAGGTGAAACAAAGGTAAGATGATGTTTGTTTCCTGGTGAATGGGACCTGAAGGATTAGCGCTGCTGCTCTCTAGAGCGCAGGCCCCAGGGCTCCCGGATGGCATCACTGCTCTCAGGGCAGTTCACGAGCACAGGTCGAAGGAAACAGTTGTTTTGGCAAATAGCTTTTTTTCCGCCTTCTCTGTGTTATAGTCAGTTCTTATAAGCAGAAGAGGATAGAGGTAGAAAGACTGAACTGAATGGCAAAAATAACATTTTGATCTGTCTTTAATTTCACTTATTGTTAAATATTCATAGCATTGAGTGCCTATATCGCACTTAAGCTCTTCTGCCATTTGTAGCTAGTTGCCCTTCCAGTGTTCAAAAGACAATGGGAAAAAAAGGAGGCTGCAATTTTAAATAACTTAGATATTTTATCAATTAGGATATTGTGCAAGTTAGACTTAAAAACAACTGTTTTCTTGCATTATGGTTATTTTGTCAGTGATCAAACAATGGGGAGGTGTTTATTGAGTTGCTACTATATTCTTTATTAAGCATCATGAAGAAACAGAACTGTCACTTAATTTTATTTCTTAATGTTTTTAAAGTTTTGGTCACATTGGTGATAGACAAAGTCATATTCTGTCCATATGAACTCTTCTTGGAAAAGAGAAAAGTAAATTGTATAACTGGCTTATGTACTTTTTTCGTATTTAATATATTTCATTGCCTATTCAACTGAGAATTCTAAAGCTTAAAACAGTCAGGCTCACTTTTCTTTCCGTTTAAATTCAGTGAATAATTTAGAAGACAGTATCTTCATACCAGAAATGCCCTCTGTGAAATACATTGCTTGGCAACTCACTATCTACCTAAATATTTTAGGTGGATTGATAAATATTGTTGTTTATAGAGTTCTTAAGAAGTGATTATTAGCTGGTTAAGAAGTTATTTAGAACTTAGACTCCAAGTTTTGATTGTTACTCCAAGTTAATAAACCAGTTGTTAACATTAATCCCACCCAATGCTGAAAAACTTATGCCAGTTTTCTTAGGGACCTTGTTTCCTTTCTTCATAGTATTCTAAGTACCTCCCTTGCAATTTAATCTTAAAACACAAAATAATAAAATCTTCCTTTTTAACCTCCGAGGTTCCTTACAGCCTTTGTTTGCTTGTTGTTCTTTAGGCTGACCACCTTCCTGAGAGTGAGTCGGTATCTGCTGCCTTGATTTTCTCACCACAGCTCTGCCCTCTGATTCTTTTTCCTTTTTCTTAAGTTTTCTTGTCTTTACCAATTTTTTCTTTTCCTTCTCTCTTTCATGTCTTTACTGATCACCTTTAGACCTTTCAAATATGTTTACAATCTGAATTCAGTTCTGGCCTTTCACCTCTCCAGCTCTCAGATGTCCTGCCAACCCTTTAGGACTATGAGTTTCAGACTAAACTTGCCTCTTTCTTCCCCGAAAGGGCTTCCCTTTTGTAATTTCCATTTCTGTCAGGGTCACGGTACTTCTGCCTTTAGCTTGGCAGCTTCACCCAGGCTACCAAGCCCTCAAGAGTCTGAAGATAATCTCTCTTCAAAATTTAAAATTCATTTAGGTCAAACCCAGTGGTTTTTCATTTCTTATTTTTTAAATATAAAGATAATATATGTAAATCATTTTTAAAAATTCAAAGTACTTAAGGATTTCATTAAAACAAATTTTTCTTCTACCCTGGTGCTCAGTTCCACTCCTAAAGGCAATCGTTTTCTACCGTTTTCTTGTGTCCTTGAGAATGTAAGTGAATGTCCAAGAGTGTGTATGTTGTATGTCTCACCTCTTATATATCCTGTTTTTTTTACATGCATGTACTCTATGTACCATGTCATCTCTTGTATACCTGGCTTTTCCCATTTAACACATTTGGAGATATCAGTGCACTTAGAACGTCCCTACCCGTTTTAAGGGCTACATAATTAGTTCATCGTATGTATGTTGTATAACTAACCATTCCCCTTAAAGGACTGTTTCCTTTTGTGATTATATAGAGTGCTGTGGTGTGCACCCTTGTATGTGAGTCTTTGTGTACATGTGCCAGTATTTTATAGGCTAAATCTTACACGTTTTTCCAAAGTGGACTCTCTGGGTCAAAAGCTTTGCTATGCATGTCATTATCTCTTTTTTGGATCTTCCTTATTTTTCCATGTAAAGATGTGGCCAGGCCGCCCTTACTGAAATTGACTTCCTTGATGTGCTTGCTCTGCCCTCACTGATTCTTCTCCCTTCTTTCCCTTCTCACCCCTGTATTGCGGTGTCCAAGACACCCTGAGTTTTGATGATTCAGTGACATAGAGCGCTGTGATTTATTACAGTGAAAGGGCACAGAGCCACATCACAAAGGCAAGAGGCACACAGGGCGAAGTGCAGGGGAACCAGGCGTCAGGAGAGCCCAGCACAGGTCTACCAGGGAACACCTGGTAGTGAGTCACTGACCTGGGTCTGTACGTAGACAGCTTCTGCCTGGCGCGTCCGAAGATTCCAGACTCCCAGAAGGAAGCAGGTGTTGGCATAAACCATATCTGCACACACAGTGTCGGCACATAAACCACCCTTATCATTAGGCTGCTGGGTGCTCTCCCCAAATCCAGGTTCCTAGACACCTGCCAAGGGGCAGCCTTGTGTGGACGCCTTTCAAGGACAGTAGCCAGGTCTGCTTTGTTCCCTCTTTTCTGCACACCCCCCGTTTTAGAAACCATTGAGCCGTTGCCCTGACTTTTCCTCTTAGCTTTTCTACTCTGATATTTTCAATAATCACCTCTACTCTGACTTCTGAGTATGGGTTCTGGCCCTTCACTGAATGTGTACCCTGGAATCTCCCATGCCTCTCAGTACCTTTGTCCTTACAGGTCCTTCCAACCCTTCACACTGAAAGTGTTCAAAACTGAACTCATCCTCTTCTTCCAGAAATCTGTTTCATCCCCAGTTTTACCATTTCAGATGGTGGTCCTTTATAGAGTTTCCTTTGAAATATCTCTCAGATATTATCTTCACCTTCCCCCCACCCTATGTCTTCTGTCATCAGCGTGGATATATCCTTATCTCCTTTTGCCAGGTTTACTGTAGTCAGGCTCCCAGATAATTCCCTGCCCGCTGGATGATTGTCCCCAAACCCCTTTCATTGTGTCATGCTAAAATCTGACCCTGACTCTGTAACTGCTCCCTTACCACGTCTGTCTCTTAGACAGGTTTTGTCTTTTCCTGCCTCTCTGCTTTTGTAAACTGACATTTCTACCTGAACTGGCGTCTTCGTCCTCCCAGCCTAACTATATTTTCCTAGCTCAGATAACACCTCTTCCATAAACTTTCTTTGGCCACTTCAGTTAGAATCTTTATTTTTTCTGAAGCATTTATGTGACACATACTGCCCCATTTTTTAACATGTTGAATTAGTCAGGGTTCGTAGTGGCAAGCACAGAAGCCAGTCTCTAATTTAAACAGAAAAGGAATTTATTAAATGACGCTGAGTAGTTCGCAGAATCTCTAGCAGAACTGTAGACCAGGCTTGCCAGCGACAGTCCCCCTGCCGCACTGTCCCGCAGAGAGAGGCCTGTGGCCACGACTGCCTCTGACCCTGGAGGTAGCTGCTGTCCCCTTGCCAGAGCGAATACTGCACAATTCTGGCTTCTTCCTGTCACTCCTTCTAACTTCACGTCTGAGCGGGGTCCTGACTGAAAGAGCTCCGACACAGGCCCTCGCTGCAGTCTAGACGAGGGCTGATGTTCCTAAGGGAGAGGATTTTCCAGATCAGGAAGGAGATTCGATTTTGAACAGCCAAACAAGTATCACATTTCCACTCTAATTATCTTTCCATGGGTATCTGACTTCTTCCCAAGTGCATTATAAGCTCCTCATGTATAAGGACTCCCGTACTTCTTCGCAGTTGCCTTCTACCTAATAGAGACCCTTGCATATAGCAGACATTTAATAAGAAATCATAAAAAAGGCAGAGCAGTATGAATCAGATAGGAAGTTTTGGCAAGGAACACCAAACCTAACTAGGGCTTAAGCTTACAGTATTGTCTCCAGTGTGATCCTACCTGGATTGTCATTTTTTATGTAAATTAACTAATTGGGAAACAAAGCATCAAAGCTTGGAATTGCCTAGAAAACCGGTCCCTTCTCCTCCCTTTCACAGGAGCAAATAGCCGGGAGTTAGATGAACGGGCTGCGGGTCCTTTTGTCTCACTCGCATGGTCCAAAACGCTGAGTGTTACTGATGAATTGTAGGGTACTTTACTAAGCAGGAAGCATTAATCCAGACAACTAAAACGGCAGATGGCCAAAACCTTCAGCAGTTGTTTCTCAGACTGGAGCAGCAGTAACAGTTGTGAACAGCTTATCGACAATGAGGCCACTAGATTGCTGGTCTCCGAAAGCTCTTTCCCACCCTGAAATTTATAATACAAAAGCTGTGGCTATAACAGTATAGATGCTTATTATAGAAACCTGGAAAATACGAAGAAGAAAATTAAAATCCCCTCTCTTAAGAAAACTATGTAATGTTTTTGGCTTTCTTCTTTATAGTCTTTTTTTTGTAATGTTTATTATTAACTTTTTAAAGATTATATGTATAGTTTTGTAGACTTTCTCACTGATATTTATATCACATTTTTGTGTTACTAAGTGTTCTGCATAAATATAATTAGAACATATGTAAAATTTGAAGTTACAAAAACTGTTCTCATTTATTAAGAGATTTACACCATGGAAGGTGCTGTGTATTCTTGGAATTGGCCTCAGCCCAGGAGTTCAGTGCGAAGGTGTAACCCCTTCTGTACTCTCTACACACAAAAACCGACCATTCTGCTGTGTGGCTACAGCCACATTCTGTTCACCCACCCAGCCTGGCCTCAGCGGTTGCCCTGACACCAAATGGTAACTGGCTTTGGGAACGTCTTGTCTTATTGCTTAAAGCAGCAGCCCCCGCTGCGCAGCAGCTGCTGAGTCCCCCATCTGTTTACGGCCTGCGGAGCCCAGCTTCTGGGCGGTGAGAGCCCATGCATGCACATGTAATCACTGACCATCTCTTGACCTCTGTCCTGGGGATGTGAAGGTGGTGGCCCAGTGCTGCCCCACGCAGCTCACAGTCTGCGACGGACAGAGGACCAAGTGCTATGAGGGTCCCTTAGAGGGGCTCACTCCGCTGACCCAGGGAGTCTGAGAAAGGCTCCACAGAGGAGGCTGTTCTTGAGCAGAGATGTTCATGTGAGGAGCCTCCAATTTACAACTACTTCATATGGCCTCTCGTTTTATTTATTTCTTGACAGAGCTACCGCAGATAGATTTCAGCATATGTCATAAGATGGGTGAGCTTGGCACAAGGCATGATGGGGTCTGGCCTGCTTGGCTTGGCCACATGCTTCCAAATGGAAGAGGGAGGTTGTGAGGTTGTGAGGGAGGAGACGCAGCCACATAGTACAGGTGTCCAGCCAGTGGGGTCCCTCAGGGGAAGGGGAGTGACGAGGTCTGGGTGTCTCAGGCCCCAGACAGAAGGGCTGGCTTCCAGGTGGTGAGGGGGCAGTTGAGACCCGAATACTGTGCGGAGACACCTGCTGGAGCCCAGGCCTGCAGACAGACCAGGCCATGGTCAGCGGACGCGGGGCCTTGAGAGAGCCACAGGCACCCAGAGCTCATCCCTAAGATCACGAGGTTCTCTGATTGCCCACAGTGTGGCCTAGGGTGCAGTCTGGAAGCCCCGAGGTTCGGCACTCACGTACGTCCCTGGTGTCCCCTCCCCTGGCAGTGAATGTCATCATCTCCGTCAGCATCGGTTTAGGGCTGGCGTGGACCTGATTCTGCTTTCCATCCATCAGTGGGACATCAGGAAAAAGGGAGGGGGCAGGACCTTGCACAAGTTGATTTTCTATTATTGGAATTATTCCATGAAGTGGAAGTTTTATTTCACAAAACCCCCAGCCAAATAAAAAGTACTGTGAAGAGTATTTATCTTCTGTCTTTTCCCAAAGAACTGTTTGCAGACATTGTAACTATCTAGCTGTGTTGTTCCCTTATAGCTGTTTGAATAGTGAGGACAGTTTGGAAAATGCTAGGTTCTGAGCAGATTTATAAGCAGCCTTTAAGAAAGTCCTCTTTCAGTTTTGTTTATGTAAAAGTACATTTGTTAAAATTATTTTTCCTAGATCATCCCCTTTGTTGAGACCATTCCCGAGCAGTTGGTGCCTGGAACTTTGATTGTAATACGTGGGCATGTTCCTGACGATTCGGACAGGTAAAATCATTGTATTAGATGCAAAAAGAACACGAATAAACGTCTCTCTGTGGCTGTGGAACAACAGTAAATAGTAACGTGGGAGAGACATTTTGATTCTCTGAGGCAGGATTTTGCTGTCTTCAGCAGCCTGGCCCAGATGCTGAGGAGATTGGAATGACTGGGTTTTTCAGTTTATTTCTCTAAGTCTGATTTCAGTGTGAATAATTAGATGTATAGTTGATGAGGGGAACTGTGATCAGAGGACAGGGACAAAGTCTGGTTATAGTAGCACTCCCACAGCATCTTAAGGGCTGTTTTGGGTGCTTTTACCTGTTGTGGGTACAAACCATGGATGAGGCTGGAGCAGTGAGAGTTGGGCTCGGCTCTGTGTGGCCGAAGCCCAATAACAGTGGTTGAAATGAGACGTGAATGTCAAGTCTAAAGAGAGAGCCCTGGCCTTTTAAGGAACTCTGTCCGTCGTTAGAGAAGCAGGCCTCTCCCGGCTCCGCTCTGCTGTCTGCAGGGCGAGGTTCTCCTTCTCTGGATTCTCAGAAGCTGGAACTCCAGCCCTTTGAGTAGCTTGGTGGGCGCATGTGGTGTTTGGAGAGAGGGGTCGGGGGTGGAAAACAGGCAGGTGCCACCCGACTTTGAAGGCATTCTCCAGTAGTTTCCCTGAACACTTCCCTTCTACCCCACGAGCATCCCTGCCTGCATGGGAGGCTAGAGAATGGAGGTGCGCATTGTGGATGGATGGGCCCCGAGCTACAGCTCAGGCTGTTGCTAAGGAAGATGAGGCAGCTAGGTGTTTCGCCATGTGGGTGCAGGCCCAGTCGTGTGCCTCAGCCTGCGTTGTCATGCTTTGGTCCTTCCCCTCAGCCTTCCTTTCTGAGTACTCATGTCGCCCGCCTTTCCTTCCTCAGGTTCCAGGTGGACTTGCAGTGTGGCAGCAGCGTGAAACCTCGAGCTGACGTCATCTTTCACTTCAACCCACGTTTCAAAAGGACCAACTGCATTGTTTGCAATACTCTGAAAAATGAGAGATGGGGATGGGAAGAGATCACGTACGACATGCCTTTCAAAAAAGAAAAGTCTTTTGAAATTGTGATCATGGTGCTGAAAGAGAAATTCCAGGTAGGTTTTGGAGAATGCAAGTCAAATCCTCATTAATGAGCGTAAGCACATGGGAAGCTTTGCACATTAGGGAACTCGTCCTTCCAGTTCTTAAATCCAGAAAAAGACTTTGGTTTGTACTTTCTCTCTATTGTGGGGGCCATGCAGGTACCTAAACATGAGGTGGGCGCAGCTCCTGCCTCCTGCCAGGTGGATTCGGGCTCAGGGCAGCCACATCTTCTGATTATTTCCCAGCAGGGCTGGGCTCAGTTCCGAATTGGCGCAGCATTCTATTAATTCTGGGATGGTAAATCTGGAATGAATGGACAGCTGGGGAATCGTAGTGCAGCGGTCAGAATCCCAGTGTGAAGTTAAGTCTTGTCACCAGATGGTTCTTTAGAAGCATGAGATTTTAGACCCAGAGGAGGCCTCAGAAATTCTGTGTGTAGTAAATACTATCACTGGCTTCCTTGATGATTTCTTTCTTTTTTTCCTCGAGAGTTTCATACGTCGTCGTCGTGTGTGTGTGTGTGTGTGTGTGTGTGTGTGTGTGTGTGTGTGTGTGTGTCCGTCCGTGTCCGTCCCATAAATTTCCTAAACTCCATTTACTTCTCCCTTCTCTGGCCTTAATGCTTGTGTCGGTTTCATTCTTTTTAACATTTGTTCCTATGCTTTGGTTGATTCCTCTGTTTACTTTGCCCGACACAGGTTTTAAGCTCCTTGAGGTCAGAAACCACACCGTAGTCTGCCAGTGTTTTCCCCATATTCCCAACACCGTACCTGGTATTTGGTGGGGGAGGGGGGGGACTCTGCCTCAGGCCTGTGAGTGAGGGCTTTCCCTGTGTGTGGAGAAGCTGGGGACGTGCCCGTGTTCGTTTCTTCAGCAAGTTCAACAAGTACAACCCGTCATGTGCAGGGTGGTCTCTGACAGGGCGGCGAGCTCACAGCGCAGTTCTCCCCGTTGGTTCACGGGTCCAGGGCACCAGGGACCTCAGAACCCCGGGATGGCTCGTGTTTGTGCAGAGGCGTACACATGCACACGCACGTAGGTCCATGCATGGGTGATTGCTCTGGAGAGGGTCCCTGGCATTCAGTCAGGTCAGGAAGGCAAGAGAGGATAAGCCGCTGGTGCTGTGATGCTTTCCGTCACAATTTGGTCAGACACGAAGAGTGAAGACCTGTGGCAAGTGGGATACAATTCAACCCAAGTAAACAGATTTTAACTTGGGTAAATTCATAACATTAATTAACTGGTTTTTTTGGGGGGTGGGGCGCTGTCTCCTGTGCCCATCTAGGTGGCTGTAAATGGAAAACATACACTGCTCTATGCCCACAGGATGAGCCCAGAGAAAATAGACACTCTGGGCATTTACGGCAAAGTGAATATTCACTCAGTCGGCTTCCGCTTCAGCTCGGTGAGTGCCCTGCCGGAGCTTGGAGTCGTCTTAAACGTGAGCAAACATCTTTAATTAATATCTTCTGTTAAGATAAAAATAATGTAACTACCTCCCTCATTAGTGTTAATTCTTGGAATGAAGTCTTTTAGACTAGTAGATGCTATTTTTTGTGTGTGGTAAATTGTATTTGTGTAAATTAATCATTTAGCAAACTGACCTGGTTCTCTGAGACCTAATTTTTTTCTCTCACTTTTTTAGTTCTGTAACCCAACCTTGCCTTCTTTACCACTTTTTAAAAATTTTATTTTTTATTTTCTTATTTGTTATTCCCATCCTCCCACCTTCCTCCTCTTTGGCAACCATGAGCTTGTTCTCTGTATCTTATTAATAGTCCATTGTATATATGTACCACATGTTCTTTATCCAGTCATTTACCAATGGACACCTAGGTAGCTTCCACATCTTGGCTACTGTAAGTCATGCTGCAGTAAACATAGGGGTGCACGTATCTTTTTGGATTTATGTTCTGGATTTCTTTGGATAAATAAATACCCAGAAGTAGAATTGCTAGATTATATGGCACCTCTATTTTTACTTTTTTGAGGAAAAACCATGTTTTCCATAGTAACTGCACCAATCTGCAATTTCACCAACAGTGCATGAGGGTTTTCTTTTCTCTACATCTTCACCAGCACTTGTTTTTTGTTGATTTATTGATGATAGCCATTCTGAGAGGTGCGAGATGATATTTCATTGTGGTTTTAATTTGCATTTCTCTGATGATTAGTGATATTGAGCATCTTTTCATATGTCTGTTGCCCATTTGTATTTTCTTTGGATAAGTGTTTATTCAGGTCCTCTGCTCATTTTTTAATTAGACATTTTTTGGTGTTAGTTGTATGAGTTCATTATATAGTTTGGATATTAACCCTATCGGATGTATCATTGCCATTATCTTCTCTCATTCAGTTAGGTGGTCTTTTCTTTTTGTTGATGGTTTCCTTTCATTATGATTTTATTTGGGCTCGCTCTCTTATTTTCTTGGTGAGTTTGGCTAAAGGTATGTCAATCTTGTTTATCTTTTCAAAGAACCAGCTATTCGTTTTATTGATCTTTTCTATTGGTTTTTGAATTTCAATTTTGTATATCCTTCTTTTTATTTTGGTTTTAGTTCTCTTTCTGAGTACGTTATGTGTAGAGTTAGATTGTTCATGTGAAGTTTTTCTTGTTTGTTAAAGTAGGCCTGCATAGGTTAACTATGCACTTCCCTCTTAGAACTGCTTTTGCTACATCTCATTAATTTTGAAAAAGTTGTCTTTTCATTTTCATTTGTGTCAAGGTAGTTTTTGATTTGTTTGATTTACTCTTTGATACATTGGTTGTTTAGTAGTGTGTTATTTAGTCTCCATGTATTTGTGTGTTTTCCAGTCTTCTTCCTGTAGTTGATTTCTAATTTCATGCCACTGTGGTCAGAAAATATGCATGATATGATCTCAGTCTTCTTGAATTTATTGAGGCTTGTTTTGTGGCCTAATATGTGATCTATTCTGGAGAATGTTCCCTGTGCACTTGAAAACAATGTGTATTCTCCAGTTTGGGGATGAAACGTGTTATAAATATCTTCTAAATTTATCTAGTCTAATGTGACATTTAAGGCCATTATTTTCTCATTAATTTTTTTGTCTAGATGGCCTGTCCACTAATGTGAGGTATTAAAATAGGCTACTGTTACTGTTACTGTATTACTGTGGATTTCTCCCTTTATGTCCACTAATAATTGCTTTATATATTTAGGTGCTCTTGTATTGGGTACATAGATACATATTCTGTAAGGACTGAATCTTTTTACTACCCCTTCCATACTTTACATTACTGATGTCACGTTTTAGATCTTTTTGTGTTGTGTATTTCTTCTAATTAGTTATTGTAGTTTAGTCTGAGTTTGATACTTTTTTCTTTTGACCTTCATAGTAGCTTTTTAAATGTCTAATTCACTGTATTTATTGCATGTTTGGCTTTAGCTGTGAAATTTATTTGCTTTTCTCCTATTTTCTTATTTCTGGTTATGGCCTTTCCTTTTCTGCTTAAAGAAGACGCTTGAACATTTCTTGTAACGCTGTTTTAGTGGTGATGAATGCCTTTAGTTTTTGCTTGTCCGGGACACTCTCTGTCCTTTAATTCTGAACGATAACCTTGCTGTATCATGTAGGCCCCTATCGTTTAGCACTTTAAACATATCCTGCCGCTCCCTTCTGGCCTATAAAGGTGCTGCTGAGAAATCAACTGATAGATAGCCTTACGGGGTTTCCTTGGTTGGGAACTCTTTCGTTTCCGCTTGCGTCTTTTAAGATTGTCTCTTTAACTTTTGCCATTTTAAATACAGTGTGTCTTGGTGTTGGTCTCTCTGGGGTTCATCTTGTTTGGAACTCTCTGTGCTTTCTGGACCTGGATATCTGTTTCCGTTTTCAGCCTTATTTCTCTAAATAAAGTTTCTGTTGTTCCTGTCACTCTTTTCCCTCCTCTGGGAACCTTACAATGCGAATGTTTGAGCACTTGATGTTATCCCAGGGGTTCATTAGACTATCCTCATTTTTTTAAGATTTTTTTTTTCTTTTCACAGTTCTGATTGGTTGATTTCCACTAGTCAGTCTTCCAGGTTGCTGGTCTGTTTCTATTAGCTCCTCTGCTGTTGATTCTTTCTAAGGTAGTTTTCATTTTAGGTATTATATTCTTGGTTCTTGACTAAGGTTTCTCTGTTTCGAAGTTCTCCCTCAGCTTTTCTGTTCCACTCTCAAGTTTGATGAGGATCCTATGACTGCTTTGTAAGGCAAATTACTTATCTCGGTTTCCTTAGGGTTTTTTTCTGGAGGTTTTGCTTCCTTTATTTGAGAGATATACTGCTGTCTTTTCATTTTATTTGACTTTCTATGTTTGTTTACGTGAATTAGACAAAACAGCTCTCTCTCCGTCTTGAAAAAGCGGCCTCATGTAGACGCAGCCTCTGTGAAGGCCGTGTGCTGGGTGGTTTGGGCAGGCCAGTAGGAGCCACGCAGGTGCCTACTGCGTCTGGGACACAGGACTCCCAGCTGGAGCTGCTCCAGGACGGGAGGCCGGGCGCATGTTTACGGCCTGTTGGTCCTGCTGCTGCAGCCTTTGTCCAGGGCCGAAATGGGCTCGGGCGGTGTGTCCGGGAATGTGCTGTAGCCTCCTTGCACGTAGGCCCCACCCTGGTGAGGTGGAGGGGACGTAAACAATGGTGCCATGGGCACCTGTGACCTCGGAGAATTCCTGCAGTCCCTGGAATGCTTCCGTGGCTCCCACACCTCCCTGTAGAGTCACTGTCTTGTTTCTTGTACCGAGAGTGGTCTTGTGTAGAAGCGCCCTCTCTGTGGGCTCTATGTGCCAGGTAGTTTGGGAGGCTGGTTGGAGCTGCGCAGGCGCTTAACGGGCCTGGGGCACCGGCTTGCCTGGCAGCAGCGGCTCTCATTAGGAAGTCAGGGGGGGGTGCCGGCGCCTGCGGTTCCTGCCTGCTCCCTTGTTGGGAGGCCAATGCTGCAGTGCTCCCGCAGGTAGGCAAGGCCCCCCCAGATAGAGCTCCGCCGCCCTGTCGGAGTGGAGGGGACGTGAACAGTGGGGCTCCAGGCGCCTCCAGCCCAGAGCGTCCTGCAGCTCCCGCCGTTTCCCGGCCTCCCTTCGGTCTCTTTCTCGTTTGCTCGGAAGCTGCTTGTTCAGTCCTCCATTGTCTCGCAGGAGTAACTGCTACCTCTCTGTGCACCTGCATTTGCTCACGGGAAGGGGTGAGTGCTGTGTCCTCCTGTGCTGGTGCCATCTGGACCTCAGCATTATATTTATTGCCAGGGCTGTATTGTCATAGGATCTCAAATCTAGTACAGTTCTAATGAACAACCCCCAAACAACAACAAAACCCCTCTTTAGGTAGCTAGTGGGTATTTGGTTGACATAGGAGTACAATGGAGTGTTTCTCTAAGATAGTTTCCTAGAGGCGGAATGTCGGGGCCAAAGGCATTTGCATTTTAAGTTACGATAGATACTGCTAACTGGCCCTCCAAAAAAATTTAATTTGCCCTCTTAATGATGGTGCCCATTTACTTACATTCTTTTTGACATTAGTTCTTATTCTCTTTAAATGTTTGCCAGTTTGATAAGGGTTAGGTAAAGGACCTAATAAGTGCATTTTTGGATAATTTTCAGGTATATTTTCATGTTTTGTACTATTTTTGATTGTTTGATGCATCAAGCAGGTTATATTTGGAATTCTGATGGATGTTAAAAATTAATCTCACCTTTTCTTTAGGATTTAAAAAGTACCCAAGCATCTACTCTGGAACTGACAGAGATAAGTAGAGAAAATGTAAATATTAAATCTTTTGATGAACTGCCAGTTTATAAATGTTCTTTTAGTTGCCATGTAAATTAGGTGGCAGGCAGGCTGAGTTTTTTATAATTGTTTTTAATATGAAAAATTCTGTTTTCAGTATGAATAGGCTGAAGGTAATCATTTGAAAATTGAAGCTTGTACGTCTGTGGTGCCAGGCAGTGCAGGTTTTGCTGAGACTACTGGTATATCTGCCCATTGCCCACCATTCTACGTACAGCTCTCACTCTTAACTGTTGAATAGTATTGATAAGTATTGAACAGTGGGTTCATTGGGAAACGATCTTGCACATGTATCTTCTCCCCATCTGGGAACAAGTGCAATTTAAACACCGAGGTTTTGCTATTATAATGGAGAAAGGAACATCTTACTCCCCTCAGCATATTTGTACCTCATAGACAGAATATAATTGCAGCATTTTGGGAGCGCCTGGAAAGAATAAATAAAATGTGTTTGGAGCTCCCATGCAGTCCTGTGAAAAATGGTGGAGGATATAGGATTCAGGTGAACTGGACTACCAGACTGCATTCCTTGCCTGAGTAGCCCTTCACAACACCATACCGTGGTGCCATGAAGCTCTGGCACCTGTATGTCACCCCCAGGGCAGAGCAGGCGCTACTGTCCTAGGCCCTGGCCGGACTCAGCTCTGTGCAACCAGTACGACCGGCTGCTCCTAATAGGATTCTAGAATTCCGTTCTTCCCTTTCAGACAGCCTCATTGTGTCTTTCTCTTCCCACAGGTACAAAATGCTGGCATGTCACAGCTTGTAAGTATTCTGCCAACGTTACATGTGGAACATTTGTAAAACACAGGAAGCAGATAGTTTAAATGTTGGAAGGCAGCTTCACACATTCCACACCTTACTGCAGAACTGTCTCCCTACAGCCCAGTAACAGAGGAGACACTGATAAAATCGTACCCAGAAGTGTCTACACCAAGAGCAGAGGTTCTGCTGTCAATCACACTTTGACTTGCGCCAAAATACTACCTATCAACTGTTTGTCAAAGGTTTGAAGAGCCCCAAACTTTCCTAATTCTATATGCCAAATTAAGTTTGAATGAGCTGGTATTGTTACCTCTCCCCTCAGTAGAAGCCCAAAGCAGCCATTTGTCACGTGTGTGCTGTCAGGCAGTCAGGCTTTGTCTCGAAGCCACTAGTGTGTATTTCCCCAACTCCTCCCCTTCAGGCAGGACAGGAACAGTGCTTCAGACCCCAAGCGCAGGTATTTCTCAGTGAGTCACTCATACAAAGGGTATGAGGTCCCACTCAACAGCCATTCATTTCATTGTGTAAAACATGCACACCGAGAGTGTGTTGTGAGCCACACAGTGCTCACTGCTGGGAACCCCAGGGACCAAGGCAGATGGAGTCTGTCCCTTCATGGGGTTTACAGTCATGGCCTTCCAACACTCCCATGTTTGGCCAGCGTTCCCACGAGATCTCTTTCTGCAGACTTCCTGGTGCTGACTGTGGTTTCTTTGCAGACTCTGCCGTTTGTTGCGCGGTTGAACTCCCCAATGGGTGCTGGACGGACTGTTGTCGTCAAAGGAGAAGTGAACAGAAATGCCAAAGGGTTGGTATCATTGAGTTACTAGTGTCAGTACTTTCCACGTACGTGTCCTCTAACAGTCTTCTGAGATACAAGTACGGATAGTGTCATAACCCTCATTTGAAAGGTGAGAATATTAGAGCAAGAGGACTTGTGACTGCGGACTAGTTGGTGGCAGAACAGGAACTAAACTGTAATGTTCTGACCAAGGCTTTTTGTGGCCAGACAGGAGGGTGACAGTTGTCCACAAGACCCACCCTGGCCTTGCAGAGCTCAGGGCAGCCCCATGAGGTCACGGAACTTTGGTTAGGGGCCATCCTGTTATGTGACTTACACAATTTCTGCTTTTAGAATCTTCTCAGAGATGTTCAGACTTTTGAAAGCTTGAAATTAGAGCTCTTTTCCTAGAATGTAGTACACTTCCAAGAATAGAACACATGTAAATGTTAGGCCAGAATCCTGCTGGAAAAGACCCCACACTCCTTCAGGCTGAGGAAATGACATCGTTTACTTCTAACCCTTGGTTTCTTCCCAACCAGATCTGAACCCTCAACACTGATTTAAAGTTATTTTTATTTTGCACATAATATACTTCTATCAATGGAATTCTAACTCAGGATTTTAAATTTCACCCTTATCTGTGTTCTTGTATCCATGTGCATACTTATGTTTTGTGTACTTATAATCAGAGTTCAGTTCTGATTCTTAAAATTGCAGAAACTGCACTACTCTCTTTTACTTGGTTAAGTGTTTTTTTCTTTTTTTTCTCTCAAAAGCTTTAACGTTGATCTGCTATCAGGAAAGTCAAAGGATATTGCTCTCCACTTGAACCCACGCCTGAATACTAAAGCCTTTGTAAGAAATTCTTTTATTCAGGAGTCCTGGGGAGAAGAAGAGAGAAATATTACCTGTTTCCCATTTAGTCCTGGGATGTATTTTGAGGTAAGGTTGTATTTTTTGAAAATGGGACAGGAGAAAATCCTGGAGCGGGGTTAGGATAAACGATCCATGTAAATCAAGTCCTGCTGTGGAGAGGACGTGTGGTTTCCGTTTATGTGGAGATTGTACTTTGAATGGCCCCTTTTATAACAAAGTACAAATGGCAAAGCCAGCAGAGTGCCACAGTATTTGCACTGGAATTATCTGACATTGGTTCTTATGTTGGAAACTACTGTGTAGCCCCATATTGGTTAATAGGGATTTTAACAGGAGCCCATCTCAGTACCGGGGTAGTATGTTGACTCCTGGGTCGACATGAAGACACAGGAACCATAAAACTGCTTGAACTGTCGTCTCATGTTGGCTGTACACAGCTTTAGGGGGTAGTCCTTTCTTCCAAGGAGTTAGTCCTGTTTGTATATATTCAGGGAAAGGGCCATTTACATCATTGGGGCTTTAAGGCATCCAGTCCCGAATCCCTAAATAATGGGAACGTTACCACACAACCTTTCACCAAATGTGTTTCTGGGGTGCTGTGGAGAATAAATTTTCCTTGGCATGTGGATGCGGGGTGTACTCATTAACTTAGGTGACTCACTGCCTCATGGTCATCTTAGGGTCGCTGATTTAGGTCATACTTCTACAGCATGTTGAACTGTCTTATGCCCTGGACCCTTTTGAGTTCTGAAGGACTTATCAAAACTAGTTGCTAAACGCATGACTGTCAAGGTGGAATAGAAGATGGCAATTGGACGTTTCGAATTATTCCTCAGTTCCAGTCTAATGCAGTGCCCCGCTCTGCGGACAGATAGATGTGAGCTAGTTGTGGAAGTTGTGGATATTGGTTTGGGATTGAGAAGGATGTGGAAGGTCAGGTTGGGTTTTCCAGGTTTAAGGGATTTGAACAGGTCACTGGAGAAGGGGAAGGCAGCACAAGGACTTGCTGACTTGGCAGGAGTTGGGGTAACAGGCAAATGCTACAGAAGGAAGTTGATCCTCATCATTGGTGACAGGAAACTAGCGACACAACTTGTTTTTCACCTACTGGTATCTGAGCCCCAAGCTTGGAACTACTGTATTAAAAAAGGACAGTGATAATAAATTTTAAGGAAATCATCTTGTCCTTTTGTTGGTTTTCTACTTCAGGAACAGTTACCATCCCCAGAGTGGGAGCACTGTCAGTTTTCTATAGTGATAGATTTTTTTCCAATTGCTTCAAACACTTGCATTTTTAATACACCTTCATTGACATTCTAAGATCTTTCCATTATACCATTAATTTGATTATAAACAGTATCTTCTGTTCCCTGACATTTCAAATTCACTTGCTAAAATACCTTTCAGTTTTGTAGTTTCATCTGTGAGCTCTTTTTATCAAATTCATGTTCTCAGCAGCTGTTCTATAACATCAGGTGGTTGTGAGGGGTTTTACTGTTCCATTTTCTCTCCTAGATTTCGTACTTTTCGTTTTGTGACAGTATTCACCTGGCCACATGCCATTTCTTCTCCATTAGTTTGTCATGCACTTGCTCAGATACAATATAACTAATTGACTCTTTTCCATTGTATCCCTCTAATGCCAGTTTGTGTTCCTTTCTGAGAGCATGAGGCTGTATGTTTTGTTCTGTCTCCTCCCAAAGGACCTTCCATCTAGTAGAAACTGGGATTTCCACCACTGTTGAGGGAATATAATCCCACGTTATGGATATTTTCTCAATTGTTTATGTAGCCCCAGAGCCTGCACTTCTGTGGAATTTCCCCAGCAGCTGTTTCAACTGGTCCCGTCAGTAAAGACACTCAGTTTGCTTCTTTGCCGATTCAGATTTTGTGCCTCGACCTGGCCTCTGGGGATGGGCAGGTCAGCAGCGAGGCTGTGCTGCTACTCTCTGCAAGGAACGGGCGGTGTGCAGGCGCACGACACACGCCTGCAGTGTGCGTGGAAAACATGGTGGAAGCAGGGCCTGGCTGCCATTGGGATATGGTATCAGAGCATGATGTTTAGGTGTAAAAGGACTTAAACGGACACTAGTTTCTTTTGTTTTATACTGTTTGGAGTTTTAGGCAAAGAACTCTGAAGGGCTAAGTACTCCATGGATTCATAGAATACTGAGCTTTGAAGAGCTTTTGAGAAACAGATGGAGGCCAAGATGTGCTGACTGGGAAGGAAATCGGGGCTACCAAGCAACTGTGCAGGCCCTAGCAAGTGCCCTAAACTTCTGGAGTTTCCCATTATCTGAGGCAGAGAAGTCAGGAACCAAGTCCATTGGTTCCCAACGTATGGGACCTGGAATCACCTCCTCCTTGAAGGAGGGTTAGGCAGGTAGCAGCAGTTTCGGAATTCCAAGATGGCGGTGGCATAGAACAGTGCTTAACTCGCTCCATCCTATGAGCAAATTCAAATATACAAGAGCAGTTACTCCTGCAAGACAACCGAGCTGAATAAACAACTTCCCGGCAAACGAGAGAAAGAGACCGAAGGGAGGCCGGGAAACGGCGGGAGCTGCAGGACGCTCTGGGCTGGAGGCGCCTGGAGCCCCACTGTTCACGTCCCCTCCACTCCGACAGGGCGGCGGAGCTCTATCTGGGGGGGCTTTGCCTACCTGCAGGAGCACTGCAGCATTGGCCTCCCAACAAGGGAGCAGGCAGGAACCGCAGGTGCCGGCACACACCCCTGACTTCCTAATGAGAGCCGCTGCTGCCTGGCAAGCCAGTGCCCCAGGCCCGTTAAGCGCCTGCGCAGCTCCAACCAGCCTCCCAAACTACCTGGCACATAGAGCCCACAGAGAGGGCGCTTCTACACAAGACCACTCTCGGTACAAGAAACAAGACAGTGACTCTACAGGGAGGTGTGGGAGCCACGGGAGCATTCCAGGGACTGCAGGAATTCTCCGAGGTCACAGGTGCCCATGGCACCATTGTTTACGTCCCCTCCACCTCACCAGGGTGGGGCCTACGTGCAAGGTGGCTACAGCACATTCCCGGACACACCGCCCGAGCCCATTTCGGCCCTGGACAAAGGCAGCAGCAGGATCAACAGGCCGTAAACATGCGCCCGGCCTCCCGTCCTGGAGCAGCTCCAGCTGGGAGTCCTGTGTCCCAGACGCAGTAGGCACCTGCGTGGCTCCTACTGGCCTGCCCAAACCACCCAGCACACGGCCTTCACAGAGGCTGGGTCTACATGAGGCCGCTTTTTCAAGACGGAGAGAGAGCTGTTTTGTCTAATTCACGTAAACAAACGTAGAAAGTCAAATAAAACTAAAAGACAGAAATATATCTCTCCAATAAAGGAACAAGAAAAACCCCCAGGAAAAAAACTTAAGAAAACCGAGATAAGTAATTTGCCTGAAAGAGAACTGAAAGAAAACTTCGTAAGTTTGCTCACTAAACTTGAGAGGGAATAGGTAACTTAGGGAAAACTTCGACAGAGACAAAGTATAATAAAGAACCAAGCATCCCTGAAGATTACAATGACCAAAATGAAAAATGCATTAGAAGGAATTAAGAGCAGTTTAGCTACTAGAAAGGAACAGAGAAGAACCCAGAAGACAGACTTGTGGAAGTCAACCAATCAGAACAGCAAAGAGGAAAAAAAAGAATTAAAAAAAAGAGGATAGTTTAGGGACCCCTGGGATAATACCAAGTGCCTCAAACATTTGCATTATAAGGTTCCCAGAAGGGGGGGAAAGAGTGAAAAGAACAGAAACTATTTAGAGGAATAAGGCTGAAAACAGAAACAGACATCCAGGTCCAGGAAGCACAGAGAGTTCCAAACAAGATGAACCCAAAGAAACCTACACCGAGACATAACTGTATTTAAAATGGCAAAAGTTAAAGAGACAATCTTGAATGAAGCAAATGGAAAAGAGTTACCAACCAAGGAAATCCCATAAGACTATCAGTTGATTTCTCAGCAGCAACTTTATAGACCAGAAGGGAGTGGCAGGATATCTTTAAAGTGCTAAAAGATTGGAACCTACCTCCTAGATTAATATACACAGCAAAGTTATCATTTAAGAATTGAAGGAGAGATAGTTTCCCGGACATTTAACCAGCTTTACAAGAAATGTTGAAGAGTCTTCTTTAATCAGAGAAGGAAAGGCTATATAACCAGAAATAAGAAAATAGGAGAAAGGAAAAAATATCATGGCTAAAGGGAAACATGTAATAAATACAGTGAATTAGACATTCAAGCTACTACAAAGGCCAAGAAAAACGTATTAAACTCAGCCTAAACTACAATAACTAGTTAGGAGATATATGACACAGAAAGATCTAAAACATGACATGAATAACAAAGCACGGAAAAGGGAGTAAAAATGGAGTCCTTACATAATATATTTGAACTTAAACACCTATCAGGTATACTGCTGTAGATATAGAATGATACACATAAACCTCATTGGAACCACAAACCAAAATGTACGGAAGATATATGAAGAAGTAAGAGAAAAGCCAACAAAACACTACAGAAAAATAGGAAACCACAAGGAAAGAGATGAAGAGAAGGAACAGAGAACTATAAAAACAATAAAAAACAATGAACAAAATGGCCGTAACTACATATGTATCAGTAATTATTTGAAATGTAAACAGATTAAATCCTCTAATAAGACAGAGTGGCTGATGGATTTAAAAACATGACCCTTCTATATGCTGCTTACAAGAGACGTACTTCAAATCAAAAGACATATTTGGACTGAAAGTGAAGGGATAGATAAAGACACGCCATGCAATTATAAATGAAAAGAAAGCTGGGGTTGCAGTACTCATATTAGACAAAAAAGACTTTAAAACAAAAACTATAAAAAAAAAGAGACAAAGGACATTATATAATTATAAAGGGGCTGATCCAAGAAGATATAACAATTTTAAATACGTGTCCAATACAAGAGCACATAAATATATAGAGCAATTATTAGTGCATGTAAAGGGAGAAATCCATAGTAATACAGTAATAAGTAGCAAATTTTAATGCCCCACTCACATCAATGGATAGGTCATCTAGACAAAAAATAAGGAAACAACAGCCTTAAATGTCACATTAGACCAGATAAATTTAATAGATATTTATAGCACTTTTCATCCAAAATCTGCAGAATACACTTTTTTCAAGTGCATAGGGAACATTCTCCAAAATAGATCACATATTAGGCCACAAAACAAGCCTCAATAAATACAAGAAGACTGAAATCATATCATGCCTATTTTCTGACCACAGTGACATGAAACTAGAAATCAACTAGAGGAAGAAGACTGGAAAAAACCACAAATACATGGAGACTAAATAACCAATGTATCAAAGAGAAAATCAAACAAAAAAAGTTTTTGAACTATCTTGAAATAAATGAAAATGAAAAAACAAGTTTTTCAAAATTAATGGGATGTAGCAAAAGCAATTCTAAGAGGGAAGTTCATAGTTAAGCTGTGCAGGCCTACCTTAGCAAACAACAAAAACTTCACATGAATTACCTAACAGTTTAGAGTTACTATACCTAATATACCTAGAAAAAGAATAACTAAGAGCAAGGTAAAAAGAAGGAAGGAAATAGTAAAGATTAGAGTGAGAATAAAATTGAAATTTAAAAAAATAGAAAAGATCAATAAAATGAAGAGCTGGTTCTTTGAAAAGATAAACAAAATTGATAAACCTTTAGCCAAACTCATTAAGACAATAAGAGCACAAATAAAATCATAAATGAAAGAGAAGTTTACAACCAAACCACCGAAATACAAAGAATCATTAAAGAATATCACAAACAATTATATGGCAACAAATTCGGCAATTAGAAGAAATGGGTAAATTTCTATAACCTTCCAAGACTGACCCAGGAAGACATACGAAATATAAATGGATAGATTATGAGCAATGAAATTGAAGCAGTAATCAAAAAAACTCCCAACAAATAAAAGTCCAGGACCAGATTCCAAGTGAATTGAATGCTTTCAAAAAAGAATTAATACCTATCCATCTTAAAAGTATTCAAAAATTGAAGAGGAAGGAATACCTCCAGACTCATTCTACAATACCATGATATCACAACCAGACAAAGATATTACAAAAAAAGAAAATTACAGGCCAGTTTCCTTGATGAACACAGATGCAGAGATTCTCAACAAAATATTAGCCAAGCAGATTTAATCATACATTAAGAAGATTATACACCTCTTATACACCATATATTAAAAGGGTTATTATATACCACAATCAAGTGGGATTCATCCCAGGGATGCAAAGATGATTCAACATCTGTAAATCAAATAATGTGACATATCACATTAACAAAGAAAAGAATACAAACCATGTGATCATGGCAGAAAAAGCATTGGACAAAATTCAACATCCTATTATGATAAAAACTCTTCAACCAAGTGGGTAGTGAAGGAACATATCTCAACATAATAAAGACTATAGATGACAAACCCACAGCTAATATTATACTCAGTGGTGAAAAGCTGCAAGCTTTTCCTCTAGGACACGGAAGACAAGGCAGCCCCCTATCCGGGAGGCCGGTTAGCTCAGTTGGTCAGAGCGTGGTGCAAATAACACCATGCTTGCTGGTTCGATCCCCACACAGGCCACTGTGAGTTGCACCCACCTTAAAAAAAAAAAAGTCCACTATCACCACTTCTGTTCAATACAGTATGGGAAATCCCAGCCACAGAGATAGGACAAGTAAAAGAAATAAAAGGCATCCAAATTGGAAAGGAAGAAGTAAAACTTTCATTATTTATACATGAAAAACCCTAAAGACATCCAAAAAAACTAATAGAATAAAGGAATTCAGTGAAGTTGCAGGATACAGAATCAATATACAGAAAGCTGTTGCATTTCTATAAACCAGTAATGAAGGAGAAAACAATCCCATTTATAATTGCATCCAAAAGCATAAAATATCTAGGACTAAATTCAACCAAAGATCTGGAAGACTGGTTTTCTGAAAACTGTAGGACATTGAAGAAAAAAACCCGAAGATATAGATAAATGAAAGGATATACCTTGCCTGTGAATTGGAAGGATTAATATTGTTAAAACGTCCTTATTACCTACAGCAATAATAGGGATTCAATGCAATCCCTATTAAAATACCAATGGCATTCTCAGAAAGAACTGAAATTTATGTGGAACCACAAAAGATGCTGAGTAGCCAATGAAATTGAGAAAAGAACAAAGTGGGAGATATCTTACTTCCTGATCTTCAACTATAGTATAAAGCTACGATAACGAAAACAGTATGGTACTGGCATAAAAACTGACACATTGATGGAACAGAATAGTCTAGAAATAAATCCTCTCTTATGTGGTCAATGGATCTATGACAGTGGAGGCAAGAATATACAATGGGATAAAGAGTGTTTCTTCAATAAGTGGTGTTGGGAAAACTGGACACATGGAAAAAAATTGGACCACTTTCTTACACCATATACAAAAATAAACTCAAAATGGATTAAAGACTTAAATGTTAAGACTCAAACCATTGAACTCTTAGAAGAAAAGACAGGCAGTAAACTCTTTACGTGGCTCTTAGAAATGTCTCTGGATATATCTCTTCAGGCAAGGGAAACAATACAAAAAACAAACAATGGGACTGTATCAAACTAAAGTTACACAGCAAAGGAAACCATCAGCAAAAAGAAAAGACAACCTACTGAATAGAAGATATTTGCCAATGATACATCCGATAAGAGGTTAATATCTAAAGTATGTAAGGAATTCATACAACTTAACACCAAAAAAACAAACAATCCAATTAAAAAATGAGCTGAGGGCTTGAATAAACATTCCTACAAACAGGACATGTGCATGGCCAATAGACATATGGAAAGATGCTCAACACCACTCATCGTCAGGGAAATGCAAATTAAACCACGATGACGTATTTACCTCACACCTGTCAGGATGGCCATCATCAATAAATCAACAAATAACTGTGGAGAAAAGGGAAGCCTCATGCAGTTGGTGGGATTGTAAGTTGGTGCAGCCACTATGGAAAACAGTATGGAGGTTCTTCAAAAAATTAAAAATGGAGGCACCACAGAAATCAGCAGTTGCATTTCTGGGTATTTATCTAAAGAAAACAAAATCACTGATTTGAAGCATCACTTGCAATAGCCGAGATATGGAAGCAAGCTGGGTGTCCATCAGTAGGTCACTGGATGAAGAACATGTGGCATACACAATGGAATATTACTCACCAGCACAAAAATGAATGAAATCTTGACGTTTGTGACAAGAATTACGGACCTAGAGGCTATTATGCTAAGTGAAATATGTCAGACAGAGGAAGACAAATACCCTGTGTTCACTTATAGAATCTTAAAAAAAAAAAGAATGAATAAACAAAATAGAAACAGACCTGCACATACAGAGAACTGATGGTTGCCAAAGGGGAGGGGGGATAGGGTGCTGGAAATGAAAAAACTTTAACAAGATACCAGCAATTTTGAGTTCCCAAACACTGGAGAGGAGGGTAACTTTCGACTTCCCTGGGAGCAAGGGGGCGAGAGGGAGTGCTGGGAAAGGAAGGCCGCTGGCCCTGGGGACTGTGGGGTTCTAACCATGTTGACAGTCACTTTCCTGAGGGGACAAGGCAGAAGGTACCACGACCAGTTACACTTCATTTAGATGAGGGTCCTAGAAATCACAGAAGGGAAGTTAGCAGTAGCAGGCTGGGAGGATTCTGAATAAAGGAAAGCAAATGGTTTACTTTTTGACAGTGTGCAAGAAACAGAAATTTTTAGACCTAGGGGAAGTGCTAATGTGTGTCCTTTCCTTCCAGATGATCATTTATTGTGATGTGAAAGAATTCAAGGTTGCGATCAATGGTGTGCACAGCCTAGAGTACAGACACAGATTTAAAGAGCTCACCAGTATCGACACGGTGGAAATTGATGGCGACATCCACTTACTGGAAGTAAGGAGCTGGTAGCTGACATGACTGCTACAAAAACTGAAATACAACATGGCTCATGTAACCCTGGCTTTGTTAAAATGCATCTCACTATCATTGTATTGTTTATACATATTGTTCAATGAGCTTCTGTAACATCAGTCCTCCTGGGCGTTCCCAGCTCTTGTCACGTAGTGTGGCTTTGTATCAGAGGAGGAGGAGGCAACAATCTGAGGCAGCAGGAACGTACAGGCATGATTAAAGCCTTTCTCTGTCCCCCACCCTGGCCTTTTGTGTTTGAACTCACTTCCCATCTACCAAGCACTTACGAAGCGCCTACTGTGATACAGTAGCTAACACGCACTGAGCACTTACCTTTCGCCTACACTGTGCTGCGAGCTGGGGATGTAAACAGTGGGGCCCAAAACCACGTTCCCTGTTCTCTTGAGTTCGGAATCTGTGCGCTGCCCGTTTCTTCTGGTTAAACTCACCAGGGATGTAGAATTACTCAGCTATTAAATCAGCTAAACCATACTAATTTATAGAAGACACTACTCCTGCCCCAGTGATCACATTCATAACGAGCGTCCTATCATCCCATAGCTGAGGGCTTGGTACTCACTTCCATCTGGCAGTTTTGTTTAGCATATCTAGCTCTACTAGCTATAAACATTACCAAATCATTAATATGATGAAATTTGAACACAGCACAAAGATTAAGGCCAAAAAAACCCAAGCAAAACTCCCCAAAAAACAAATGGTGTTGAAACTAACTTGATGTCAATCACAAGGCCACTGATTTCTGTTCCAATAAATGCTTATTTTAGAATATTTGAATTTAGGGTTCAAAGGTCTGCATGTGCCTCTACAGAAATTTAAAGGTAGAAGAGGAATTCAATTTGTAAAACGTTTATGGGTAACAGCGCATAGTCAAGATTTGATTTAATGATTGTTTATAAAATAGGCACTATCAGAAAGTCAGATATACCAGCTGAGACCAAAGCAGAGAGGAACGTAACACCTGCTGTCCACGTGTGAACCTGCAGATTATTCCCTCATCATTAGCCACTGAGATCAAAACACTGTTCTACTTTAAGTGATTAAAATCAAACCTGTATCAGCAAGTTAAGTTGTTGCATTTCTGTAATTTTTTCTATTATTCTTTGAAGCAAGTTGGCAGGAATTCTTTGTGGAATTCTTACAGGTCAGATCTTGTTACAGGAAAATTCAAAGGCTTGGAGTAGGGAGGTAAAAAGCTAAATCAGTCTGATCGTTTTATCATATTAAATTGCTGAGCGGGATTCTGCCAGGATTTAGTATTTTCCTAACAGATTTCAGTTAGATATTATTTGTATCCATATACTGAAAGGAATACTATTACCAATCTGACTTTTTAAAAGTGCTCAGTATAGGAACTTCTAGCACTTAATTCCTTTCCACCTTTTCATGTTAATTCATTATGCTGAGTCTTGCCAAGCTCAAAAAAAACATGGGTGGGGGCAGGAGATTGGGAAAGTGGTAGAAGGCAGGGTAATTGTTTCCTTCATTAAAGAACATCAGGTTGCATGACTGGGATTTTCCTCTCAGTCTTAAAGTTCATTTTCGTTTGACCTGGAGATACAACTAAAACCTA
Source organism: Rhinolophus hipposideros (assembly GCF_964194185.1). Taxonomy (NCBI): domain Eukaryota; kingdom Metazoa; phylum Chordata; class Mammalia; order Chiroptera; family Rhinolophidae; genus Rhinolophus; species Rhinolophus hipposideros. The sequence goes on along the minus strand of NC_138072.1, from coordinate 21,854,561 downwards.
AGACTGTTTCTTTGATAGAATAAATACAGTATCTTACAATGTTGTTTGAAATGAAGTTATCAGCACTTATGACCAAATCTTACCAAAACATTTCCTGAAGAGACATACACATTCCAGAATTGCTGCCTCTAAACTGTGCGTCAGCCTTTTGCTGCAATGTCACTGCCTGCATTAAGTTTCTTTATTAAATTCGATCAAAGGCTTTCAAACTCAATTAGAACATTCTGTGGGACAGTTCTCAGATGCTATAAAGTTTAAAAAAAACTCGTAAATAAAATAAATAAAATAAAGGCGGAGTTGTTTAATTTGAGCCATCACTTTCCAGCTTCACTGTGACACAGTAGAGATTAGAGAACTTCAAAGCTCTGAAAAAAATGTAGGACTTCCTTTCGTTCTCATACAAGTAATTCCTGGCTAACCACCAATGGGAAAATGATCATTCTGCTCCTGGGGGGGCTCCTTCATGCCCCTTGGCGTTTCTGGGCCATTCCTGCTTGTGAGATCGGTCGGCTGTGGGTTGTTTCATAAACAGCCTGTTGCTTCTCCCCCTCCATCCCGCAAAAGACTGAAGGATAAAGGAGACAATCATAGTCTTGAGTGAAAAACACATTCCAGAACTACCTCCTTCCATGGGCACACAGAAAAAAGTTAAGGCTGAAGTATCATCCACCCAAAATGAAAAGTAAAAGTCCAAATGACTTTACAGTCAAAAGCATTCTTTAACTGCTGAGTAACCCATTTTCTTGAAAAGTTGAATACTTTGAGCAAAATCTCTCACGTGGATACCATGTGCACAAGACATTCCTTTACAGAAGAAGGCTTTACAGTCTGAGAAATTATGAGCTTTGGGTGCTAAGACTAAACGTGTCTTTGCTATTAATAACACCAGTCAGGAATGACTGTAACAAATGTTTAAAGTAACACAGCCATCTGTATAAAACGACCACGTATCATTGACTCTTTTTGCAATTCCATACAACTGGCAGGAGAGGCCTATATGGAACATCACTGGATAGGCATTTTGTGAAGTCCAAGTAGGTGTTAAGGCACCAAAAGTAACATGGTACCAAACACCCCCAAATAAAAATACATAAATCCAAACTCTGAACAGAGTATGAAACACCAAAAAACGAAAATTTAGAAGTAGCTCTGGAGCGGTTCTCCCAGTACAGCTTCCAGCCGCTGAATAGTCTTTTGACACTGATGTTCCACTTCTTCACATTCATCTAAGAAAAAGCAAATGAAAATGAGTCAGTCTCCCTCCTTAGTTACCATGAGCCGAGTTCCTCACGACTTGCATTCTCCAGCAATCAGCCATCCCCATCCGAAAGGAAAGCAGCAGGAGGCACCATGGAGCCTTCTCTGCGTCCCTCCTGTGTGCCTTTGTTCCCTTCTAAGTCTTTGACTTGGAAGCTGAATAAGACAGAACCCCAAAACAGACGTACACCAAAGTCCTAAATTCCTAGTGAGACCACACTCCACCTTTGTAAGAAACAAAGGTGAACATTGTTTATTTTAGATAAGCAGTGAATCGTGACCACGAAAGTGCTGGTCGACTTGCCTCCATCACCCTGCTCAATACTACGATGTCCTGTCATTTCTTGGTCCACAAGTGCACATACCCGGACTTCAATCCCAGTTCCAACCGTCACCCTTTGTTAATCAAATTACTAAGATGGGGTGTTGACATATACCCATCGTGAGGGTGAGATCATCCACATATACAGTGAATAAATGCTGGTCACTGTTGACGGGTAGCTATGCTACTGCAGGTTTAATGGCCCTACGTATTTTCACACAATAACCCTACATCCGGGACCCAAAACATTCACATGCATGAGGTAAATGAAAAGGAAACACGTCTCACGATCATCAGGCAATCACTTCCTCCTCAGATAGGAACGCTGCCTCCCTGGTCGCAGGCAGAGGACCAGAGCCAAGGGCTAATCCCACTGTACCCAAATTTGTTTTATCACTGGGCACATCCCTACAGAATTCCACTGTAATAATACAATCGTCTGGGAATTACCTTCCATCAACTCAGCTAAGAAAGGAATGGATTCTGGTAGCAAGACGATGTAATTCTCCTTTAGTTTCTCAGCCAGTGCTAACACGGTTATCAGGGCAGCAAATCGAACCTGAAAGGGACAAAAAGGTAAAGAATTATAAAAAAACAAGTGTTGCTATATTTAGTATCTTAAAATCTGTCTAGCTTGAGACAAGCCCTAAACTTTTTAAACTTATGTCCATTTAACTTTCATCTTACGATACCAGTTTAATGGTTTGGGATCTGTTTATAAAACGAGCAGCCTTATAAATCAGTGTTTTTCAAAGTGTGTTCCAGTACTGCAGACTTTAATGTCAATGTCTTTTTATAACATATTTCCTTTAAAAAAAACAAAATGCCACATACAAATTCAAGCATGTCATCAAATTTAAGTGCATGGGAGGCCCAACTTCCCGGATGCAGATGATGACCACTTGGCAGTCAAGTGTCCCCAAGCCACCTTCGGGAGGGTGCCACCCACAGAGCGCTGACAGTGGTCAGCACCGTGGTAGCCGGGGGCCGGGCCACCGGCTCTCAGCACTGAGTGCAGGAACACATGCACCGTGTCACAATGTCCCTGTCTGTGACCGGGGTGCAAACAGCTGCTCAGTACTGTTAGTGACCCCCTGAGAAACAGAAGCTGCACTAGTCCTCGCTCTGGTTTGGAGTAATTTAAAGAATATCTGGACACAGCAAAGTGAGTTGTTTAAAAAACATATATAACTACCTATGTTCGATCAAGATTTTGATACTATACAATCAAAACGAAGCATAATGCTGCACCTTTGTAAGTAGGTAAAATTTAAAATTTGGGGGTTCATCAAAATAGCCTGTGTGATTATTATTTCCTAATAAATATTATGAATTTCAACTAATACATCTATTAATAAAATTCTGCTTTGGTTTGATTTATCCACGGTGGCACTAGTAAGGTAATTAGTCTGAGAAGTGGCGACTCGCTGTTAGGACAGTGAAACTGACACTCGGGTGTGGAACTTGAACCTCCACTCGTCCTCCCCTTAGTGGGTGTCAACCGGCACCACCTACCTTCGTTATTCAACAAAATCGAAGCCTGACAGTGGTGGTCATATAACATACTGCTCTAACTCAAAGGAATGTTCTATGGAGAGAGTGAAAACGTTTCTGGGAGCACAAGAACATTTCAGTGGTGCTTAAAAAACACAAGGAATTACTTCATATCTTTTCAAGATTCAAAGGTACATACTTAGGAAGTATTTTAGTGCTTGTGTTTAAGACACCATGGGGTGGGAGGAGACTTCTTTATAAATAGCTTGTAAATAAAAACTGAATATGTCTCAGGCTCAAACTCCTGCTACCACAGCCCCATCTCTAGTCCTAGAAGATAAGCCCTGGGATCTGTCCCTGCTTGTCTCCCATGCTCCTATGTCACGTTACAGTTCAGGCGACACGGTGAAAACGCATGGCAGCGGAGCTGGTCACCCTCTGCTCCTGACCTTGGGTGAGGAGTCTCTTGTCTTCAGCAGAACTTGGTAGTTCAGTGGTTTCCAGAGAGAATCATCTGCCATGGCCACTGAGAACTGTGCAATGCACGGAACCAGGTGCTGTGTCACCCGTTCCTGGAAAGTCTCTTCTCCTCCAAGCCTGTTTTCCAGCTATTTAGAGAAAAGGACTTTGAGCTATAGGTCTCATTTCTGTTTGAAAAAACACCCAATATATAAATAATATTCATGATATTAGCAGGCTCAAAAACCAGGTCCCATTCTAACATTCTCTCTAGAGCAAATTTCACCTCTGGACAGAGAACCTCCCTTAACAGAGAACAGCCCTCAGCATCACCCCTCGTCCTCTCTGGCAGAACACCTCAGAGCCATTCTTCCAGAAGGCCATACCCTCAAACATTCTCAACGAACCCAGTTTTAAAAAATTAAAAATTGAACCATTAGAGCTTATATCATGTCTTTTATTGAAAAATCCAAAAGTAAAACTATAAATGCCACTATGAAGATAAGTTATATTCGTGGAAAATGAGAAATCAATTTTGATATAAAAATCTTGTTAAAAAACCTGCAGGAAAAATAATTCCAGCAAGCTGTCATGTTAGTGGGTATAAATCCTGCAAAACTGTAACGGTAATGGCTTCCTCATCTTTCAACAAAAGCGGATTTTATTTGGTTACCTGATCCACCAGGGGCATCATCAAGGCTTCTGCTCTCTCTTTACTTAAAAAATGCTGAGTGTCGAAAAGGAAGATTTTATATAAACAGTTCAAAATAAACTGTAATAGCAAGCAGCACTTTTCAGGGTCATTTTCAGAGTCAAAAAATGCTTCATCTGTAAGATGGGGGAAGAGTAAAATGAAAAAAAAAATGAATTTCACCACTTAATCTCCCAAGTTTAAATTCAAATCACTACTAAAGGAACTACAATCAGAGGGTATTTCTACAATGATCTAGAAGTCAGCTCAGGATGAAGATACAACACAAAGTGGATAGTCTCGCAGGTAGGTGATTCCTTTCTTTAGAGTTCAGAGGTCAGATTATTAAAATTGCTTAGTTTGGCAAGTTAACCAATTTCAAGTGGGTTGCTTATTAGCATTAAATAAACCAATCTTAACAGCATAAACAACTAAGTAATGCCCATTTACTTTCTCCCAAGTGAGTCAATTAATGACCAGTTTTCAATATGCTGAAACAGACACTTAAGGCCTGACAAATGACTACAGAATGAAAAATCCACCCTCCTTACACACTACACTTACTGTACCTTGTGTAAAGCACAGAGCAAGGTGTCAACGGGCCTGGGGTCAGCTACCAACCTGTTTTGGAGATGTTCACCTGGTTCAAGGTGTCAGCAAAAGGCTTCACTAAGTGGCCAGCGAACAGAGTGAAAAGCCCTTTCAGTTTTTCAGCGATGCAATCGGCCAAGTTGTAAAATGTCAACAGTCTGTCCTTTGGGGCATCCTCTGTCTTAGCCCAATCAAATAGCTGGAAAGAAAAAGTAACAGGAGCTTATTTTACAAGTGTCATAACTTATATGAAGACAAAGGAGAAGTGGAGGAAGAAAGCTTACCTTGAAAAACAGAGGTCTGAATGTGACTTCAGAAAGTTTTACAACCATAGCTACCAGACAGTCAATGATACAATTTTCTGTTTTCCCAACTTCTTCCAGATCATTCTGAAAACCAAAGAGCTGATGTATTAGCCAGAGTTCTGATATCTAACTCTAAATTATTTTCGCAAGTACAACAGGTTACATGGCTAGTTTTTCTCTGGCTCTCGGTAAGTACGTTTAGGATTTGGGGGAGTGGAAATCAGCTAACCTCAGGGTGCTGTGCTCGGAAGTCCAGGGCCTCCAAGAAAAATACGGTGAGCTGAGCCTGATGGGAGGTGAGCTCGTCCTTCTTCATGACCCCGATATGCTCTTGTAAGATGCTCATAAATGGGCCCATGTGATTCTACCAACAACACAGTAGAGAAAGGTGACAGTCTTTAATATCCCTACAGTTCATTCAGCGAAACTTTAAAACTTTCAGTACCATAGCTCCCCTCTAAAGCGTTAATACCCAATATACTCTAACCTTCCAGTTCTTCTCAATCTGCTTGTATGTTTTGCTGATGGCGGGCAGTAGGACTCGGGGTGAGAGAGTGGTAGCCAGCGTCTTTTTAAGAGCCGTGAGACGGACATTAGCTTGTGAGGCTGAACCCATTTCACTAGTGATTTTCTCCAAGTGGATCACCTATAGGAACATAAAAACAGTGATACAGGCCATTACAGGAACTCAGTGGGTATGTCTACACTCTCATAGCAAGTCAGTGAAGATGCGAGAAGTCAATCCAAATGCTAGTGACTGGGGAGAGCTCGGTGCATGTTAGCTGCGCAAAGAATTCCTTTTAAACTGGACCCTGAATGTCTGTACATAAAAACAGACACGTGTCTCTCCAAGCTGGAAGTCAGGGGTGTGGCCAGTGGTGGAAGGACACGGAGAACTCAGAGGCCAGGAATCCAGCAACCCCACGAGTCAGTTCTTCTCTGCTAACAAATCTAGAAGGCTCCTCGGGTGCAGAGGTCCCTTTCTGTAGATCTCGAGCACTGGTGGCTGCAGTGTATGTGAAATCATTTGCCCCGAAGCAGTTAAGGTTCCTGACGTCACCAATGGCCAATGATCAACACAACAGAACAGAACGAGGGGTCACTCTCAGGTGTTTTCAGTTGGAAATGCCACCTGCCCATTGTCCGTTTGCAAGTAACCGCTGTACTGCAGTACAGGAAACCTTCCAACATTTGAAACAAACAGGGCACACCAGTTTGAACAGAAGAAAAGGTAGCTCTGAACGCTCACCTCCAAAGATCTCACAGGGGAAAAAAGCAATAAAATATGTTCTGCAAAATCAAAAAGTAGAAGAGCCTCATGAGAAAGTGACACCGTATCAATATCAAGATCACGCAGGAGGGATGACGGAAGTAGAAGAGCAACAGTCACACATTAGTAATAACAAGCACATCTTTTCAGATATAAGAACCTTCCTGCTAAACAGAAACTAAAAACTTAAAGAATAAAGTCATTAAACTTTTAATTCCCCGTCCCTGCCCTGCAAACAGCATGTCGTGGTCGCGGAGGCTCACCTGTGACAGGACACCTTCTAGGTAGGGGCTGATGAAGTGGGGGAGAGTCTCCACCACCTTCTGCAGGGCCGCCAAAGCGCTGAGCAGATAGACGTCGCCGGGCAGCAGCTCAGTGTTTTGCACCGTTGTCAGCAAGGATGGCATCAGGCTAGAAACGAAGACGACAGTTTTAGAGGAGCCGTCAGCAGAAGAGCCAGATGGAGACTGGCGAAGTCCCTGGAAAGGCCCAGTACTGGTGCCCATGATGGCACGGTGCACGTTAGAGCCTACGAAAGGTCGTGTCCACTTTTGACATGACTAAGCAAGACATTGCCCAGTGCCAACGGTACCGACACAGCACTCATTTTATAAATGTCTTTCACCCTCACACTGGCCGTGTGTCAGGCACTGTGCAAAAGCCTCCCATCCCACCCCCACAGGCATCCCGCGCAGCGGGTACCGTCTTGGTGTCACAGACGGCAAAGCGCAGTGACCCGTCCAACACAAGTCGCTAAGGCATTACTTTTCAGTTTGTACCACAAAGCCGCGTGCGTGATGGCTCTGTCCCAGGTCTTGCTTGGCGTACCTAGGCAGCTGGGGGATGGCCAGTGCGTCCAGCGTGGAGGCCACCTCCGCCACACACAGCAGGGCACTTCCCAGCACATTCTTCTCTTCCTTCTTTTCTGGCGCAATCAGCTGCACCGCGGTGTTCAGCACTGGGACGAAAGGCTCTGGGTTTTCTGCACCAAAATTCTTGCATAAAAGCTTGAGGGTATACAACGCTGTCTGTCTGTTTACTGCCTGTTCTTCTACTCCTTTTTTTTTACGCTGCACAATGGCCAAAAGGACTGGAACCAGTTTTAGGAAATGGTACACCTGAAGAGGACAGCCGAAATTCCCACATAATTAAAGCTGCACACAAAATGCTAGTCCATTTTCCATTTTTACTGCTTGACAAGGCCCAAGCAGACCAAGAGGACCTAAGCCCCACGATCATCACAAGTAGGTGTTTCTCCAGCTGACAGACTGACCACTAAGCCAATGCATGTGCTTGTGGGCAAATTCTGATTTATCTAAAACCAGCTTCCTGGTCTGGAGTAAGAGTGGATGAGCATTAAGCTAAAGACAATGCGGACAACGCATGGTCCACAGTGAGCAAGTATTCTCAGGCGGGGAGTCCACTCTAGGAGCTCGTCTCTCTCACACACACACACTCGCTCTCCTATTAGAATATCACATTTTCAAACACACATCACAGCATTATACTCAGATAACATGCTTATTTAGATTGTACCACAGAGAAACTTAGGGGAGTTCAATGCTTTGACAAAACACAGAATGGTAAATGGGTCTGATTTACAGTCTTAACTTACGGTTTTCCTCTTCCAGGATACATTCTGCTGTAGCTTGTTGTTCAAAAGATCCATTGCTTTGCGGCGAACAGAGGGCAGTGGGTTACCCAGCAGCCCTCTAATCACAGGGATGAAGGTTTCTGTGGGCAGCAACGCGTTGACCTGGAGAGCAGTTACATTGAACAAAAGAAGGTTCAAAAAAAGGGGAAGGTCAACTCAGATTAGGACAGACTTCTACTCACTGCACACCTCTAGGTGCCAGGCATTTTCACACACATTTTGTTATTTAATTTGTACACTGATCTTTCAGGTAGGCACTACTAATCACATTTATTAAACAAACAACAATAACAAAAGAACTGATGCTAAGGGTAAGTGAATCAATCGCTCAATGCCACGCAGCTGAGTAATTCAGCCAGATCCTAAGCCGTGGTACTCAGGACAAGGCCAGCGATACGACACTTCCAGCAGACCAAGGACTCGACCTGAGAGACACTTCTGTTCTGCTTGAACAAGGTGGAACACTACAGTGTCATGTGACTGCATATTTAAAGCATGACATTTACCGAGGCACACGTTTACACAATCCACAGGGACACAACTGTTCTTCCAACAAATTTATTTCTAATCATCAAGATTCTTTTCCAAGAAAAATCTGAGCTGCGTTATATTATTAAGAGAAGCTACTGCTAAGTTTATTCTTAAAGTAATACTTTGCTAAATCGTTTCCCAGTGACATAAAAACAGCAACAAAGCACAGCAGATGGGGAGAAACGAAGACCTACCTTATCTAACATGTCATAAGCTTTACTGAGGAGCGCTCGCCAAAACTTCACGGTGAGTTTGTCTGCATTTTTCTCCACAGACTGTGCGACAGCATTAATGTAGCCAAGAACTGCTTCTAGCAACCTGAAACGCAGGAGACTCATGACAGTTGTGTGCACTACCCTTCCAGTTTTTGGATAAAAAGTTGGAAATTAGTTCCAAATAGAAACTGAAAAAAGGGAAGCAACATACCTCTGTTCAAGGCCTTTTAAAACCTGAGGACCACCACTTTCAACTACCTAATTTTTAAAGAAGGCATCATTAGAACAGTATGGAAGCTGATAATAAAAAATCATTTGAAGTTCAATGAAACATCCATGACTACTGAATTCCAACCTCTCACCGTTTCCTGACATTGTAATTTAATCAGGTCCAGATAACCCCCATCAAACTGTAATAACTCTATTTCCCTTATTTTAACTATTCATTTATTTTAATTACATTCCATATTTATGTCTACAAAGTACTACAAGATTCACAAAAATATAGCAAATGCTCAATACTCATTTATCTCCTAATTTTATGAAATGCTGATCTTTCTTCAGCTCCTACCTAATCTTAAGATGACCTATTATGGACACAGCTTTGATCCCCTACGTACTGTTCTCTAAGCACCTTTACCCATGACCCCAAGCCCCACGAACTTGATCTGCTGTTATCAAGGAGTATATCTCAATGAGCAACACACTTTTCTGGTAATTCTAGATTTCTGAGATATCTCTACATGACTTACATTGCTCTAAATCATTCATTTTAACTGCACACAGTACCTGCTGTACATATCACGACTTATTCACCTCTGTCGGTAGACATTTAGTTTGTCTTTTTTTTTTTTAAACAACATGCTATAAAAGAGCAATTGTGTGTCTCCTCAAGCATTTAGGCAGGTATTCATAGCACACGGAGGAAGGGAACTGAGCATCTCCCACTTGGCTGGACGCATTACCCTCACTGTGTACAGAAGACCCATTCCCACAGCCTCACCACTCTTGCTCTTAACAGCTTTTATTTTTTGCCAATCTGATGGACATCATAATGGCATCTTGTTTAACCTGCATTTTCCTCCTTACTAGGGAGTTTTTTCATACGTTAATTGGCCATTTGTGATTCCTCTTCAGTGAATTCATCTTCTTTGCCAGTTATTCTAATGGAAACTGATGCTTCTGGATTTATACGCAACAGTGATCTCAGTAATTTTCTCATAGTCTGTGGCTTTCTTTTCACTTTGTTTATGGCGGCTTTTTGCTGAACCAAAGCTTTTTAAAAATTCTTTTCCACTCTCTGGTCACAATGATGTTTCCCTTGATTTTCTTCTCAAAGTTCTAAATATTTCTTTTCACACTGAAGCTTTTAATCTACCTAAAATGGTCCTGTGTTTACAGTGTGAGGTCCATCTTTTTTCTCCCACATGGAAGACAAGTTGTGCCAGCTCTAGTTATCGGACAGGTCTCTTTTCCCACTGCTCTGTGATGCCACCTGACACAACCCATTTCTCACAAGTGCATGGTGTGCCCAGCTGGTTCCCTCACATCGACCCACCTGCCTGCTCTTGTACCGCCATCCTTGGAAAGCTCGCTACAGACAGCAGTGTCTACACTGACCCATCTGCAGACAGTGTCTACACTAATCCCTATGAAGTAAGCATGCTGAACTCTTATTAGTTCTACGAGTTTGTTGATTCTTACACTTCGTTTCTTTTGCCAAATACAAACAATAATTGAGGGCATCCTTGTTCCAGACTTTAACAGGCACACCACTGATGTCTCATCACGAAGTGTGATTAAAAACTATCGGTTTCTGACAAATACCCTGCTCAGCCCAAAGAGTTCCCAGCTATCTCGCAATGCCAAGAGGATTATTTTCTTCAATCAGGAATAAGTACTGAATTCACTGAATTACTTCTCTGTAAATATTTCAAATATGGCTTCCCCTCTTGATGTATTCACGCAATACAGCAGACATGCTACAGATATTCTAACCACTCCTGCATTCCTGGTAATGATCGTTTTTTTTCTGTTTATTTCTCATGTTGTTTCTGTGTCTTCTTTCTCTCCTATCCATTGTTTGAACTTGAACACACAAAGGTGCACAAGGGCTACGTGTAGAGTTCACTATTTCAACACTTCGAACACTCCCCACGTGACCCCCTTATGACACTCTCCCTCCTTCCCAAACACAAACACTACCCTTACTTCTGCAACCAGATTTGTTTTGCTGCTTTTGAACTTTATATGACTGGAGTCATCGGATGCGTTGTTTTGTGTCTGCCTTTTTTTCTTCAATATTGTGCTTATGAGAGTCACCAGGTGGCCGTGTGCCACCAAAACTCACTCATGTCCCTTCAGGACGGTATTCCTCACTCCACTGCCAGTTCTGGGCTCCCATGATGGGTGCTATCAGGAACATTCCTAGACGTCTCTGGTGCACAGTTACACACTCCTATTGGGGATCTGCCACTCGAGGGTGGGGCTCCTGAGTCACAGGGCTCATGTGTGCACCACCTCAGTAGGTCAGGTCATACCGAACAGTTTCTCATGGTGAACCACTACTTTTTCGTTATCTGTAAAAACGTGCCTCACAGTTTCAGGAGTTATTTGCCAAGCTCTTTTTACTAGTTTAAAACAGTTCCTCTGGAAAAAGCAAAATCACTGCATCATAAACACATTTAAAGGACACATCACCTTTCTGATAAAATGATTGGAAGCCAGGAGCTGAGACATGAAGGACACTGACAAAAACTTAAAATGTCGCAGTTGCTTGCTAGTGTGAGTGTCTACATTAAAAATCTGTAGCATTTCTTCTTGTGATTCGCTCTTATTAGATACAGCTTTGGGAATGGTTTCTGAAAAAGAGCAACAAAACAAGGGACCAAACTCATCTTTGAGCCGAGTGGTCAGTACAGATACGTACATAATGAGCAGAGTACACGGCATACAATTTTCAGAGGTATCTGTTAATCTATTACACCCAATTTTCCCTCTTCTAAATTAGTGAAAGACATAAATATATTTACCAAGATAAAGTACCCAGCAGCCCTGACAAGAGTGGATAAGACATAAACAACAAAAACACCCACAAACGAAATAAAACAGGGCAACTGAGATAAGCAAATGGAAGACGAAAGCATTACAAGAGGAGTCTTTACATGTCGGCTCCATACCCAATTTCTGAAGCCTCAGGGGCGTTTATTTCATGGCCCAGTACAGACTGAAGGAGGGTCATCTCTAGCCTTCGAACTTTTAATTGTAGAAGTTTGAAGGTGTCCTAAACTTTGTAGGATCCCATGTTCTAATGCATCTCATATAAAAGGGGCACAGTGGTTGGGGGTTCATGGTGGGCCACTTAAAAACCACTGTCCTACAGTGACTCAAAATGAAGACTTCTTCCATAGCATGTCACCAGATATAGCTCTCCAGGCATCTTCCAGTCTGTCTTTGAGCCAACTCTAGGATGAGCCAAGGTCACTGCCTGGCCAAGCCAAGAAGACAAGGCCAAGGGCTGGCCACACAGAAAACAGTCCCTGTGGAGTCCTTAGACCCTTCTTTCGAAGACACCTCGCTGTTCTGTGCCGAAGGGCATAGAGCTAAGAACGTGTAACACATAACTCTTTCCTAAGCCAACGTCATTGCTGCTGAGATTAGTGGAATTTTCTTCCAATACTCCTCCTACACATGGTAAATTTTTAATATTCAGTTACCACTGCTATGGTAACTGTTGTAGAAATCCTACTATTTTTTTCCATAAAAATTTGAGAAGGTACACAAGCACATACCCAAATTAAAAATTATTCACTTACTTCAAAAAATTCCTCTAAAGATGTTCTCTGGATTCTAAGGATAATCTCCATCATCTTCTGACTCCCTTGAGCTTTCAGATTAAACGGTAATTACCTCCTGAATTACACTTACCTTCTTTTTCCTCTGGCAGGTTTATTAAGTACTGGAGGATATTCATCAAGCTTTGTATCTGATGCTGGACACTAAATTCACAGCAGACTGAAATCCAAAATTCAGTGTCTGCCTCTAAAATAGCATCCTATATAAAGGAAAGATATAGGTAATAAAACTGTACCTATAAAATGTAAGTTAATTGGTAAGTGCAAATAAGGGAAATGTCTTGAAAATATTTCGTAGCACACAAAGTCATTACATATTGTTCCTTATGGTCATACTCGTCTGTGTCACAAAGAGCTACTGAGCTCTTACATAAATGAGCCAATTTGTGAGAATTACGAGCACAGTTCCAGGATGATGTGCATTATCAGTTCTGGCAGAACTGAATATACCGCTTTTCTTAGAGTAGGTTTAGATCTGGTCCGACCCCAAATCTAAGAAGTCATTAAAAACAGGCCTGGACCTCCAAGTTCTACCCTTTTCTGTCCCAAAAGGGCTCCTCAAAACAATCACCTGCATCATAGTGACGTCAGTGATACTGACACTCCACCCCTTCCCCATGAAATGCCTTCAAAAGCTCTTCCCAGAGAGTTTAATTACTTTATAGCCATACTCTGTATGGCTTAAAACAGAACCACAGAGAAGGGCACCAGACCTGCTCCTTACAAAAGTCAAATCACCCTCAGATGTTTTGTTGCCACTGAGGATGTTCAGAGTCATGGGCTCTGAAAGCAACTTGAAAGAACACCAGAAACATCTGACAGCAGTTCTGTGCAAGCAGTAAATAATGCACACCGCGCAACACCACTGCCTCTTCCTTACCCCCGCCTATGTTCTGACCTTTTCTCCGCAGGCAGCCGCCAGCACTGTCTTAGTGACGTACTGTTCAAACAGCAAGATGAGGAGAAGCCAGAGGAACCTCTGTGCGCCGAGGGTGTCGACGAGCTGCACCAGAATGGGCAGGCGCCTGTGGGCCGGGACGTGTGGCAGCGCGTCCACAAACACGCCCATGATCTTCACCACCACGTCTTCCACGTTTCTTGTGGCTTCTACAGAGCCTCCCCCATCAGACTGCAGAACGGCAAGCAGGGTCAGTGAGGGGCACAAGTAACCCTCCACAAACAGGCTCGAAGAGGACACGATAAGGCCTTCACGTGTGCCCAACGTTAGCAGGGGAATTATAATAATCCAAGAGCGACCAGCACACATTCAGTGAGTACAGACGGGGTCCCGGGCACTCGTTGGCCCGTGGGGATACCAAGTGGGGGATGTGAGCCCTGCCCCAGCGGAGACCCGGCATCTGTGTGAATCAGGACGCCTGTGTGCAAAGGTAACAGGAGGCAGTAAGTGGCAAACGCCAATGCGAGGCACCGGGAGCAAGTGTGCTTGGAGGCCGTCTGGGGAGCTGCGGAACTCAAGCAGGTTTGTGTTGAGCTCGAGCAGGATGGCACGCTCCAGAGAAGCAGAGTGTGGAAAGGCCAGCACTCCCTGCTGCTTTCAGAATGAAGTTCAAATCATCCTACTCCGGTACTGGTGCTCAAAATCGAGTTGGTGAATGAATAAACCAAAATTGAGAGAATTAATGACTAAACCAACGCTCTCTACTTCTGTCTCAGCTCTCCACCAAACCGTCTCCACGCCATTCCTCTCTCACACACTGCACACACCTGGACGGTGCCTTTTCTCATGCTACTGATAATGCCACATCACTGAGCAAATCCTGTCCTTTCACGCTACTTCAAATTCCGTTTCTCATGATACTCTGTGGTCATCCTGGTTCACTGGACTTTCCCCTATTCTGGACTCTTCAGCATTTACCAATTCTAGTGGCATCTAGGATGTTAATGCAGAGTTACTTTCCGTTTTATATATATGTGTCCTGACTCAACAACTTGCACGACAAAGAGAACACGAATTGAATACCAAGATTCAAAGGAGACCGGGCTGACTACAGTCATCCCTGATAGTTAATAACAAAAGACCAACAACATAAAGGTAAACAGAAAACGCCTTCATCTTCAAGGTCACTTTTTAGTTTCCAACTGTCCATTCCTTACGGCAGAGACTATGTCTCACTCATCTCTGAGCACCTGGCTCTTAGACAATGCGCTTGCTAAGTGCTGAACTGTGTATTAACAGCTCTGCCATTGTAGAGCTAAAACTTCCTACTCCATTGACTTACACAAACATATTACCAAACCGATGCAATGTCCTGAAATACACAGTAAATATCAATTCACTTTGTCAGAATAATGTCACGGCATTTTCATAGTTAGACCCTTGCAGAATGCATATTTACTCAAATTCCTGGAAAAGACAATATTTCCAAGATTACTTACTAGCTTCACCATCTAAAATTTAAGAGGCGCAAATACCTGAGCATTTCAGAAAGGCCTTTAGTGTCATTCATTTACTACGACTTGAATTTCACACTATGTAAAATTTTAAAAATTGAAAAAATAATACTAATGCTGGTATAAAGACAGCTTACCTGAATAAGTGCTGGAATAACCATTTTCACTGTCTTGCTAATAACTTGAAAACTGTAAGTATCATCTAGACGCATGACATTGGCTCCCATAAATGTAAAAATGGACATGATGTTGTGTAGAACTTTATCCTGAAAGAAAACACATCTTTCAACATTTTCTATTTTAAACACATCAAATAGCAATAATTTATTAAAAGTCAGCAATAAGAGAAATAACTCAATCTAAAAATGGGCAAAGGATTTGCAAAGACATTTCCCCAAAGATAAACACATGCTGAGTAAGCACATGGAAAGATGCTCACATGAGTAGTCATCAGGGAAACGCAAAAGCCACGAGGCAGCACTCACGCCACAGGACGGCTGTGATAAACCAGACAGACGGTGAGGGTGGGGGAAAATCAGAGCCCTCAGGCACTGCTGGCGGGTACAGAATGGTGCAGCAGCTTTGGAAAACAGTCTGGTAGTTTCTCTGAAGGTTAGAGCACATGACCTGGCATTTCCACTCCTAGGTAAACTCCGAAGAGAACTGAAAACATGTTCACACAAAACCTAGTATACAAATGTCCATGGCAGCACAATTTTATCACAATAGCCAAAAAGTGCAAACAACTTAAATGCCCATTAAATGATGAACAGATACTCAGTGTAGTATATATATACAATGGAATATTATTCAGCCATAAAAATACTGATTCAAGCTTCAACACAGATGTACCTTGAAAACATTGTGCCAAGTGAAAGAAGTCAGACACAAAAATGGCCATATATTATATGATTGCATTTATAGCAAATGTTCAGAATAGGTAAATCCACAGACAGGAAGCAGATTAGTGGTTGCCAGGGGAGGGGCGAGGGGAGGTAGGAGAGGGAATGGGCAGTGACTGCCAATGGGTGATGAAAACGTTTTGGAAGTAGGTAATTATGATGGTTATACAACTTTGTGAATATGTCAAACCACTGAATTGTACAATTTAAATGGGTGAATTTTATGGCAATAAACTATATTTCAATAAAAACAAAGGAAAAATATCAATGATTTTTAACTGCTTCTGGATTACCAACTCCTTGAGAGCTACTGACTCTCTTCCAAGAAAAACACAATCCCATACACATAAAATCTTGCACATGATTTTAACAGCTTCAAAGTCCCCGTAGCACTCATGGAAAATCCCAGATTAAGAAG
Source organism: Rhinolophus hipposideros (assembly GCF_964194185.1). Lineage (NCBI taxonomy): Eukaryota > Metazoa > Chordata > Mammalia > Chiroptera > Rhinolophidae > Rhinolophus > Rhinolophus hipposideros. The sequence goes on along the minus strand of NC_138072.1, from coordinate 21,838,186 downwards.
CTCTGACATAAATCTCCAATATGAAAATAGTTTCAATCTCCTCAAAAATCTTTAAGGATATGTTTCTACAAGGGACATGATTTCTTTAACTGAGGTTGTTTATAATCAAATTAATTCTCTTAAATCACTGATTGGCAGCTGTGTAAGGATTGATAGGGCAGTGATTTCTCCCAAGTTATGCTAATTCTACCAGTTTTTGGATAGTTCCATGTGGCAGGCACTGCGTGAGAGTGAGCCACAAACCACCCAGTCGCATCCTCACAACCGTCCTATGAAGAACGTACCTATTTTATCACTTTACAAAAAAAGGATCCACAGCTCGGCAAGGTCCACCAGCTCACAGTGTCAGCTATTAAGAGGCAGGGCTGAGAATCCCACCAGCACTGCATGATCCCCAAACCCACTGAATTCACACCAGTGAGCACCAAGCATTTCCATGGAAGACAGAAAATACCTGAAGTCTAAAGTCATTAACACTTACAGGAAATATTCCGGCCACGGTTCCCAGAAGTAAAAGGGCGTGGTGATGGGTCTGTGGCATCTCAGAAACGCGGATGCACTGAACGATCAGTTCCACATTGAACTTCTCCTCATCTAGCACGTCTATGGTGGTGAAAAGTAAACAGTGTCCCAATGGCAGGCACAGTCCTACTGGAAGTAGACAACTCTCCCCCCCTTTCCCTCCAACAAAGCACACACATACCTTTTGGTATTTTGCCACCATCTGGAGAGAGCTTTTGGCAGATGTTGAGCAAACAACTCAGAATTAACTGTTTGGTGTACTCCGTATTTCCCTGCTCTGGTGGCAAAGGTTCTAAACACCTTCAGGGCCCCGCAAGAGAAATGATGGGAAATGAAAGTTGTACAATTGCAGTGATGCACCAGTGATCACTGTCCAAATCACATAATAAATAAGGAATGACTAAAATAAATAATGACTAAAACATCAAACAGCGGGTCTACAAACAAGATGGAAGAGTTCTAACCCCAATTTCTTTCTCATACAGGTAGGTGCCTATGTCAATTACCTCTCCTTTCTAGCACTTTCCACCAACCTGTTGGAACTCTTAGAATTACTTTGCTTTTCGGATGAAAGCACACATCCACAATTCAATGTCGTACCCTATAGCTATTTAGCTAATAATTTACTTCTAGAAAATAGAATGGTGTCACACTGTATCTTTAGGTAAAAATAATGCTGCCCGAGGGACATGGTACTGAAAGCTAAGAAGGAAAGTAGGCTCTAAGGTGAGAGATCATTGAGTACATAACACAGGGCACTGGCAATGGGCATCAAAAACCATTCTTTTAGTCCTTCCACGTCAGTACTTCACTGCTTTATTTTACAGGCCAGTGAAGCAACAAGAGAACATGGTGAAAAGAGAATGTTTAATAAAATAAGATGAGGAAGAATCAGAATCCCCTTCTCTCCTGGATCCAAGACAGTGTCATTACCTTGCCAACAGGTTGAAAAGAGTCGGTATCAGTACTTGAGGGTTTTTGAGTTTCTTTTTGTGCTGCAGTAATTCTAGGATGAGGGTTACTCTTGGCCAGTAAGAACCTCCCACTTCCTGAACCGATTCTAGATCTTGTGATTTTCTGGGAAACAGACAAGGCAAAACGTTGGGAAAGCAGACACTATCGGCACCAAGTAAAAACATACTCAAGTATGCCAAAGCACACCACAAGTCACAGCGGTTTCCCAGCAGTCAGGCCTGGGGTGCCCTCCCTGCCCCCGTGGCGCTTACTTCTGCTGCATTTTCTGCCTCCTTGTTTGCTGGATTGTGCCCAAGGACTTAGTTTTATCCGGTGGCTCCAGTTCTGTTCTGACTTGTTCAGCATTCACAGAAATCTGAAATGTGAAGGAAGAATGGGTGATGACATAACTCACCAAGTTCTCCTCATAACTCATCACAGTTCTCCTCATAACTCATCAGAGCAGCGAATGTTGATTAAAAGATACAATGAAACGTGTGTGTCTACATCTGCGTCTCCCTATAGCTCTAGAACCAGGGCCAACCCCCAAAGACAAACATCACCGACAATTTCTTACATATTTATTCAGAAACTTTGCGTGTATCGACAGCTGTATGAAGATCTAAAACAGCAAACAAACAGGAGCACAGGATACACACTGCTCTGTATCTTATTGTTTCACTTAATGTATCTTAGAAATCAAAGTAAGTTACGCTATATAATTCTGAGAATGGCCGAATCTGGATACTAGGACTTCACCACACTTTTATCTACTTATGTGAATGTGTTTTCCAAAAAAACACAACGAAACACAGAATGACTAGGCGGTTATTCTGATGTACAGCTAGGTTTCAGTGTACATATAAGCCAATGAGCAGGTTCTCATGCATCACACATGTGTCACTGGACAACTATTTAAGTTAAGCAGAAGAACCTGTTATCCAGTTGACCACCAGGCACCACTCACACCTATTCCCCCTATTATAAGTAAGACTCAAACTAACACACACACCCCACCTGGTTAAAACCTGAACCAGTATTTCCTGAACCGAAAATAGTGGTGAAGACTTGTATTTTTGATTTAGCACGTCTCTATGACCTACTTTTCCACGGTTCTTGTTAATGGTAACATTTGACTTTCTAAAAGCATGGAAAATAGAGGCCGTTTAAACATGGTGTTACTTGGAAGAGAACAACCATTAATAAATGAAGTACAGAATGTTTGCAACTTACCCCTTTAAAAACACTGCTAACAGTCTGAGCACAATGTGAATTTTTACAGTTCACCAATAAGTCAAACAACATGTGCAAAAGCTTCTGCTGAACTTTTTCATCTGAAATAGCTGCAAAAAATGGCTTCGTAATCTAGAGGGAGAGAAAAGGCAACTGAGCTCAATGAGCAAACTTGAATTCCAAAAATGTTATTTATATCATTCTCTCACAATGTAAAATTGTTCCCAATTCTGTCAGTTAAAATGCAGTTTTTTTTAATGACCCATGTATATCCTTCCGTTTTGTGAAAAGGGTAAAACATATCATATTCCTTAAAAACATGTCCAGTCTACTTCATTTTCTCCAAATTAAAGCATTACACATTTTTAAAAGCTTGAATATGCTTTAGTTTCTGAAAGAAGTCACTGACCTTTTCAAGGGCTGTGATCTGAATGGTTGGCATTCCTGCGCCAAGTTCCTCTGTTGTGTGCACAGCTTTTATAAATATATCTAGACTCTTTGGGTCCTTATGTAAAAGGGAAGCTGAATATTCATTATATTTCCCCAGCGTGAGATGCAAAACAATGGCCTCATCTTGCAGGACAGCTGTGGGCTCCTTCTGGATCTTTTCTAAGAGCTGTTCAATCACAGGCAATAGCTGAGAAAGCACCATCTGAAGTTGGGAAAATTGATTAAAAAATAGTTATTATATTGAAATGTTTTTCCTTGCTTTTTAAAGACCTCCAAAGTTATCATGTTGGAAGACTGGGAGCTCAGCCTGGAGGAAAAACCCAGTAATGATGACCCCTTGCACATGGGATGGCCGTAACCCAGTTAAGCACTCGGGTCACCTGATACTTCAGTCTGTAACAACCAAAAGCTCTAAAGTGCGGGAAATGTGAGTGTACCAAGACTTTCTGAAAACAGGAAATACAAACTAAACTGAAGTTCTGGACTAAAAGAGTAAATTTTAGCTTTCTCTAAAACACTGCACACTTCCCCAAAAACGTTTCCAACTTGGTATAATTAAAATGAATGCAAATCAGTATGTGAAGTCTTTAACAGCTAAACCAGGTACCAGCAAATCCTGGCTGAGGGCGACGCCCAGAGGACGCTGTTTTGTAAATCGTGTTTACTGACACACGGCCAGGCCCCTCTGTTCCCAAGCTGTCTCTACTGTCATCGCAATGCAAAGGCACAGCTGCGTAGCTGCAACAGAAATGTCTGGTCTGCAGAGTCTAAAATGTTCACTACTTGGTCCTGTAGTGAACAAGACTGTCAATTTCTAGTGTAAACTACACGAGGACACAGAGCCGATAAATGCCATCTGTTTGCTCCCACCAGGAATTGGTTTCCACCCCATTTTACACATTTTAGTTCTCCAAGGCGCAGCCAGTCTGAGACTGGTGAAGCTGCAGGCACTGGAAGATCAAGCCGAGGCACTTTCCCTCTGCTATCAGCACACACTGTCACACAAACCAGTATTTCATGACCTCTCTTCTGTGACACAGCTTCCTTGACAACATAATAAAAGCTAAGGATTTCCCCCCAGAAAAGTGTACAAGCATATACATTTAAAAAGTGAGCAAATGATTCTGGAATGTTCAGACTTGCTGTATCAATATGGAGCATTTTCACACGAAGAATAGGTACAAACCAACAGTTTTTCTGCAGTGCACATTCAGTGTTTTCCCCATGTGATTTTAAATGAGTTTAAAATCAATCAGTGATTACACAGGAATAACACACTATTTTAAAATGGAAAGAAACTCATCGATATTTGCTTTTTGTATCCTTTCTTTTTGTCCACCACAATGCTCCCCCTCCCAAATTCGTAAGAAAATCGTCACTGAGTGCACGTATGTAACTCTGCAAATGTCCCCCCCCTCCCATGGCAGTTACAACAGGCCTCCGTGACATTACAGGGAATGCACAACCCACCCAAGCGGCACGCACCTCACTGCTGACTTCCTGAAGCACTTTCATCAGACCTTTTGCAACGTAAGAAGGGGAATTATAGACACAATAAAGTAGGTTTTTCAAAGTTTCAGACAACTTCTGATGAGATTTCAGCTTCTTTTCTCTCTGTAGTTCCTCAAATAAAGTAGCCAAATCCTAGGATACCAAAAAGAAAAGTGGATAAAAAAGGTTAAGGAACTATAAAGGTTAAATGTAGTAATTATGGAGGATTCTTTCTCAAATGACGTGACATTGCTTATAATTTTTTATTTCCCCTGAAACCTTAATAGGAAAGGGCATCAATCCTCCTCAGTTAGCTTACTCTCAAAAAGCTAGACACTGGTCTTCTAGCCAAGGGAAGGACAGAACTGGAACATGGTCTCGCTATCTTTTAAAAATGGGGGCAGAAAGGTGAGCAGATACTGACATATCAATGTCTAAATTGAATGACTGAAGTCCATCAAAATCCTTGCAAAAGTCAAGAAAGGAGGACACTGGTCACATGTACACACAGGCGTGTGCACATGCCATCTTCTGGGCTGATGGGTTACCTGAACGACGTAGGTGGCATCTGAGGTGATCTCCTCTGCTTTAGGAACCAAGTGATCAATTACCAGGTGAAATTGGGAAGCCACCCCGTTGAGGGCCTGCAGACAATGAATGGCCGCCCTTCGTACTTCTTTTATGGGGCTTCCCAGATTAAGGAGTAGCGCTGGCACCACTAAAACCAAAGGGAAAACAATTTAAGCAATGATCTGAAAACCAGAAAGTACAAAATTTCAACAGTACCAAAGGGTACATAATGAAAAGTTTTCCTCCCAACTCAAACTTCCTCTTCAAAGACCATTCGCTATTTATTATTCTAGAAAAATGTTAAGACATGTGCTAGTACATTCTTTTAAAAGTACACAAATGAAAGCATAGTATACACACAGACAAGACACACACAGACACACACACAGACACACACAGACACACACACAGACACACACACACACACACCCCTGTTCTGCATGAACTGCTATCCCATCTCAACGTATTCTGAAATGTTTTCCACATGAATCTGAACATTTTTTAAAAATTGTACAGGTCTCCATCGCATTTTCTGTATTTTTAAAACTAGTACCTTAGTAGAGAAAATTTAGTTTGTTTCTGGTTCTTTAGCATTAAAACTGCTCCAACAAAAACCCTGTACACACACCTTTGCACAAGTCTGCAGAAGAAATTATCCATTTGTGCGTCACACTTTGCAGATTTTGTACTGAACTGATGTTTGTTTTGACTTTACTTTTCAATGAAGAAATTTTAGTCATATTTTTCTTATAGTTTTGTATGTTGCTCAGGAAGGTCCTCCCTACTGGGTGAGTTTAAAAGGATCTATCTCTATATTTAGAGAGATCATATGGACTGCACTGTTTTTTTTCTTCATTCCTAATATCAGAGCTAAGTTTTTTTATGTGAAATCTTAAGTTCATGTGAAATTTTTGTCTATGGAATGAGGCTGTAGTCAAACATTCAAAATGTTTTCAAATGGCTGGCCAGATTCCTATTTAATAATCTACCTAAGAACCCCACAGATCTGGGGTATCAGCTTTATCACTCATACATTCCACCAGTATCTAAAACATCTACTCCTGCCAACTCATACTTCAATACTAGTGGATTTAACAGGAATGCTTTTGTTTCACCAACTGTGCAGTGAAAATGCTGGCTTTTAATTTGAGAAGAATTTTCATCAGGGTTACTCCTATTTTGCTATCACTTATGTAGCAATTTTTATCTAATGTAGTTCCAGATCTTCGGAACATGATAATACGAGTTTTCTCCTTCAACACCGATATAGCCAATTATATTAACAGTTCCTTTTTAAACTAATTTTGTGTTGTTGAAGTGAACTCTATTTGGGCAAATGCTTGTTTTTTAAAAATAGGCTGCTGGACTCAATTTGCAAACAATAGGATGTTGTATTATTATTCAAACCCCGGTCTATTGTTTTTGTCTGTGAGCATCAATTTTCAATGTTATGCTGGTTTTAAACAAAGAACCTGGAAGCTTCCTTTCGTCCTATGCCCTGTCAATGCAGTTCAACTGCATTGAAACAACCTGCTTCAAAGATCGAATAGAATGCATTTGTGAGATCAACTGGATCAGGAGTTTTTGAAAAGATGTCTCTGGGATAAAGACATATCTAAATTCTTTTATGGTAATTAGTTATTTAAGCTTTATTCCATGCTATGTATTGGAGCAAGGTTTGGTGATTTTTATTTTGTTAGAAATGATCTGTTCTACATATTCCACTTTTGGAATGCTAAGAGAGAACTTGATAAGCTTTTAAACTTTTCTGAGAAGGTCCTATGAAAGCTGGAAATCCTTCCTTAGTCTCCATAATATTAATTTATAAAATACAGTCAGAAATGAACAGCTGGAAAGTTGAATTTGCACATAGGGCAGCTCAAGCCAAGATACCTATTTGCTAAGATTCCATGTAGAATGGAGCAGAGGTTCCAGAAAAAATCCAAATTCAAAATAAATTCAATGGATAGTTGACCCTTGAACAACAAGGGTTTGAACTGCGTGGCTCCACTTATACATGGATTTTTTTTAAATGAATACCATAAATGTATTTTCTCTTCCTTATGATTTTAATATTTTCTTTTCTCTAGCTTAATTTATTATAATACAGTACGTAATATACATAACATATAAAATATGTATTAATTAACTATGTTATCTGTAAGGCAAAGCTTCTGGTCAACCGTTGGCTTTTAGTGGTTTTGGAGTTGTACATGGATTTTTTGACTGCAGGGGGGCTGGTGCCTCAAACCTCGCATTGCTCAAAGGTACTAAGAATATGGTTACCATGTTCAAAACAGGTATTGGAACTAAGATAAGTCAAAGCTACAGGATGTATGTAATCAACTTTTTGGAACATTCTATCGTTTAAAAAAAATCTATTTGACCTAATTCTCTTAATTTTATTTAGATATCAAATAAAAATAGATTATTAAAATAGCGTGTTTTACATAAAAATTGGAAAAAAACTTTTGTTTTGCTTTTAAATAAGCAAATAAATTTACTATGTGAGGGAGCGGCCGGTTAGCTCAGTTGGTCAGAGCGCAGTGCTCTTAACAACAAGGTTGCCGGTTCGATCCCCACAGGGGCCGGTGTGAGCTGCGCCCTCCACAACTAGATTAGTAACAACTAGTTGACTTGGACCTGATGGGTCCTGGAAAAACGCAAATAAACAAAAGTTTAAAAAAAAAATTTACTACATAAAGTGTAACAAACCAAAGGCAGCCTCCACCTTACAAATGATGTTAAATGTCTATTCATTTAACAAAGATTTGGTACACACAAGATTGAGATGGAATACATTATCTGTGCAGAAAGTAATAAATGGTGGTTATAATTCCAAGCCACTGACAAAAACTTAATTCATATAATATTACATTATTATAATATTGCAATACCTTTTTCTTTTGAACAGCATAGCATGTTTTGCAAAGAGTTTAACACAAACACCAGCCAACACTTCCTGGACCCCCGAAAACAAGGTACGGCTAGAAGCTCACTGGGGGTCAGAGTGGAGAGCACTGAGGCCAGGTGCGTTGCCTCGGTGGCTCACTTGAGGCCCTCTGGGACTTTAGGGTACAATCCTTGAACTTCCAAGTAGAACAAGGTGCATCTCTCCTGTTTTCAGTGGAGTACTGTGACATGTCCAGAAAGCATAAATGCGAAAGAACTTTAGGAAGCGGGGAGGTGACAGGTACCGCAGCAGCAGGAGCAGGCAGGAGCCTGTCTGGCAGCTCAATACCAGGGGAAAAGTGAAGCCTGTTGGTCCTGTTATTCACAAACAGGGAGACATACTCCGCAGGGGCCACTGCCTTTGATGCCAAAGGACAGCAGACTTTTCATAACTAATAAGATAATCAAAACAGTTGCAACCTCTAAATATTAATAAAATATTTAGATTTTTCTGGAGACTCACAAGTTTAACAGGAAATAATCATTTAAATAAACTATGCTATCTCCATAAGACAGAATACTCTTAAACATTTTAAAGATAAATTTCTGTATTTATTAACATATAACAGTGCTTGTAACATATTAATTGAAAAATGTGAGTTAAAAAAATGTACAGGAAGTTCTCATCAAAAAAACAAAACTGAAAAAATCTTCTTAAAAGTAAATCCATCTAAAACATCTTACTGCAATTCTATAGTAAGTAGTGCAGAAAGAATTACATTCACGGGATTTTATAAGTAAAACTTGAATGTATATATCTACTTTACATTATATTTAACAAAATTTTCGTTACAATTGCAATTATGTGCTCTTTCAAGGAGCTAATAAAAGACAAACATTGAGAAATTATTCTGGGAAAAGTGTATGATCATTCACTTGGCTTTCACAAAATATTTATAAAGAGCGATTTTGAATTTAAAAAATAATCAAGGACATCTTCAAATTTCCAAAGGGCCACTCTAGTCCTCTGATACTAAAACCATACTCAGCATCCTTATCAACTTTCCCATCTTCAATCCCTACAGGGTCTACTTTTGCCAGGCCCTCCATCTGTCAACAGCTTCGTAAGTCAGTCAACTACTTCTCAGTATCATGTTCATCAACTTCAAGAAACTCTGTCTTTTACAAAATTTGCAATTTGACTTTATCAAAGCTACAAATTTTATTTTTGGTTTTCATTAGTGAGTGCCCAATCTGAATATGACTTATACCTGATAAAAAAGATCAATCCAGGAGGGTTGTCTGAGTGGAGAAGTCATTTTAGGAGAAGTCAGTTGAATACTGAATTGTATTATGATGGTCTGGCTTCCCTGTAAACCCTGTAACTGCTAAAGCCCAGAAAATGGATAGTTGGCTATTAAGAACCCATGATTAAGCAATCAATCACCTGCCATTTCTATCATTTGTTTTGGTAAGATTTTGCAATTGACATTTATAACTTAAACGCAATACTTAGAAGTAATTAGACGTAGTTTACATATACATACATGTACAGAGAGAGAGAGAGAGAGAGAGAGAGAGAGAGAAAGTGCGTGCGCGCATGCGCGAGCGCATGCAAGCCTCGTGCTATTTTTAAAAACATAAAGAAAGAAATCCTCCAAACTACAGCCCACATGCACTACATACAGAAAAAACACTAACAGCTGGTCATGACAGAACCCACAGCTACTTGCAGTACCTGGAGAAGACACGGACGCCAGGTGGTGCTTACACTGAGGCTTCTGTGAGGACAGCAGTGCGTAGCCTGCATAAAGGGCTTGAGTCTGCAGCGCCGTCCTCACGCTGCACTTCAGTGGATTTGAAAGGCTAGAACCATAGGTCCATAAAACAGAAAAGAACTTGAATAATTGGAAAACGTCTTCTAGATGTTCCTAAATTTAAAAAGAAACAAACAAACAAAAAACAGAGAATATAAGTTGGTTCCCAATCCTCTTTTCACCATGCACAGTTATAGAAAACAAATACTTTATTGCAACGCTTTGCTTTGTCTAATCCCTTTAAATTACTCCGCACTTGGTATTTTAGCCAGCTGCGAGGTACGCAAATGAATTCAGAGGACTGCTATTCAGTGACATTCAGAGGACTCGCCATCACGCTGCACTTGAACACGCTGAACAACAAGAAAACGAGGACACGCAGCAGAAAACAAGCCAAGAGTGATACCGGGGCAGCCTCACTAAGAAAGTACCTCAAAGATGGAGGGGAGAATGTCAACTGTGTCAAAAGCTGCTGAGAGGGCACCGAAGACAAGAGAAAGAACTGACCTCCGCACCTGCGGCACAGAGGTCCCCGGGGCTGTGACGAGATACCGTAACTGAGTGACTGCATGCGCCCAGTCACCCCTCTGAAACCCGTTTCTGGTTGGCAGTGGCGTTCATCAACCAAACAGACTGGGCTAGTAAACACGAGAACAGGCCTCACACACAAACAGGCACGTGGCAACGTCAGCCTCTGTCCAACCTACTGACTGGGGTCACGATCACGGCACTGCTCTGCATGGCCTGGGTTTATTATCACATACTCTTCACTGTTAAAAGTCTACTTTCATTTCATTGAAAACTGTCAGAACTAAAACAGCCTGCAATACCTTCAAGGGAAGAGTACGCCTGCAAAAGACGAGCCTCGTACCTTTATGAACAGTTTCATGAGGGCTCTGAAGTGAACAGCGTCAGCCCCCGTGAGGAGCGTCTCAAAGAGCCCGATGAGCAAGCGCAGGTAGTCTCGGCCGTCTTCCTCCAGGCGCTCAGGACCCCACCACACGTCACCTACACGGACGTGAGGGAGACAGGCACGACTTACGTCAACACACTGCTGGGCCTTTGCACCCACGACAAACAACAGTCACGCGGCCAATACTTCAGCTTTCCAGGTATCACTTTCCAAAACCACACCTTGTCCTACCTTTAGGGAAAGATTTAGGAGCCTTCAGTGTGTGAATAAAATTTTTCAGCGAAAATACGAGTAGCACGGAGTCCTCCACGGCAATCCTCTGGGCAGTGTTGACCTGTTGTATGTAATGTGCCCACAGCTCTGCTGGTATTCCTCTGTCAGTCATCAGCTCAATATGCCAATCCGAGGGGATTTCCTGAATTGGCAAGGAGACAGCAACAGCACAGATGTAAAGGAGTTCTGAATGTGGGGTATACCGGGGGACTGCAACAGATGTATATGATTGGGTAACAAGCAAAACTTTGTCGCCATGTGCATTTAGGTGCGAGGATTAGTTATTAATCCTCGCATCTAAATGTAAAGAGGTCTAACCATCACTTTTCACAAGAAAAAAATACAACAAAGTTAGCCATGGCTTCGTTTTATCTGTTGTCTTAAAACACCATCTCTACAAACTAATGTTATTCGTGTAAATTTTGTTAAACAGAAAGGAGCTGGACTTCCATTAGATTCTAAAAGGGACTTTTCTCACTTCAGGCTTGACTGCTAATCTGAAGAAGGCATATAGTAAAAATCTCCAAACTTGCAGGTGATTCTAAACAAGTAGCAAAAAGTTAAGGTGTTTAGAAAGAATACTGCGAATGCCAAAAGCATGAGAAAAGGTGCAGGAAAATGACAAACGAGACTCTGCATAGGTGAGTGCAGAGTAATGCCTTGAAAGGAAAATAATAAAAGCCAGACTTGTAATGTTTTTAGTGAGGGAATTCCTGCCTCAATGTGCTGCTACAGCCAAAATGATGCTCATGAGTATGGGGAAGGGGATTAAATATAAAATGATACAAAACCACCCATACCTACATGTATATAAAACACTCAATTTGTCCACATTTTTAACACTGAGAACAAATACAGTTCAGGTTACCACACTTTACAAGACAGCAAAAAAGTTAAGACGGGCTTATCTGAGACACTTTTTAAAATACGAAGACTCACTCTTTCAGTTTATATAACTTTAGCTGTCAACAGCCATGACCAGAACTTATAAAGTCCTGAGGATATCTGTAAATGTGAAAATGATGTGCTTCGTTTAGCTAATCTTATAAAGAGGAGCCCTCTGAAGTTTGGAGGACAAATAAAAACAAAATACTATTAAATATGACAGATATTCAAAGAAATAATTGTATTGCCTCAAGATGTGGTACTAGGTAAAAACATAAACAACTGAAACATGGTTCTTAGAAATACTCAAAGACAGTGGTAGACTGGTTAAGATCCAAGTCTAATGTAGTATTAAAAGTATACAAAAGATCTGTTTTTAGTAGACAACAGAATGAAGTGACATTTTGTTCAAGCACTGACACACCTCATGAATTCTTCATCACGAAGGCAGTTAGGTATAGGTTGGATAATTAATTAGCCGATAAAGATGACACAGATACAAAGCACTGCATTCTCTAATTTGATTGATTTTCTGTGAAAGGAAGAGTGCCTGGTTCGCGCTCTGCTGTTCCCCAGGCTGTGTCACTTTCACCCAGACCCGAAGATGCAACACCTCGGCCTCGAACTGTCAGCTGTGCTCTAACAGGCCAGGCTGTCACTTCACTCAACGTTCAACTTTGCAGGGACTTACCACTGCAGTAATGACACTCCCAAGCTTCTTTATTTTCTCCTGCAGCAAACCGAAGACTCTTATCGCAAATGGAAAGTGAGTTTCTTTTAAAGATGAACAGCAAGAGACGAGCACGGCCATGATCACGTGAAAAGTCACTTTTTGCTTTGGGGTAAAGGACTCCTTTTCCCCAATGCTGATTAAAGCCTCCACCTTGAGAAACAAACATACTCCATTACTGGTAGCTCTTGGTTTGCACACAACAATTTTCACTTCCTCAGGCCTATGTAGCTATTATGTGTTTTACACTTAAAGTGATGACAAATATAAAGCCTTAAAAAGATAGCAAGCACTGATATCTAAGCAATTATAAGAGTAATTTCAGAAATTACAATGAACATAACTGCACTTGCCACTGAATAAATGTTTTTAAATTATACACCTACTATCTTTACAATAGTGTATTAACTACGGCAAAAGAAAACTTCTCCTTCCTTAGATTGCTATTTTAACAAAACTTGTAACTTCAATATTTTAAGAATAATACACATTGTTCTTATATATCATATATCCTTATACATCCTATATAAAACCATAATGAAAAAAATTTATAAAATGTTAGTAATTTCAACAATCTGCAGAATATACTAAACAACACTGTGTATGTTTAAAGCAAAACAAAGTACTCAATAATGCAAAAATTATTAATAAAAAAAAGAATCTAGTAAAGCAAACACCGAGAATCTAGTGAGATGAGAAGGAAACCCAGAGGGTGGCTCTGACAGCGTACCTACCATCTTTAACATTGAAGAAGGATCCCCTGAATTTATGTTGTCAGCCAACAACTCGACCATCTTCTTATTTGCTACACCAATTAGCTTGCCTGACTTTGTATTTTTAAGCACATTTTCAAGAGCTGGAAAAAAAAGAAATTTAAACATAGGCCACTTAAGTCACCAACAATCACCTAAAGAATCATGTAGAGTAAGGAATGTAAGCAAAAATTTTACAATTTTCCTATGAAGGTTTGCTTTTTCTTTTTCCTTTTATCCAATTCTGAATTTGTGTGTGGGTCAGCTTCCTTTTCACTGTATACTTTTTATCTTAGTAAAAATTCTTTAAATCTTGCAGGTATGTAACATAAACATGATTTCAAATAACAAGTACAGCCCATTTTTAAATGTACTTATTTTCTTTTTAAAGTGTTGTTACCTATTTGTTTCCTAACAAGCAACTGATTTACCTTCTTTCCAGCCTCTTAGTGCAGGGTGCAGAGAGCAAATTCCTGATTTTGATAAATAAATAGCCATTTTCATCCCAGCGGACTCCCTGTCATCACTGTCGATGACCATAAACGGAAGCAGACACACCGCCACCTGGTTTGACAATACCTCATTTCCACTCAGTATCTCTTCTTTAATCAGTATGTCTGCTGCAATCTCTAGTACCTTGTACCTAAAAGATATAAACACACAATTAGTTCCAGAGACACATTAAGAGACTTGAAGTCAGCACTAAGCCATCATTACGTTGTCACAGCTCAACTGACATTATCCTGGTCTCCTCCAAACACATTACTCAGAGACACCAAGACAACAGTAATTTTAATCTGCTAACTTGGCCAAATCTTTTTTTGAGAAATCATTAGGTTAACTATAACATAAAACATATATCACACTATATATCTTAACTCCACTAGAAACTAAGATTCACTCATAAGTTCAAAAAACATCTGAACACATACTATGTGCTAAGAATTAAATTTGATAGATACAAAAACCTGCAAGACATGCTCTCTTCCTCTAAGGAGCTTAGTCGTTTTTCCATGCAAAAGGCTTCAGTGCCAAAAATGAGGTAACTAGAGCTCATCAAATACTACAGAAGGTATCGTGTGCCTCTGAGCTTATTTTTTATTTGTTTAATATATTTTTAAGTTATAAAGTCATTTATCATCCTTTAAAAAACATACAGAATTATATAATAGAAAAGGGCTCTTGCCCATCCTACTTTCCAGATTTCAGTATTGTATCATACATACTTCTTTTTCCAATTTATTAAGAAAAATTTCAAACATAGATGATAGTATAATGAACCCACACAAACCCAAATGAATTGTTTTTATAATGCAAGACGGTCACATCAATATCCATTTCACTATCATGACCAAAGTGTCATGTAACTAAATTATATGTGGCAAAAATGTAAAGAAAAAAAAGAAAAGAAAAACTGGCATGGGAAAAAAAAGAAAATCAAAATGACTTTAAGAATTTCACCAATTCAAAATAGTATGAGGTGAAATGAATACATACCATCCCCTATTTTTCGAAAGTTCTGCTCTTCGAAAGAGACTCAGAAGATTTGAAACAGTCACTTCTGAACTAAAGTGTTGTTTGAAAATCTAGAAGGGGAAACAAATACCCGGAATACATTTTTACTTGCTTCAAATACATACAGTCCTTGTTAAATGAACTTAAAAAATTAATGAATTACAAAGACTTTATCTCCCAGGAATCCTACTATAATTTAAAAGTGTCATAAGAGCAATTTCTCAAATGTGGCATTCAGGAGCCATTTCCCAGGACCCCAAGGTAAAGTTCGCACAGCAATTCCCCTTTTTGAAGAACTTCCCTATGTATAAAATTGTGCAATCTATTTATTCACATGAGCTTTCCCCACCCAGGCTTCAGTCTGTGCTCTCAAGAGAACAAATTTCCAATGGAAGAATAATTTCCAAATACATTCCTGCCTTGAGCTAAGACTCATGTGAAAAGGGCAGGAAAAAATATTTAACAAAAATGTGCGTTTCAACGAACAACAATTTTACTCACCTCAAAAGCACTTACAGCTGACAAAACAACATCTATACTATCATCACCTAATCGGGTTAAAACAGCTTCTTTTATGAAAGACTCATCGATACTCTCCTGAGCAAGAGAAAAAAGATATTAATTTAGTTGTTGCTAAAAGACTTTACCCTAGAAAAGAAGCTTGGTTTTGTGAAAAGCACTCCAGAATGCCAGTCAAGAAACAGGCTCTGCCCTGAATGCAAATTCAAATACTCTAAGCACACGTGCACTGAACGTGTAGATAATCTCTAAAGGCCCATTTTCGATGAGTAATTGTTTGGTACAAACCTTTCCTAGTTTCCATTGAATATATACTATGTATAATCCAAATATAATTTTTGCATTAAGTAATCCATCTTATTAAAATGACAGTCCAGACATTGATTGCGGATAAAATAAAGAACCAGAACGTCTAGGTTTAAATCCTAGCTCTACTACTTACTAGCTATGTGACCTAAAGTTAAGTTAATCTTTCTAGATCTTATTATTCTCATTTATTATAATAGTACCTACACCTCAAGGGTTGTTACAGGATTAAATATTACACATCCGTGCTTAGAACAGTGCCTTACACATAGTAAGTACTGGTAAAAGTTAGCTATTATCATCAAGATTTTTACAAAGATAAGAACATGTACTGAGAAGCCAGTCTATCAAAGAAAAGAGATCCTATATTTTTTTCAGTAACAAAAGAAAATAAAGCATATAATCATTCACATTAACAAAAAAATAAGACAGCCAATCAACCTGAATATATCCCTACCTGTAGGTGGTAGGAAAAAAAAACTAAATAATTCTACAAAAATAAAATAAAATACAGATCACTCGGTAGATAAACAAGAATCCCTAATATCCACAAAACTGAAGTCAAAGTTTCATGTATCAAATGCCACCAAAATTTTCTCAGGAGCTTACAGGAGAAAGGAAATGCAAGCAGAGCATGCAAAGAAAGACATTAACTACAATTATAAAACTTCAGCCTGTAACTTGAATGTATACAGTGCTCTTCATTGAAAACTAACCAAATCCAGAGGTAGATGAGGGTGGGGGTTGAGGGGGAGAAGAGATTAAAAGAAGGATGGGAAGAGCTACAGGAATAATGGGAGATTCCAGGACTCTCCCTATTACAACAAAGACCAGCATTCAATGAGTGCAATTACCCAACAAATCAGTAAGACAAACCTATCGCAGTTTGTAAAAGAAATATGATTTATGCCAGATCAGAAATGAATCATATAAAACAGTATTTTTCAAGTGAGTATATACAGATCAACCATTTTTAAAGAAACATTCTTATAGCTCTTAATGTTGCTTTTATGATTTATATATCAATTTTAAAATTAAATATAACTCCTTAAAATACAGAAAACAAAAACATTAAAAATATAAAACAAAATTTTACAAGTCAAATATTTTTTAAAAATTAATGTAATTATGGTTAGCTGAAATTAAATTCTACTTGTAATATGAATCTGGTTCTAAGGCCCACAATACAAATTATAGTTTACTGTGTGCTGTGGGGAAGTAAACTATCACTTTATTCCAAAAACTTTCCAAATATGCAAAAGTTAGATTTTAGATATTATACAGATCAAATTTCTATTTTAATCATAGTAACTGAAAATGTATATAATACAATTAGCACTTCAAACCCATGATTTGCTGTATTAGCTTACCACTGATATTATTTACTTAATATTGTGAAAGTGCTGCTTGAATGACTGAAGTTGGGAAAATACTGCTCTATATGAATCACTGCAAAGTTTCCGTAAAATATCACTTTGGTATAAAGGCGTAATTTGCAAATTAAGGTGGCCTCTGTGCTCATTATTTGGAGCCACTAAAATTTTAAACACAGACACAAACTGCAGGTACTGAAATCATAGATCAGTGTTCCAGAAGCTATCATTCTGATGTCCCCAAATATGTTCATGGTAAACTTAAGACAATCAAAATCAAATTTCAGAACCAAAAAATTCTCAGATAATTTGTGAACCTCTGCAAATTGATCTAGAAATTCCAGTTTGGAAAACACTGAACTAAAGTTCAACTTACAATCTGCAGTGTGGAGACAGGACAGCAAGGAGACATGCTGTCACCTGGCACACACAGGTTAAAACGGTAGCTGCGGCACATCCGGTCCTACGTCTTTGTTTTGTCCCATGTACTCTCATCTGCTTTACTCAGCTTATTTCTATAATTACACAATATCAGTTCTAGGAAACTTCAAATTCCTATTCTAGAATTATACTGTTCATCATAAGGATAAAAACATCACAAATGGAAGCTACTGGACACAAACCTTTGATGTTTTCATGATATTTTTCAGGTGATTAATGGCCAGAAGTCTCACAGGGGCAAGTGGATGATTCAGACTGAGCATCAGGGAGGTATCAGAATCTGCTAAAAACTAAAGGATTCATCATAATTACCAAATGATTTCACCACTAGACCTGAGCAGTGTTATGATCAAGAATAAAAACCAGAGAACTGCCCAACATACTCAGTAACAATTGTCTAATTTCAGAAACCAAAAAGTAAAGCAATTTCCGTCTCGAGAATATGGTACGAGTTGTAACAGATGAAAAATCTGTGTTGTTAATGCTGTGACTTTGTGTATACTAAGTAGGTTTAACTTAGTGAGGTAATTCTGTCAAGTAATTTTATATTCTCTATGTGTATCTGATTCCAAAGTGAAAAGCACCTAAGATAATCACTATATTAGCACCTAGATGAAAACATAAATTTCAAAAATGGATCAATGAAGACGGAATGGGATTCATCTAAACGATGTAATAGTGATATTCAAATTAGTGACAACTTACTTCACTTATGTGATTAGACTAAAGAAAATCTGTGTATCATGCTAAGATTTGAAAATGAAACACCACTGAAGATGAAAGTCCAATCATGAAAGTCCAATCACCAGAACAATCATATTTTTTCCACAGTATTTATTTTCAAGGCTAATTATAAGAAGTGCTGAAATGTCTAACTTCTAGTATAAAGATTTAGGGTGAATCACCAGACATTTCTGAAGCTCCAACATAATCACGAAATTCAAACCCACCTCCTTTTTTCTAGTCAATGATTTAAACAGCTACACGTGGCTGGTGGTATTACACGGCAAAGTGTAGATACAGGAGAAAGATAAGGAACACTAAGTGAGGCCACTAATGAACATCAGATATAGAATTTTCCAACAATACTTTTCCTGAAATAAGTACCATATTCAGTTATTTTAATCCCTGTACCTTTCTCCAATTATTTAATTTCCTGCTTCACCATCTTAACTTCAGGTAACTAGGCAAGCCATAAAATTTCACCTCTCCATGAAGAGGAGTGATGTAGCAAATGTCCTGCTGGCGTTCTTCAAATCACCACACTAAATACCCATAAATGGCATGATTCCTCTGAAGAAAACCTTACCTGATATTTTCCTCCACTTGTAGAAAGAGAGATAAATTGATGGAAAAGCTCTTGTTTTTTTAGGTCTGTAATTTCTTTTAGGCGTTCCTCTAAGACAACATCTAATGTTCTGGGATATCTGAGAAGTTAAAGAGTTAATTCATTATTCCTAATAAAGTTATTAACCACACACCCTCTACATGTGTACAAGGAAGACATAATTAAAATTTTACAGATCATTGGGATTGAGACTTAAAATTTGAACAAATGGAATATGGAAAACCAAATGAAACTGACCAAGTTTGTTGCTGTGACAGTTAGAACGAAAAAAGTCTCTATATAAAAAAATTATACTCTCCAG
This sequence comes from Rhinolophus hipposideros, assembly GCF_964194185.1. Classification (NCBI taxonomy): domain Eukaryota; kingdom Metazoa; phylum Chordata; class Mammalia; order Chiroptera; family Rhinolophidae; genus Rhinolophus; species Rhinolophus hipposideros. The sequence goes on along the minus strand of NC_138072.1, from coordinate 21,818,901 downwards.
TCCCCACACACCCCCAACTTCCTCTTCTATTTCCCTTCCTGAAGGGAACAAGAAAAGAACGTCTCTTTACAATCCATTTACTGAATTAAGTTGTGACTTGCAAACCATCTCTTTATCAAACAAGAGGTACACATGAATAAAACGAGAGGCACAAACACACACATACAACTTACTTGCTTTCTAAAAGTCTGATAAGTGGAAGAAATTGTTCATTAAGCAAAGATACTTTATTAGGATCGATTTCTTCCTGTGAACTGTATGAAATATACTCCTCAAAAAGAAGGCTGCAAAACAAAACAATTATCAGCAGACGTGAGAGTTATCGTTTATTGAGTACCAATCATGTTCTAGGTGCTTTAGGAATATTATTTCTGTCATACCTCTACAAGGTAGAAACTACACTTACTTTACAGATACAAAACTAGGACTAAGAAGTCTTATAATCTGCCTGGTGAACCGTACTGTGCCATAGAAAGATGAGCAGGGTTTTCAGCCTCAGCCTAACTCCAGAGCCCAAGATCTCAACTCCCATTTCATTCACAAGCCACCCTGTGAGCAAGGGGCATGAATGACATAACAGCAGAGAGGCACCTGCCCAACACACAATGGCAAACCCAGACTCAGGCAATCACCTTCAGAACTTCCTACTCTCCTGGAAATGACAGAGGCAGAATTCAAACTCACATCTGACTGCAATGCCTACATTCCTGGCACTGTATCAAGTTGCCCTTTAAGAAAACAAAATGGGACAATAAACTATTTTTACAGAAAGGGAAGACATAATCTTTACTTCATGACAACCCTCAATGTGAAGCTTCTAACTGATATTAGCTGAATACCAACTGTGATGTACTGTTTCAGGGATTCTGGTCCATTTGTTTTTAGGAAACTCTAAACAACCACCAGTTACATGCAACTGTAACCTAAATTTAGCTTAACTATTAACTTTCCATGATCATCTATAAGCACTAAAGACAACCAAGAGAAATTACTTTTTTTTCTACTGCCACAATTATTGGACTAAATATTCATAATTAATGAAGTGATATGGACAAAGCAAGAAATACATTATAAAGGGATACTACAAAATTGATCAACCGGGAAAAGTATACGACGCCACAAAAATACAAATCAAAAGCATGTCAAAAATAACAGCTTACCTAGCCAACAGATGGTCCAAGTTGTTCTTCAGTGATATATTTGTAAGTATAGCTTCTAAATGTTTCCTGTAGATTTGGCCATCCAGCCCTTCAGTTTCTTCTCCTTAGTACACAACAGATAAAAATGGTTTTTGCATGTTTACACTACAAATTTACTTAATAGCAGAAAATTTTTCTACAGGAATATACATCGATACCTAGCTTTTAACCTATTTTTAAAAATGTATTTCACTTATTCAGTTGGTTATATTTGTCAAAGAATTTTTGCATACATTACCCTCATCTATCCTTTACCTGAAATTCTCTGTATTTCTCAAAACAAGCATGATCATGTCTATTTCGTCAGTGAAACAGAAGTCCAAGAAACAGTATGTCGCATTATGAGTGGCTGAAGTTGGGACCAGAACCTAGATCTCATGAAACCACAGCAACCCTCCACTAATCCCTGGGGAATATGTTCTAAGACCCCCAGTGGAGGCCTGACCACAGATGGTACTAAACCTATATAGACTACGTTTTTATCCTTTACATAGATATCTATTATAAAGTTTAATTAATAAATGAAGCAGAGATTAACAATACCTCATAATAAAACAATTAAAACAATATACGATAATAAAAGTTATGTGAATGTGGTCTCGCTCTCAAAATATCTTCTTGTCCTGCATTTACCCCTCTTCGTGTGACATAAAATGATAAAATGCGCTATTAAGTCAAGAACTTTCACCTTTTACTTATAGGAAGCCCTTTACGGCTTCTCTCTGGCATATCCAAATTGCCAGCATCAGTCCTCTGATTTCTTTGGGACCATTATTACGTGAAATAAGGGTGACCTGAACACAAGCACTGTGGTAGTGTGACAGTCGATCTGATCACAGAGACGCTACTTAGTAACTAACAGGTTACACAGTGTGGAGACGCTGGACAAAGGAATGATCCACGTCCCGTGAGGGACAGAGAGAGATTTCGTCATCAGAACCACGCACAATTGAAAACTTTCGAATTGTTTATTTCTGAAATTTACCATATATTTTCTGACCACAGTTGACCATGGGTAACTGGAACTGTGGAAAGTCAAAGGAGGGGACAACTGTATCTCTTAAAACAGGCTAAACTTTCATCTTAATACCTCCTTACTGAACCAAGAGCTGTTATCATCTGTTTCAGAGTCACCATAAACGTATGAATCCGATGTTAGCATTGTCTTCAAAGATTGGATAACAGTACTCACCACTCAGAACAGAAAAAACACACTTTCATTTATGCTAGTCATGCTTTTGAAACACGTTTCAACCAATATTTAGTTGAGCAAACCTCAGTTTCCAACAGACTGACATAATTTTAGAGATGTCTTTCTTAGTCCAAGTAGCAATAGGACCAAGTATTTTTTCCTTGTCTTTCTGTATTTATTGAGGGTTAAAACACATGTAATACAAATAATCACTTTCTAATTAATTTGGGTTTTTATTTAAAAAATTGGATTTTTATATATGAGATCTTTTCTCAAATTTTCAGTGACTCAAGAGAGAAAAATTCATTTGATGGCAATTAGATATTTCTGAATAAAATTACTAAAGTTCATTAAATATCTAAATGAGAAGGGAAAGTTTTACTCGCTAACATATTCTGTTTTAAAATATTTCAGTCTTTTCATGTAGAGACTGTTTACACTTCAAAACAATAGAATTCTGGGCATCTCTCGCAATTAACAAGGTTCTTTCTTTAACCTACCTGCTCCCCACCCCAAATGTTTCTCGTAAGAAAAACAGACAAATTCCACAAAAACAACTGGTTAGCAGAAACTTTAAATATCTAGAAGATATTAACAAGGGTGTGGTTCCTATTTTCAGAAAATCAAATATTAGAAAGCAAGTTTCTGGACACAGAATGTCAAAGCACATACCTGCAACATGATTAATGATGGAGACGACCAGATGGGGCAGCATGTAACGCAGAAGAGGACTGATGTCATAGGTTTCAGAAATTCCATGAAGGATGGTAATAAGATCAGGAACATCACACAAGTGAGCAAATGGCCTTTGAAGGAACAAGTACATAAAGTGTTGACTTGAAAAGTTAGACAATAAATGGCAATTTAAAAAACAGTATAAAGTTTCTCTTTAAAAAATTGCTCAAAATAAGTTAATCACCTCTAATTATCATAATTTCTCAATTCAATTATACGTACTTTTTCCCAAGACTCTCCAGCTTCTGTCTCTGCAGGAGCACTATCAAGCAACCTAGTCCATCCTTGACTAAAGAAGGAGTTTTTGTCAATGTTTTGGTTATCTGTGAAGCCAACGAATTAACGAAGGTATCTTCCATTGTCACTTTCACAGAAATCTGACATATTATCATGTATGTTGCAGCTCTGAAATCTGGTAAAGATGATTTCAATCCCTAAATTTTTTTTAAAATAGAAGGAAAAATGATAAACTATATTATTTTATTCTACTTAAACTGTTACTTTACCTTGACAAATTAGAAATGTCCTAAATTAAGAGATTAATACTACCTAGTGCACACTCCTCAGAAATGAAAAATCAAGATGTTGGTTGACACAGAGATGAGACAAGTCTCTTGGACGAGAGAGAGAAGGGATCTCAGAGGCTCTCGCCACTCAAACGTCTACCACACTTCCTAACAGGAGCCAATGAGCTCTTCCTTTATATGCAAAGTCCCACCCGCGTAAGGGAGACTTCAGTCAGAAACAAACCAGTATCTGATTAAAGACAGTGATCCTGGGACACCAGTGGGAAGTGCAAGCAGTACCTCCATGGGAAGGTAGCAGGCATCAAGGCAAATGGAAGAAGAAACACTGAGAAGTAGAGGCCAATGAGAAAATGACGAGAGCCTATGCCTTAAAGAGATTTTCTAATCCATTCTCTTTCCAGTGAGGTAACACGACTGCTAAGAAAACAGCCTAGAAGCGCAGATGACCATGTGAAGATGGGCAGAAACAAGTTGTGCTCCCACAAGGCAGGGAGCACGAAGGACTGCCAGCAACCACACAAGCCAGGAGGGAGGACTGGAACTCTCCCTCAATGGCCCCAGAAGGAACAAGCCCTGCCAACACCTTGATTTCAGTCTTCTAACCTCCAGAAGCAGGAGAGAATAAATTTCTGCTGTTTTAAGCCTCTGTCTGTCTGTCTATCTAGGAGATAGTGACAGGGCCAAATAGCCAACATTTTAGTCTTTAAGGAGCCCTAATTCAGATCCTACTTGGGTAAGTTTTTACAACAAAAGAAGTTATAATTTTTTTTTATCTAAAAATTAAATCTCATCAACTATCTGAAGTAAATGGTCAATTTTAGAACATTTATGTCTAAGTTAAATTTTTTAAAGCAAGAAAGTTCCTTCACGTACAAAATCATCTACACTTGAGCAAGGCTAACCTTTTGGATATACGGAAAGAGCTTGGCAACTACGTTGTCGGATATATCCTCAGCAGTCACCAGAGCAGACACGATGGTAGAAGCATAAAAAGTTAAGAGCACCCTCAACTGAGCCGAACTCCCAGGATACTCAGCAAAAACCTGGGACAAACAACACAAACAAAACACATTTAAGAGTGAAAGTCCAATTAGATAAAAGTATAAAAATATTTACATCTCTCAACAACTTCAGGATGACATTTTAATTTTTACCATATACAACATTAAACAAATGCACAAATTCAATGGTTTGATTATATACAAGAATGAACGATCTTCTTGACATTTTTAGACTGTCTCTTTAACCTGATTATACAGTCACTATAAACAGACAAGGAAGTTCATTTTTGTAGAAAAATACCATTGGTGATGAAAGACTTATCTCACTGCTTATGCTCGTTTCACAAGAGGGACTTCTTTAAAGTACCACTGTAATCATGGACGGCCTCAGTATGTTTTCTTCATTCAGAGCAAGCAACCTTTTAACGGACTTATACATTCATGAAACAATCTACTACTCACCTTCACAGACTTTGTTACCAGACTACAAATGAAATCCATGAACCCAAGATCTTTGTAGCAGTGGGTAATCAAGGTTCCTTTAGCTAAGGGCACTCCAGATTGCTGTTACAGACAGAAAGAACCAATGATTACTAAGGACAGTTATCAACTACTATCATGTTTAAAGTGCCTACCACAGTAGCAGAGCTGCATTGCTGTAATTTGTCAATACAAAATACAGTCTCTCGTTAACTGGCAGCAGAGAGGAGATGCACACCTAAAATTGTGCAAACTTTAGAAATTCAAAGGAGAAGGTCAGCAACGAGGGCAGTAGAGGTGCTCAACGAAAAATGCTTACTTGTTATGTTGCATCTTGATATGTATTTATCTAAATCTGGATTCTCCAGATTCTTAGCAATTCTACCGGTTATTTTTGGTTTTTGAGCAACTGTGTTGGTTTTGTCACTGCTTTACGATAACACTAATAAGAGAAATAGACTAGGAACCCGGCCAACTTACCACCACCTAGCATTGTGCATGGCATGTATTAGGTGCTCATAAACGTTGAAAAAAATCAAAGGAGAATGTGAAGTGCACTTTAAAGTGAGTGGGATTTGGATACCTGAAACAAGGGTGCCTAGGAACAGCAGGGTCCTGTGTAGACTAGGGGAAATAAGGATCTTGGTGTTAGCAGTGTGAATGCTGAGTAGTTTGATAAGAAGCTTTATCATAGGTTGGCATCCTATTGAACATTCTGTAGTTCAAGTGCTTTATACTCAAACTCTTAAATCCTCCTTCTAATTAAAGATTCCCATTTTTTTAAATAACTGATCATTGACCAGTGAACCCATAGTCAACTCTCCCTAGTCCCACCGTCAGTTAGCCCACTTTCGTCCCCATCTGCCCTCCTCCTGTAGCCTGAATCACCATGCCCAACATTCAATCAAGTTCCTACCAACAATATACACTCATATTCCTCTATTGTACATTGCAAACAAAGTGACAAGTCAGTTGTTTTACTACAAAATCATGCTACCTGATCTTAGCCAGACCCAGATCTTTTTATTTATCTACAAATTAATCCCTACCATCTTTATAACTTTAAGAATTTCCTCAAGTCCTTCAAGTTATCCTTATCCTTATAATTTTTCTAAGTATTTCCTGCTTTTCTTCGTCTCCAACTTTTCTTACGTTCCTCAGTTCCAAAATTTAAAATGCCAGACAGTACAGAACAGTAAAAAGACATAAGCTTTAAAATCAGATTTGGATTCAAATCCCCACTCTGCCACTTTATAGTTAGTTATGTGAACTCTGGAGAGTAACTAATTCTCTGAGGCTGTAAAAAATCTGTAAAAAATGGAGTTTTGTGAGAACCCATGATAGTATATGTAAATCACCTAGCCTGATATCAAGCACTAAATAAAAGCCAGCTGTTATTATAATAGTTCCAATTGGAAGTTAGGAAATAAAAGTGATGGAGGTAATACTTGGACTACCCTCAGCACTAACGTCTTTACTTTTTCCAAATTATCTCTCTTAATCAGGATTTGTAATAATTACAGATATGTGTCGTTCAACAATCATACCTTAACGGGCAACAACCAGAACCATTTGTGCTTCGAATTATTAATTTTTAGAAGCTGTATGACCCGCACAAATATTCTTGTCTCGTGGTATGGTAGAACACAAGCAATGAGGCTATCTTGATTATAAAGGTGGATGTGGAACCTGGGGAAAAAGCAAATAATTCAAACTGACACAAAACTTGCAGGCACATATTTCCCTATACGTCCAATCATATTATCAATGAGCCAAAACTACTTAGAATGAATAACAGTAAAACCAACCACATAACTCTTGATATAAGCAAGATACAGAGCACAGAAACATAAGCCCTCTATTTTGCATTAAAGTACTCAACAGGTTCTGCCAATTCTTATGCAGTAATATTTTTTAATATTCCATACCAAAATTTATATTCCATTCACTCTCAACTTTTTTTAACCTATTATTACATTAACACAACTGTGGGATCATTTCAGTCAAACCACAGAAAAGCCACTGGTCAACCAGGTAGCGATGCTCAGCTTCTCTCCATGATTTAAAGCTCACCTTTCACTGCTTCCTCAGCTTCTCTAATTATCACAATTTTAAAACTAAAAGGCTAATTAAAAAAAAAGACCACATTACTTTCTTTGAATAAAAAACATTGATCAAATTACAACCCTATATAATTTGTCCATGAACTCCACAAAACTTTGCATGGCTGCTACTAGTAACAAAAGACAGATTTATTAATTCTCTCAGAGACATTAACTCCTTTCTAGTCTTCAAGACCTAGCTCAAATGCCTTTTTCAAGACGCTTTTCCTAATATTCCCAGGCAAGTGATCCCTCTCATGTGTCTAACCTCTCCCATCTTTCTTAGAGCATCTTTCTGTATCTCTCTCAGAGTATCACACCACTCTGTCTTTTATTAGTTTTACATATGGCTTTAGCACTAGTCTAGACCTTACTTTCTCCACCAAGCTTTCCTCACCTACTCCACGTGGCAAGCAGTTAGCGCCCCAAACTTGGCACCTTTATTGTAGCATTTATTTCAAAACAGTAACCAAGGGCAGCCTACTCATCCTTGTATAGAACTTAATGTTACATGAATCAATTGCATGTAAATGTAAAAAATGCTCCTTACATTAATTGATTTATTTCAGGGAAATTAAATGCTAGAAATCAGAAGAAAATATTACAGACTTGATTATTTTTTGTCTGATAGCTCTAATGTGCTGATAATCAGAAGACCCCAGTTAAAATTATGTTTTCTCAATGACTCACTTGCTTCCGAAAGGGAAGTCAGTTTACCACGTCTTTAATTAATGAAATGGAAATCTCTACTCTTAAAACATATACATGGAGAATAAACAAAAATGTGTAAGCTGTGTGATGTTAATAAGTGAGAAAATAAACTGAGTAAACTTACTGAGACAATTCCAAAAGTGGATGCAAGATCAGATCTTGCACAAACAAACTTGTATCTCAGCGTACTAATTATGCGACGTAGGCAACTTTACCCCCTCGCCCCAGCTTTCTCCAACATGAAACACTCCCCATAGGAATGCTGTGAGCACTGAGATAATGTGCAGGGTGCTCACCACAGGGCTTGGTGTATAAATGTCCAACACACATCAGCGATTATTGTTTTTCTAAAGTTATAGTGTTTTAATTAGAGGACAGTGTTACCCTCTTCCCGAACTACTGATTTTGTTATTTCAGCAAGAAGTTTAGTAATCCCCCTTTGCCCCAAATACGCAGTAACAATTTGTATTGTAATGGCAAAGTGTAGAACTCATGAGGTTTGACCTCAAGACCCTCAGTGGTTCTACTTTTCACTATCAACAAAATAAGTTCAATAGAAGGGCACAGTCATCTCACACTCATCATGCTCACCTTACCTCATCTCCAGATATCATGTCAATCTCTTAATTTCCTAATTTTTTTAGTTTAAATGATAAATGCTATCACTACTTAACTTTTTAAAAGATCAAAGTTGTTAGGCCACAATTATTTCTGCAATTCCCTTTGTTACCTGCGAATCAACCACTCCAGACACTTCTGTGCTGGCTTCAGCAGGAAGTAAGGGGACAAGTGAATAAGGAACAAGGAAATGTTTTCATCCAGCTGTTTGTTCACTGCTTTGGTCTGAACGCTGCGCTCCAAGGTTTTTGCCAGCTGGCTGAACAAGGGTGCTTCAAACTGCTCAAAGGAAGGGTCGATTCCAAGTAGCTCCTCCAGGCCAGTGCATCCTGGGAAAAGGCCAGTTTATGTAACAATTCTTTGCAAACGCACTCATCTCACCCCTCTTTTACAGTTTCACTTACCCTTAGAAATCGTTGATTTCTTTTAGCATGGTTGCTCTGTGAGACAGTCCCAAACGTAGATTTCTAGTTTTCAACTAAACAATCGTATTACACCAACTAAGAGAACAAAAAGTTCTTCCTGGCAGGGGCCGCCCCGACCCCCTTTTAAAAATATCCGCTACTGTAACTGTACCAGTCTTCCTGGTCCAGGGGAAGACTCCTCCCCCCTCCCCACCGCCTCCAGCCTCACGGCTGCTCTCCCTCTCCATGCGTCAGATGAGCCCCTTCACCGCGTTTCATCGTCTGTGAGAGTCAGACACTGCTGCCTATACACATTCCAAGCACCGAGCGTGCGATTGTCACCCTTTCCCTTAACACTGAAGTCAGCAAGTTAGAAGCTGCTAAGGAGGAGGGAAGGTCAGAGAACCGCACAACACCGCAACATCCAGAAACAAACGCGTCGAAGACCTCTGTACGTTCGAGGGTCGCTCACCAATGGCAAAGGCGGTGTCCCTGTCGACGGTGGCCGCTTCCTTGGGGTCAAACAATAACGAGGCCACTTCATCTCTAGATAAGAGGCTGGCATCGCTTTGCGGGAGGGCGAGTCGCTGCAGTTGCTGGGCCAAGGACGTCATCGCTCACGCTGGAGACTTTCTGAAACGCGCGCGAAGAAACAGGACCCCCGTGAGAAGTCCCTACCAAACTCTAAGTCGTCTCCCGCTTAAATGCAAGCAGCGAATACCTCACGTACAAGCGGCTCTCCCGCGCACCCCGCGCTGTGCGGTCCACAGAGCAGGCTGCCTGGAGCGCGCGGACTCGGCAGGAGCAAACCCTGAAGCAACAGCGTCAACAACTAACTGCAGACACGGGGGGCCGCGGTAAGACTCCCTGCGTCTGGCTCCGCAGACTCGTAAGCGCACGAACACCTTACCCTTCTGTGGTACCCCACCCGACTCAGAGCTCCTACTCACGGGGAATTAGACTTCGGCAGGGCTTGGAACCCAAAGTCTTACCAGCAGCTCCCACATGGACACCCAGACCAGTGCTCGCCCCAAAACCAAGAGCACGCCTGGGATAACTTCCGGTTCCAGACAGTACGGCAAGTGAAGAGGTACAAGCTTGGCAAAAGTGCAATACTGTGACTCCGCCTCCTTGCTGACAAGCCCCGCCTTAGCCGGCCGGACTTCCGGCTTTGGGTCCGGCTCTCCGATGGGACCGGCTTTCTGCCCCTGTCGGCGTCCAAAGGTTCCGGTCTCTGCGTACGCCTTTCTGAGCTCTCAGGACTTGTATCCGGAGTTAGTCAATCCTTCGACCTAGATTCCCCAGGTGACCTTCTCTGGAGATGCTGGGGCCGCCGCCTCGACCTGCGGGCCCACCTGGCCCTGCTGTGCATTCCTTACTACTGAGGTTTTATTCATTCAAAATTAACCCTGTTGATATCTAAAATCTAAATTACCCACTTCAGTGACACAGGAATGAGTTTTAACAAATGCATATGTGGGTGTAACTGTCTCCCCAGCGGAGACATAGGAAATTTCTGCGGCTCCCAAGTTCCCCCAGCCCCGCTGCGGTAACCCCACCCTGACCCGGGCCACCGAGCCTTCCGGCGTCACTGTCTGTCCCCCAAGCCAGCCGTGGGGCGCGCTTAAAACAACCAAAAGAATCTCCAGTTGTGTTTACAGATAGTCAATGATCTGCTCTGCACGTGCCTTGCAGAGAATAACATGATTTTTAAAGTTCTGGTGGTACCTCAGCCTTGCAAACAGACCTCTCAAAGGATTTTGTGTGTGTGTCCTTCTAACGTGTCACAGTCATTTTACCTTCAGAGAAGCAGTCAGCTTTGGGAGAAATTAAAGTAGCAAGAAATGAAAATCAGGCCTATTTTATCCACAAAACGTATTTGCTTTCTAAAACAATCTTTAATATATTTTTTAAAAAGCCTGATGAGAGTGAAAATAAAAAGAAAGATGCTCCGGGTATTTGGTTCAATGCGTTGTACGTCAGTCCCAATGATATACGGAACCACGCAGAATTTTATTTTGGAAATAAACTAGGCAACTAGTTTCTAAACTAGAAGAAAACAAGTCAGAGGTTCATAAATATAACATTTTCTTGAAGCTTTGTTTTAAAATTATATACCATAAGCTTGAATTACATCTTTTTCTCCATTTTAAAAGAATTCTTTGGATGTAGTCCTGATTGTTCTCCGATTACTGCCTTTCCAGTTTCTGTGATTACATGCTTGCCTCCCGGGTGATCATTCAGTCGAGGACCAGAACAAACTTACTTTCTCAGTTGTTATTTGAATTTAAAATATCCCTTATAAATCAGATGTGGCTCTGTAATTCTATCTAAATCATTTGCATGGAGTTTTCTATTTTACATTCATTGAACTCATAATTTTAGCTATAACTGATATTTATCTCTTAATGCAAGGATAAACATTGATTCAAAAACCGTGTTTTAACTATACAGTCTTTAATCTGAGGGGGATTTCAGATGGCAGAGCTGTGAATTTAACTACTCATTTCCATCATTGTTCATGGCAAGGACTCTACCCCAAAAAAGCAAAAGAGTGATTTGAATGAATGAGCAGTCCATTACAGGATATTCTCCCTCCCACACCCCACTCCTTTTATTATGAATATGATCACTTGTAGTCTTATCACCAAAAATTATAGTTATCTTTCTAGTAAGCTGGAAGTTGAAAAACATGATTTGGAAATCAACCAGAGCGAGTGCCTACTATACTTTCAGGAACCAGCAGATGGCACAGAAGCATTTTCCTGATCTGGAGTGCATCCAGCGAGTATCCCTGGGTACCATAGGTGGACCAGCTGTTTTCAAACTTTTTTTTTTTAATTTTGTTGTTGTTGTTGTTGTTTGTTGTTGAGAGCCCACTGGCCCATGTGGGAATCGAACCGGCAGCCTTCGGAGTTAGGAGCACGGAGCTCTAACCCCCTGAGCCACCGGGCCGGCCCCAGTTTTCAAACTTTTTAAAATTTGAAAATTGTGTACAATTATATGAAAATTGGTTCATTAATCTTCCATATGTTATAAGATGCAATAAAAAATAATGCTTCTAAGCATTATTTAGAGAACCACAGGACTTAAAAATGTTTAGGTGTTCTTCACTGATGAGACTCATTCAGTTATCTGTTTAACAATACATTAAATTGTAGGTGTGGGTAGCCTGAATCCCTCTCCTTCACCTCATTCTAAGTTAATTTCCATTGACTCTTTGCCACTGGGGAGATTTTTGTGTTGATTAGGGTAATGGTGAAACAGACAATTAGGAAAGCCAGCAAGACGAAATTAATAGAATATAATGGCAAAGAGTTATCAGGAAATCCAGGACATTGGGTCTATGTGAGCAGAACTTGGGTCTATGTAAGCAGGATTTGAAGAAGAACTTGGGGGTAGAGAGATGGATAAATCAAAGAGGAGAGCAGCTCCCTGTGTGTAATATTAGGTAGGAAGTAGATAGACAGAAAACATAAAAAAATTTGCTTTGTGTGACATTTGGATTCTCCCTGTGGTATTCCTAAAAAAAAATGTGTGAAGCTTTCAATTTATTTTCAGTTCTCCTTGGTAGCCAGACTAATATTTCTTGTAGTATACCTCTAAGCTATAGCTACTTTCAAGATCCAGTCAGCGAGTCTAGTTTTATGTTGGTTATTTAAGTATTGTAAATACTATTTCATAGTGACATGATTATATAACTAGAAAAGTCAAGGATTCACTTCTAAAAACAACTGGATATAGTATGGAATATAGGAAACTAGACAGGTGCAAGTATACACATGCAGACGCACAATTCTTGTACATACCTGTGGCATTACTAACATTTTATCTGTAAATACCATAAGAAAACAGACTGACAAGATAAAGGCCAATTTCCACTAGTCACACACACACACACACACACACACACACACACACAGTTTGAGAGAAAACTTATAAGATCTTTGTGAAGAAACTATAAAACCTTATGGAAAATTAAGATGAAAGATTTGAATGTGTGGTGAAGATTGATAGCTATATTATTCTCCTGGATAGGAAGACAAATATATGAAATGTCTGTGTACCATCTCAAGGTTGATTTACGTATTTAATTCCATTTTAAGAAAAATCTCAGAATGGTTCTTTAACTTTGACAAAAATTTTTCCTAAGTGTATATAAAAGAATAAGTACAGCAGAATACATTTTTAAAAATTCTCAGAGGGACACAATAGAAAATACATATTAGGGGAGATTAGCATTATCAGATATTCATATATCACAAAGCAGTTACCTATAAAAGAATATAGCTCTCACGCAAAAATAGACAAACAGAGCCCCAGTTCTAAAGAGCTACTTCATAAATAGAGTCCAATATGTGTGAGTATTTGAAATAGTACAAGGTAAATATTAAAACCAATCAGGGAAGAAAATATTTGCTAATTGGTGTTAGGGTAAGTAATTTGGATGGAGTAAAAACATCAAAATGGATATTCAACCCATACAGAAGAATGTATTCCAGAATACCTACAGAAATTGTCGTTCTGTACAGAATGGAATAACAGGGACTATATTTACACTGCCACTGGAAACAACCAAAACATGGATAAAATATATGAAACATGGTTTTCAAGACACCGTACATCAGGCAACCTAGTTACCAGTAATCTTAGAGAGACGGGAAATATAGGAGGTGAGCCCCACTTTACTGCCTGGGAGAGTTTCCTGGCCTTATAAATGAATGTATAAACAAACTTGAAAGACAAACAGCAGTGAAAAAACATGTAACAGAAAAGGATAATATTATATGTGTATATATGTATGCATATAATACCTCAATAATAATGAAAAAACAACTAAGATTTCAATAAAAAAAAAGCCAAAAGACATAATTAAATGATTCACACACAAAAAAACCAATTATTAAATTTATGGGAAAATGTTCAACTCTGTTAGAAGGTGAACAAATGTAGATTAGAATAATGTACCTAGTAACTACTAAATTAGCAAATTTTTAAAATAATCTTATTCCTGGAAAAAGATTTTAATTCATATTTTCATGTATTACCAATGATATTATGAAGTGGTGTCACCCTTTCAGAAACAATTTGGAAATACCAACCACTCAAAATATGTTCATACCCATTAATTTACTAATTCCATTTCTGGAAGTCTGTAACAATCTAACAACCCACAGCTATAAACAGACTTATTATTTTATTGTGTGGGATGGTGGATTTTAAAAAATACAGTTACATATAGTAAGTATAAATAAAGTTAATAAAAGTATTTTAAAATATAAACTTGTAAAAACTATAGTTTAATAGTTTTAAACAAAAATAATCAAAGGTCTTTTCTAATTTATGCATGCTAACCCTTTTTACATGGTGACATTTTCAATTTTAAGTCAGCTTCTAATATTCAAACCTTACTATAGTTTTTCCCCCATATATCACCCCATATAGCTTGTTAGAGACAATAATACATCAACAACTATTTAAATACCGATGCACATTTTAGGCTATGCTATTTTAAATGCTTTTCTTCAGTCTGGAACAAAGAGCATACTTTGAAAAAGATATTCAGTTCTGGGAGTCAGGTTTCTGTAATAGAAGGAGTAGTGGAATGAATCCAATATGTTTGATATACTTATAAAGATATGCAAGTTTTCATTATGCATCTCATAGGACCTTTCTGTAAAAGTCCATATACTAATAAAAATGTTAAGCTACAAGTGTAATTGCAAACATGAAAGGATTTAAGGCCTTAGATTAAAGGGTGATATTATTTACACATGAAGTAGCTATTACTTTGGATTATCAGAAAGGTAAAGGGGGAATCCATTCCATTAAAAGTTCCAAAATTGGTCAGGTCCAAATTATTTGAATATTTTGAAGTCGGGAAGATGGTAGCAGACTTTTATTTTTAGTTTCAGGTGTACAAAACAATGTAATAATTAGACATTTACACCCCTCAAAAAGTGATAACCTCTCACCCCCCAATCTACTACCCCTCTGACATCGAATATAGCAGTTACAATTCCATTGACTCTAGTCCCTATGTTCACTACACCTAATGATGGTAGACTTTTAAAGAATTGGGTGGACACCAGCAAAGTCAGTTCTATTGTACTTCACACGTGTTGTTAGTCTTGTGTTTTCATGGAAGGTGCTTTCAAACACTGCAAAAGATCTTAGAATCTTTGAGGAGCCATGGCTATTGTACAAGAAGTATATCAAAGACTACAAAATCACAGAATGAAATCCTTCTCATACCTCCTTCCAATAATAAGGAGTATGGGATCACAGTGCCCCAACTGTGATTTGATAGTAGTTTGCATAATTTATAAGTATAGCTTATTTGACAATGCTTTATTGGAACGTATGCCAAGATCACCAATAAAATGAGTTTCTAAGTAGTATCAGGTTTGCCACTATCTCATTCAAGTCAAGTCATTCAATGAACATTAACTACGTCTCTACAGTATGCCTGGCACTTTGACAAACGATGGAAAGATGACCCTCCACAGAAAGAAACATTAGCAAAGTCTAGTAGAAGGCAACCATTTAAAATCACCGCTGCCATTCTGTTTTACAGGGAGGAGACCACAGATTTAGGGCCCAAGCGGTCAGCTTCTCCTGGGGAGTTCATCTTCCCAGACAAGGTGATGAGTCATCTTAAAAGGTTGGAAAGAAACAAACAAGGGTATGGTATGCTGGGAGACAAGTCATTTGGGGCAGTGGGCCTGCCATGGAAAAGCATGGAGATACGAAGCAGAGTGTTCAGGGAACTGCTAATCTGTTAAGACTGGGACACGGGGTGTGCTAAAAGAAACAGGTGAGGAGGGAGGTGGAGCTGGAAATTGAGGTCGGATCTAAGACACATCTCCTGTGAAGGAAGGACGTTGTAGGTGGTGACAGCGGCTAGGAGTGGAGGTCTAAAGGGCAAGGCTGGCTGCAGAGACCAGGAGGAGGTGACAGCAATCGTTCAGTCCTGGGATTATGTTAACATTTTAATAAATTTCTCTACAGATGCCATTTAGAGATTATTTTCTCCATTCCTATAGTATAATTGATTGAAAATTTAAAAGCTAAAGGTTTTAAAACCACATGTAGTTTTTATGAAAAAGAGCTACCAGAAAGGAAGGCATCAACCAAAAGCTAATGGTAATTAAGAAGTTAGCTTGGGGGAAACTCACTAGTGCCGTAAATCTAGGAGATGGCTTCTGAACAGTGCTGAAAAGACACTGTAACTCTTAATGGAACAACTGAGTGTTGGAACCAGAAGGGCACATCAATCAAACGAATCTTTGCCTGGTAGCTTTTCCATTACTCTGTCATTATCTTTTTTTTCCCCTAGGGTTAACTGAAAGTTTTGTTGGCATTAGCATAATATCTACCAATTCAAAATTTAGACAGAAAGAAGGCATTAACTGAGGGAGTTTCATGAGAATTCTTATCAATGGTTAGTGAGTCCCTGTCAAACGCTAGATCTTAAATACTGAGCTTTTGTCCTTGCTTTATAACGCGCAGTATTGAAGAAAGGATCATGTATTTTCAGACTTGTTGTTCTTTTTCTTTTTTTTTTTTTTTTTGGTGTGATGCTTTCTTCCTCTTAGTTAAAACTGCTGAAAATAGCAACATTTGTCTTTCTTCACTTCAGATGAGATCGACAGGTTCCATATCTCTAACTGGATGCCCCACCTCGTCTGGAAGTCTCAGCAGAAACTCTCAGGATTGTGCCCTGTGGTTTTGCAGAGGGGTGAGGAACAACCCAGAAAATGTCTGATGCCAGACATTTGTCTTTAGGTAAAGCAGTTATGTTCCACATAATTCCACATGAAGCATTTTAGAACCCAAAGTTTCCCTAGAGATCGTGCAGTCCAACCCTTCATTTTATGGATTAAGAAAGTTTCAGTACAGTGCCATTTTTACTGATAAGAATGGCAGAGTATACAAAAATAGGCTGTTCGATGCTGGTGAAGGTGTCCAGGTAGCGTTCTCGTACTTAATTGGGGAAAAACATCAAGTGGTAAGTCTTGGGAGGGCAGTTTGGTGCTACCTATAAAATTTTAAATACATACGTGTATACTTTTTCACTCAGCAATCCCATTTAAAAAAAGCTATCCTAAAGAAACCTAATACACATACATGAGGATATGTACCAATGTGCTTATTGTGGGATTTCTAGTGAAACAGTGGCATCAATCTAAGTGTCCATCGGTAATGGGAACTGTTCAGTAAATTAGGATATCTCTGTACCATAACATATAATGCTGGTGTTGGATAGAATGTCCATAATATACTATGTGGGAAAAAAGCAAGCTATAGGACAATATATCGAATTTGATCACATTTTTATTATAAAATATATATTTAAGTACTTATAGGAAAGTGTATAGAGTGATAGACACCAAATTTTTAACAGCAATTGAGGAGACTTGGAAAGTGAGGCAAAGTACATTTTTACTTTGTGTACTTAAATATCGCTTATTATTTTACAAAGAGCTTGTATTACCATTCTCATTTTTTTTTTTAAAGAGGAAAACTCTGAGCTTCAGATAAGTGATGTAAGTTTTTCAAATCACTCAAATAGTAAAAAAGAAAGGACCAGAGCCCCCATTCTCTAATTCCACTCAGGTGCTTTTGCTGCTGGAAATAAGTCCTTGAGAGACCTTAACATGAACGTCCAGTGTCCTGCGGATCTAATGTGATCTCATATTTCTTAAGAAAGGAAGCAAAAGGTATCGTTTCCTGCTTTTATTAAGGCAAGTAAATTTCTAAGCCTCTTGATAAGCAATATATTCTTCTCCAAGATATTTTCTCTATATATTATAATCATCTTAGAAATATTCATTTAGAGTTACTATAGTTATATGATCAATTCTGACCACTTCCTGAACCACTAATCCACAAAAACAGGATTGAAATTAACCTGGGTATTACTCCATACTTGAACAGAAGACCCAGACTTTCCAATAGACCACACAAGTCTATTTGCAAACGACAGAGGAATTTGCTATCATGTTTCCTCATCTGTTCTTAGAACATCTTCTACAGCAGGGGTGTCAAAACTGCGGCCCGAGGGCCAACTGCAGTCCGCAATCCATTGTTAATTGGCCCACAGCAAAGTCCAAAAATATATTTAGTTTACTTAAATAAACCAGGTAAGGCAATACATACTTCACCTCGAGTGAGTGGCCCGGCTGTTTGTGTATTTTACCGCATATGGCCCTTGGTAAAAAACGTTGAAAAAAGTTTGGACACCCCTGTTCTACAGTATTACTCAACTATAGTTGATATTTTTAGCTGCGTTTTGGTATTCATAATGCAAAACACTACCGCTCCCTATCAAATAAAATAAAATATTTAAATATAAAATATATAGTAAATATAAAATAAAATATAAAAACAGTTTTGTTTACCTTAGTATTTACAGCAATCTTAGCCTTTTCCATGTTTATTTTTTGTTTAATTTTAGTGATTAAATAGTTTGAAATGTAGGATTAGGACTTTCAGACTTTAGGAATGCTCATATAATTGTTGGTTATATCAATATGTTAGTTATATTAATACAATCATTAATAAATGAAGGGAAACATCTGAAAGTAATTCAAGTGTAGACTTTAACATATAAGAATATTTAATTCTGTTAGAAAACATTACAACACTATGGTAAATAAATAAATATCTCAAATGTATATCTCAAATTATCCCTATTCAGTCAACATATATTTTTTATGCAATCATATATACATATAATAGGATCTTGAAAGGTATGTGAATATTAATTCTAGACGATAAAACTCTGATTTCTGTTTTTTTTCTCTATACTTCCTTGTGTTTCCTTATTTAGTCAAAAGCGTGTTTACATTTGACATCAGAAAAAAATTTTTTTCAAGAAGATCTGTGAGCCCATACAACCTAAAACAATTCTTCCTGAATGTCTTTTTCTGGGAATAACAGTCACCTTTACGCAGTCCTAGAAGAGAGTGGCATAGCCTCTTATTAATAATGTGTGTACACTTGCTGGTAGAGAAGTAGAATTGAAGTTTGATCTTTCCAAAGAAAAAAAAATGAACTTCAACAAAGAGAGAAAAGGAGATCAAAGAGCAGGAAAAGGGAGAACAGAGGTAAGTAGGCTGCCTGCTGATATGCCTCAGTGGCGCTCAGATTTCAGATCCAGAATGTACAAAGACAGGGGGCTTCCAAGCAGGGGCTTGATGGAAGGAGGTAAAAAAAAAAAAGGTGTGGTATACAGTGAAAGAAATGAAAACATTCTTCTGGGCACTGGAAAGGAGCAGGTAACTGAGCTGTCTCTGCTTGGTTTTCCTTTCCAAACCCCATCATTCAGCCAGCACATGGCAGCCTCTCCAATTTTTTTTTTTTTTTTTAGGATGATAAATGGAGGAAAGTGCAGTAGCTGTATGAACCGTGATGGGATTGAGGGGAAAACCCAACAAGATGAAGTACACCAGTGGACTTGGTAGCATCGTGACATTGGTGGATAACTTTGTTAGTCAGCTGAGACCAGAAAAGTCTGTCATTGAAAGCACTTTCTTCTGTCCTGACACATTTGTTGGGCAATGAGTAGACTAAAAGAGGGGGGGAGGGGGAAACTGAACTAATCATCATAAAATATTAGAATTATAGAAGGAAGAAGAAAAGGCCAATTATCTAATTCTTTTTTGTTATACTAATCTTAAGGATCAAGAAACTGGTGAGCAGAAGGTAAAGAAGATCTTAGCCACACTTACACAGATAGATGGATCAAAAATATTAATACCTATTATTTGATGGGCCACTGACTTTCCAAATCATCTTGTAAAATTTCTTTGGCATCGTTTTGTGTTTCACTTCCACTCAGTAAAACAGGGTTCAAATTATACTTACCTCATTATCCTTAAAAATAATGTAAGCATTAAAGTGCAATGCTGAGAGAACAACGTATAAACATATGATGGATGATATGAGTATTTTACCAATAAATTTCAATTCTACTTCTCTACCAGCAAGTGTACACACATTATTAATAAGAGGCTATGTCCCTCTCTTCTAGGACTACGTAAAGGTGACTGTTATTCCCAGTAATATTTAGTATTATTTTAATATTTGGGGAAAAAAATCTTTTATGCACTCATTCCTGGTGAGAAACTTTATTTTGGGTGAAATAAAAAATAACAAGGAATTATTTATAATAAATTCCCAATATTACCAGGGTTATTTACTTGCTCCCCCCATTTTTCCCCTCTCCTCTATCCTGAAGTTCCAAATCAATTGAATGCTCATTACCAACTCCCATAGGGGTGGTCCAAAATCAGAAATGTAATGACAACTCCGTCAATTATTCTACCTACTACACTCTTTTCAAAAGTCATATCAGGTTGAAACTAAAGATTTAAATGAAATAATTTGAAATAAATAAATGAAATGATTTAAAAGTCATATTTAGGTTGAAACTAAAGATTAAAATGAAATATTAGATTATCTGTCAATTTGACTTGCTTAAACCATCCTTAACTGGTAACCATGCCATCTGTTACCCTTACCTCCTATGATATTTGGCTTTGGGGAAGGTGGAGTGGGGTTGGTTCCTTCAAAGGAGTGGAGTTGTTTCCTTCAAAGAAGTAGAGTGCAGGTGTGGGAGATTTTGTTTTTGTCTTATTTGTAATCATGCGTATAAATTGGTACCATTTGCATAGATATCCCACAGAATATCTTGATATTAGTTTTAAATCTGAAATCCACGTATTTGTTCAAAAACGTTTATTAAAAGCCTAATATGTCCCAAGGAGTTATGCTAGGAGCTAGACATACAGAGATAAATAATATAGGTCTCAATCTCAAATAGAGTACACTCTAAAATAAAAATAAGAAGAAACTTCTAAAGTTTGGTTCTTTAATACCAAAATAATATATAGAGTTCATTATATTTTTGATATAGCTAAGTTAAAGGAAGAAATATAAAATCACCAATTATCCTGATCATCTAGAGATAACCACTTTTAGCATTTATACACAGATACATGCGTATATTTAAAAATAATCATGTTTGAAGTATCTACTGTTTTTTAAACTGCTTCCCCCACCCTGGAATATTTTTCCATGCTAAAATCTCTGTTAATAGCTACATAATGTGTGGGTACTATAATGTATGGATATTATAATAATTTATTTAAATACTTTCCAAACATTTAGGTTGTGGAAAATGTTTCACGTTATAAAAAAGATATACAGCAAGGGATTCTGGGTATGTGCCACTTGAGTGAGGCTGTGGCTTTATGCCTCCCCTGGACCAATAGCTATAGCTGTAGGTAGCAGAAGCAGACCCTTTGCTCTGTGTGAGGATGGGCTGTCTCTGGTGCTGGGGAAGGGCCTAGAGGCTAATAACATTAGGAAACTCTTGCATGAAGACTAAAAAAGGAGAGGCTTCTTGGTAGAACATGGATGGCTGAATGCCACACACCCTCCTTTGGTAGGCTGACTTTGAATGTATGAGTGTGTCCAGTCTTCCTGGCCCCAAGATGCCAAGAAGAAACTTGTAGCAGACTCTAAAATGGTCCCTGCAGCCCCTGTACTGGTGTCATGCCTTTCTCTAATCTCCTTTTTGTGTGGCTGGGACCTGTGACTTGTTTCCAACCAAAAGAATATGGCAGAGGAGATACGATGTGTGATTACATTGCATACATTGTAACCTCAGTCTCACCAGGAGTCTCTCTCTTGCTGGCTTTGAGGAACAAGTGACTGTTGGGAAAGCCCACAGAACAAGGAACAGAAGGCAGCCTCCAGCTGACAACCAGAAAGAAACTGAGGCCCGCAGTCCAATAGCTCACAAAGAACTGAACGCTGCCAACAGCCACATGAGCCCAGATGCAGGTCCTTGCCATGTCGAGCTTTACATGATCCCACAGCCCCAGCTGATACTTTAATTGCCGGTTTGTGAGCTACCTAAGCACATGACTGGGTTCCTGACCCAGAAAAAGTGTGAAATAATAAACATGTGCTGTTTGGAATCACTAGGTTTTCGGTAATATTGTTACGTAGGATACAGAGCTCAATGAGTCTTCACCAATCCTGAGGCTGAGAAAGTAGGAAGCAATTGAGAGCAGAAAGACTTGGTCTGTCATTCTCCACAGAGCTGTTCACCTGCCCTCCTCCACCGAGCCCACCCATAAGAGGCGGGACAACCTCAGCTGTCAATCACATGAGGGGGAGCTACCAACCTGGGCAATCCAGACCAGAGCCCCACTGAGACAACAAAGAAGAGTGCATCTTAAGGAGAACTACTAGCCAAGAAGAAGAGTATAAGTCACAAGGAACAAAACACATGGCAAGCAAGGTAGAGTTGCTGAAGACGACAGCCAACATGTTGAAATAACAAATAAGAATAAAAGAAGTCTCACTTCTAGTCCTGGTATACTAACTATGATGGACTAATTTTCTTGCTGACAAAAATAGTAAAAACATTCACAAAATACAAAAAACAATAACTTGAGGTACTAGAGAATGACCCAAAGCAGGCAGACACGGGCCAGGAATTGACCCTTGAATAATGAACTGTGCACCAGTAAGGTCTCTTAATGTGATCTGAGCCTTTGTTTCTGAGTTATTAAGTCTCTACAAAACCAGCCCGGCTTTGCTGAAACTCCTACAACCTGGCCTTTCCCCGAATCTTCTTGTCTCTGTGGACTCAGTGCTCCCCACCCCCACCCAAGCCAAACCCCTGGTCCAGTAATGTGGCCCCTGGACCTTCCTAGCCCATAGTTGCTCTTTCTTTTCCCTTCAGGAATGCAGCGTGCTGTTCTTAACCACCTAATTACAACCATCTTCCTTGTCTACACATAAGGTGAACCTGGCCTCTGAGCATTACTGTCCTAAATTAGTACAACCCTACGACGTAACTGTAGGTCAGTGCCCTAGAAACCCTACCCTTTATAGTGCTTTCACCTCTTCTCTGTGCTTTCTCCTCTCAACTCCAGTGACACTTCTCTTCACTGCTCACTGTTTTTCTCACACAGGAGACACATTCCACCTCTGGACCTTTGCACTTGCTATTTCCTCTGCCTTAAATGCTCTTCCCCCAGATAGTTCTGCAGTTCTGTCCCTTTTTCAGGTCTTTGTTCAAATATCACCTTTTTGGTGAGTCCCTCCCTGGAACTAACCTGCTAAATAGTTTTACTTATTTAGCTTGTTCACTACCTGTCTCCCTGTCTAAAACATAACTGTCATGTAAGCATGGCTTTTTTATTCATTTGTTACTTCTGCAGTGTTTGAAACGCTGACGGACACACAAGATGACAATTATTTGTTGAATTTTTCAGTTTGGCTTAAGACTTTTATTTTCTTATTGTATAATTTCTCCCATGGTTTAGTGGGCTGGTACTAAATTGCAGCGGTGTCTTGGTGACCCACATCATGGTTTTAATGCTAGAGTTCCTTTTGGCTAGAAGAGGTACTTTTCATCCTCAGTGACTAAGAAAGAAATACAAGTAGGGTTCCCCCAATAGACAAAGTCATGGGTCCAAAAGTTCACTTATAAGTCAATTGTTTGGACATCCTGAACTTATTTGGAGAACATGATCGGGCGCGACTACTTAACTGCAGGGAGTCTGAGAAGGGTGGAAGGTGCCAGAACTTGGAATCAGATCTGCACACTGGGATGGGGCAGGTTTGGGAAGGACAGGAACAGGTGACTGAACTCTGATTCAATGGCATTCAATGCAGCCAGCAAGAGAGATTGTCCTGAAGGAGAGGGCACAGGCAGCAGTTAGCATTAGAGAGGGCCCAGAGGAAATGGGGTGACCACGTTGGGAAGTAGTGATTAGCAACTGGACACCTAGGTGTAGTGGCACATAAAAAACAAGTTTATTGACAAACACCAGTAAGACAAGTAAGACAAGCCAAAGAATAGAGAAAATATTTGCAAAACGTGTATCTGACTAATGACTCATACCCAGAATAAATAAGGAGCTGCTTCAAATCAAAAAGAAAAGACAGACCAGTAGAAAACTGAGCTCTTTTAACAGTCACTTCAAAAAAGACAATATCTGAATGTCTAATAAACATATGGATATGTTCTCAGTAGCAAATATAAGCAGTCAAATTAAAGTCTCAATAAGATTTTATTACACATCTAACAGCATGACTAACACTAAAAAGACTGGCAACATTATGGTATTGGCAAAAAAAAAAGCAAAAAAAAAATCAAACAGAAAGATTGGTGGAACAGAATCTAGCGGCAGCCATCCCACCATCCCACTATCCCCATTCCACCACTCCCTCACCCCCCAACCCTCCACCACCACCCCAACTCCACCCCCCCCACCATCCATCAAACCCCCACCACAGCACCAAAAAAAGAAAAAAGAAAAAAAGAATAGAGAGGCTAGAAATAAACTCACAGATATATGGCCAATTACGACAAACGAGCTAAGAATATACAACGGGGAAAGGATAGTTTCTTCATTAAATGGTGTTGGGAAAACTGGATATCCATATGAGAAAGAATGAGACTGGACTTTATCTTGCATCAGATACAAGAATCAATTCAAAATGGATTACTACCTTGGGCCACCTAAAACCCTTCTGGATCTCAGTTTCCTCATTTGGAAAACATGGATAATACAAAACTCTCAAGATTGGCTTGGTACAGAGAATAGGTTTGATAAATATTAGCCATTAATAATAACATTTTACCTCAACAGGAGCAAGGAAAAGATTTAGTTACCACATTCACAACAGAGTTCAAGCTTTGGGTATTAGGAACAATGCAGAAACCCACTAACATGAAACGGGGGTCAAGGTCAGATCTGAACCTGCATCAAAAGGGATTCAGGTGAGTTCCTGAGTCCTGACTAGCGATGCTCATAATTCTGCAAGTTCTCAGGAAAGGGGACAGAGGAATGCAGAGGATGGGTTGGACCTGATGGGGGAGGTGGCCCTATAAATACGACCACTAATGATTTCTCCTACTGCGTGTGCTCCTGCACCAGGAGGTGAGGACTGTTTCCTTCCCCTTGAATCAGTGTTGGCTCTGGGACTGGCTTGGACCTATCGAGTCAAAAGCTGTGCTGTTGAGCCTGATAGTTTTCACTTTGCTTTCTTGGGAGCCAGCAGCCATACTATAAGGCAGTCCAGACTGTCCTGCTAGAAAGAGAAGCCATGTGGGGAAGCCCTGGAAAATGAAATAACCACATGCAGGAGGAACAGGGTGCCCCAGTTTATGATCAGCCCGAGGCCCCAGACCTTCCAGCAAAGCTCAGCCACCAACTAAGTGCAACCCATGAGCGAGCCCTGTTCGCAGATGACCACCTTCTCACCATGTCCTCAGGTGGCAGACATGAAGCACACAGACTCTCAGATGTCCCTTCTTATAAAGGCACTAATCCTACCATGAGGGCCCCACTCTCAAAATCTCCCAAAGGCCCTAACTCCAAATACCACTCCACTGGTGGCAGGGCTTCAACGAGAATTTGGGGGGCACAGTTCAGTCCACAGCACCCCTTCTCTCATTTTTCTCCAGCACACTAACTTCTCAGTTTCTCAAACATGACACACTCATTCACACCTTGGGCTATGTAATTGCTGTTCCTTGTCTAGAATGTTCTATCTCCCAGATGTTCACGGTTTCCTTCCTGTCATTCGAGTCCCAGAACAAATGTTACTAATCAGTGTTCAGAATGGCCTTCGCTGACCACTCAAGGTAAAGTGTGCTACCAGGCTATTCTGTCACATCGCCCTGTAGAATTTCACCCACAGAGTCTAAGACTCTCGGACATAAATATATTCATGCATTTGTTTTCTGGCTTGTTTGCCCATCCCCCACCACATGATGTCCTTAACTGTAGGTACCTTACCGGTCATTTTTATGGCTGCATCTCTGGTGTCTACAATAGTTCCCAGCCTGTGGTAGGTGTACAATTCTATTTAGTCTACAGTACAGCTACATTAATTAATAAATGATATATTGTTTAACTCTGCTCATTAGACACTCACCAGTTTACCACACACTAGCTTGTTAAGAGTTAAAGATGGTCAGATATATTCCTTGATCTTCCAAAAACTCCCCCTGCTCCCTGTGCATATTGTGCCTGGAGGAAGGCAGAACATAAACAGAAACATTAATACAATGTGACAAAGGCTGTCATAGTGGTGTGTGCACAGGAAGTATGGAAAATTAGGTTAGGGAGCAATGGTTTCCACCTGGAGGGAGAGGGAGAAGCACATCATGGAGAGGGCATTTCAGTTGAGGCACAAATGGACAGGAGGTGAAGGGCAATCAGTCCACACGAGGAAGAGCATGAATGGAAATAGAAGTGGTGTGGCTGGAGCGTAGGGAGGTGTGCGGAGGAGGGGGCAATAGAACTAGGTTATAAAAGGCCTGTGGGTCATAATGAAATCTGTACTATATCAGATGGGCCTTGCAGAAATGCGAGCAATCCCCACTTTGACAGAGTCCTAACTCTGGATGTCAAGAACTATGTCTCCAAAGCTGCAGTCCTAGAATTGGATGAAGAACCTCCCAAGTCTACACCACCAGCAAGGATCCCATGGCCAAGGGCAGAAGTTACTGAGCCTTGGAGGCTGAGAAGAAGTGGGGGATAAGGATTGGGGATCCTGAAGAGGAAAGGGCTACGGCAAGAGATGGTGGAGTGGAGGGGGATGGGAGCATACAGGGCGGGAGTGGGGATGGAGACACCTTTGGGTGCTAATGGTAATGGTGTGGTTCAGGGGGTCAGAGGCAGTGAGGGCCCAACCCTTTTGAGGTCCATCTTTTTCCATCTTCTTTTTCTATTCACCATGGACACATTGGGGGAGTGATGTGGCGGGGAGGGGCGGAAGGGTAGTGGCAGGACACAAGTGACAAGACGAGGGTCTTCTCATTCTTCCCTTCTCTACACATTGAATTCCAGGGACTAGTGTTGAGATGGATGTAACAGAGGGGATGGGGTGAGGTGGAGGAGAGGGAACATCCCCCTCTCTCTCTCCCTTTCTCTTTCCCTTCCCTCCACTGAAAGTCTATTTCCAACATGTCCTCATACTAGAACCAGGACAAGAGGTTGGGGGAGGGTTGTCATATGGTAGACAGGGCTGGCTGAACTCAGCGACAATTTTGTAATGGCCAAGGAACAGGACAAGGAGAGGCAGAGAGAGAGAGAGAGAGAGAGAGAGAGAGAGAGAGAGAGAGAGAGAGCCTCCAGTGTTACGGAGTAAGTGTAATGGAATCTCTGGAATCACCCAGTTGGGGGGCAGCTGCAAGTGGCCAGCTCAGGTCAATGTACTGCAGGCAGGACGGGCAGTACATGGCAGGGGTGGCAGGAGCCTCCCAGTAGACGGCCTGGCTTTGTGGTTCTACCATGGTGAATCTGAGGTCCAGTGCCAAGTGCTGGCCTTTAGTGGAAAGAACAGCTCCCACGGGGCAGGACCAAGAAGGTGTAAATTAGAGAAAGCATGCTGGTAAGCTTGTTTGTTTGCTTTTTAATATTAAGAAGCTTAGAGGACACATTTCACATTATGTGCTTCTGTGTCTTTTCACCAAACTTCTAGAAAAGTTCCACGTCCAGGCACTGTTTTTCTAAAACAATACAAAAATGATTTGGATTGCTCTCCCACCTTCTCCATCAAGACCTCATTCCACGATTATTAGAAATAACTGAATTTAATTTTAACGGATTCAGTTTAATTATTAAAACCTTATAAATGAACAGCATTTAGATTAAAAAATAACACTTGTATGTATTTCAAAATATGAAAAGACTATTTGAAATGTTAAAGTTCAGCCTTGGAGAAACCTTATCCTTGACCATGTTCTCATCATCATGCATGTGTCTCATTCTCACTTTATTGAAAGAGTGAACAGCAAAGGAAATCCCTCCATGTATCCTTGACTCAGTGAATTTTGCATCTTTTCCTCCCCTCCTCAGACCCAGGGTGAGTTTGGGGGAAAGGTGTGGAAGACGACCCATTTAGCTACAGAGAGAGCCATCGATGGCTGAACACTGAGCTGTGGGTCCTCCTCTCTGCTGTCCTGTAGCATTTACTGTGGGAAAGAGGACACTGTGTGCTTGCCAAAATCATCTGATAAAGATATCAGTCATTCCATTCATTATATAAGGAACTGTAAATAAGTTTACAAATAGGGTTAATTAATTTTTGAGCATAATATTTAATATTTCACTGCTAGTTTTGCTGTGTAGCAACTAATAATTATTAAAAAGAAGGTTCCGGAATCTTTCCCTGGTTTCCAGAATTCGGGGGGCGGGGGAGAATTCTAGAAGCATATTCCTGTGCACCCTCCATAAAAATTGCTCTGCTCACGTGTATATGATTCATTTACATATATCCTACCTAAGGACGGTACTGTGACCAGACTCTGGGACATTAATCTGTATAAATGCATATTTACATGTGTACACGGAGAATAACTTCATGTATATGTCCTCTCCTGCCAGCTTATAATATCCTTTAGGGCAGGTTCCACGTCTGTTTTATCTGTGTCGATTTTTGCTGTTTGGACCCCACTGGCCACAGGAAGCACTGCATAGGCATTTGTTGGTTGGTGTATGGCGTGCTAGACAAACATGTTAAAGAAGACCACAGAAGAGAGGGGCTTGCACACATTTTGCTAAAACACATCACCCTTTAAATACATAAACGCTATTCAGTTCTGGAGCACATTTTCAACATCACATATTGATGAAGTCTACAAGTTGTACTTCACTTTCTCCATAACAAGCGGGCCTGCTAGATGGGCCACTTCAAGCAGGGAATAATGTCTGACTTATTGTCTGCCCACGATGTCATCATAGCACTCACCCAAGTCCATTCAGCTCGTATAGTACTGGCTGGGAACGTCACCTGAGGTTACAATGTCTACCGCTCCAGCTTCCCACGTCATCACTTTCCACTGCCTCCAGCCCTGGAGTCTTGTTTTAGCTGCGGGGATCACGCGGCATGGCATGTCTACAATGTCACTTGTAGAAATACCATGACCGTTTGCCGCAGTGTCCAGTGCCCCCACTCCAACACCAAATGTCACATACCGTGTTTGTGATTTAGAAGCAGAGGGTCTAATCAGAGGGCTTTGCCTGCAGCAAATGTTTCAAAGAGAAAGTGTAGACAAGGCACTTTCTTGCTGTTCAGCGACAAATTTTGCCACTATTCCTATGTAGCTATAAGCCACATCACGTTTTCCCTCGCGTAAGTGACAGTAGAATAAGAACTCCCCATCTGAATAGCAAGAGCTCCACTGAAAGATTCACTCCGTGAATCCTCCTGCATTTTCACCCAGAGAGCCGTGCCCTCAGTGGGGGCAGGATTTCAGTAACCCACTTTCCACCCAGGAACTACTCTTTAGGACAATGACTTTCATCTCATTGCTATTCAGTTCCAGACCCATAAACAGAAAGAAGGAAATGCAGAAATAGAACCAAAGGGACAAGGAAAGAGAGCAGTGGAACACAATACTTTTTAAGGGTTTTGTGGACTTCATGGAATTTCCTTTCTTAATAACCCTCAGGATCATCAAAAACAGGTCCTGCCCTTTTTCGGTCCTGCGACGTTCTTGGTCATGTTCCCCTTCGAACCTGAACACCAGGCTGGGCAGGAGGGGGCTCAGGGCAGGGGTCCCTCACAGAGCAGCTGCTCAGGAGCTTCGTGAGCTGAGACTGCCCGTCCTGCTTTAGTCAGTTGCCAGGCTCCTGGAGTGTTAGAATAGTAAACAGCTGTTTCCCAGAAACAGAGATAGGGTTATCCACAACCTCACATGCTAAATTTAAATTTAATAAAGCTCTTTCCTAACTCCCTAGATCAGTGATTTGCAACCGGGGTGGGGCAAGGAGGGCTCCCATCTCCAGGAGGTTGGGGGGAGGGACAAGCATGGGGAGTTTGAGAAAGCTGCTGGGGTGATTCTGTACCCCACCTGTGAACCCCAACCCCTCTTCAGAGAACCACTGGCTCAGATCTTGGCTGCTGAGGGAGGGCTCTCCAGCTTGGCCTGCAATGTGCCCACAGTGGCCCTGACATTTCAGAATTAAGCTCTGAAATGCTTAAGGAAGATCACAGAGGGAGATGTCCTAAGTCCCTCCCCCCCCACCAGCCCCAGTGGTGCCCTGTGAACTCAGGGTTCTAAAGGAGTAGCTAAAGAGGCCAAATATTATAATACTATAGTATAATACTATAGCCATATACCATAAGGAGAATGAGATCGGTATAATTAAATGTTGACAACAGTTGACTGAGAGTCTTAGGTTTGAGCCTAAGATTTAGAGTGTGACTTTGGATGTCATCAGCCACATCTTCCAGAATTCCTGGTGCACAAATGGCCATGAAGCCTGGAGGAAAACGCTACAGGTGGAAGTAGACGCATCCTGGCCCTGACCGGGTCTCAGACCCAACCCCCACTCCTGGGCCATGAGCTTGGGAAGGCAGCTTCTTTCTGGCAGAGACTCCTGGGAAGAGGGGAAACATAACCATTTGTATGAGCCATGACTGAAAAGACCCTACGACCTTTCAAATACAAATCCGTGTAAGGGAAACCAAAATGAGCCAGTTTTCAAAGCTGCTGGTAATATTCTGTTTGATAAGCAACGAAGAATTGTACATCACTGTGGGGAAGACTGTTTCTTGTTCTGAGACTAACATTTGATTTGGCCCTTTAATTATGCAAATTAAGGCAGAGCCCAAAATTGGAAATGGGGACCAGGACAGACACCCTTGGAGGGCTAACTCAGGGTTTCTGGATTAATGATCATGTCATCCTGCACTGGTTCTCACTGGTCTGTGAGGTCAGAACTATTTTTATAACAATACTAAGACAGCATATCCCTTTACCACTCTCATCCAGTCGTGAGTACACAATGGAGTGTTCCCAATGCTGTATCCTATGTGACAATGAAACAGACTGCAGAAGCAGAGAGGAGAATCCAGCTGTCTTCTACTAAGATATGTAATAAAGACATGTGCAAAAATGCAAAACAATGCCGCTGTACCCACTAATGTTTTTGGAAAATAGAGGAACGTTTCATAAAAATACAGTGGTACTTCGGTTTTCGAACGAAATCCGTTCCAGAAGACCGTTCAAGTTCTGAAACGTTTGAAAACCGAGGCACGGTTTCCCCATAGAAAGTAAGGCAAAATGGATTAATCCATTCCAGACCTTTAAAATCAACCCCTAAAACTGCATATTTAGCATGAATTTTACTATCTAATGATACCAGAGATCCATAAAATTTACAGCGTTCATAAACCGAAATGTTCGTCAAAGGAGACGTTTGAAAACTGAGGTACCACTGTACATTCTTTGTATAAAATCCATATTTGCATGTAATGGGCTCCTTATTGTTATTTTAAAATGAATTAATAAGGATTCTTAAAATTTCTCAGTTTTAATATTAAATATGGTACATATTGATAGAAGCCAGATAAATAAAAGCTGTTGTGGTTCCTCAATTTTTAAGAGTATAAAGGGGTCCTGAAACCATAAAGTGAAAACTGCTGCTCCGGATGTGAGGTGCGTGAAGGGAACAGAGGATGGGCTCGAGGTCAGGAACAACCAGCCTGAGCTGCCTTGAGGGTCACTGTTTCTGCACAGTGACCTGTATTTGGTGCCCTGCAGGGAAGCTCTGGGACCCAACAGCCATTCCCACTTGTCTGCCTCTCACCACAGAGACTGGGGGAAACAAACAAACACGCAAACAAGCCAACAAACAGAAATTTGCTTTCCTATTTGCTTTTCCTGCACACTGACTTTCCCTGTTCTTCAAGAGTGGAAGCTCTCCTAATTATCTGAGACCACCTTTGGGACCCAGGACAGAAATACTCCAGGGGAAGTGACCAGGGATAAAGGATGGGAGCATTTTCTCCTTGTGTGACAGAATAAAGGGATCCTCCTGAATTCTCACACTCATCCTTTTCATTTCCTCTTTGAAACTTTCTAATTACCTGGTTCTTTCTTTTACCTGGTTCTTTCTTTCAGATATAACTTGTATAACACACACTCACTGCCTTCCATTTATTTTTGAAAAAACTTAGCTTCTGGCTTTTATTCCTCGACATGTCTGCACGTTGAGAGCCAGGCCAGGCTGGCACAGAACTGCTCCCCCGAGAGACTTTTCCAAACCAGGAAATTTAGACAAAGAGACGTGAACTCTCTCTCTCTCTCTCTCTCTCTCTCTCTCTCTCTCTCTCTCTCTCTCTCTCTCTCTGTCTCTCTCTCTCTCTCTCTCTCTCTCACACACACACACACACACACACACCCAGGCACACACACACACTGCTTTGCAGAAAGGCTAATTATTGTGTGCTGCTGACCATCTCAAAGACATTATCTCGGCTGATTCCAGCGAGGCTCCTGAGGTTGGGTGACTGATCCCTTCAGCTTTCACTCATGGTTCCTCTACCCTGTCTGTGTACTGAGAGGAGGGGTCTGGAGTAAAGCCTGGAAGTCAATGAATCCGACAGGCTTACATGGGAATCTAACAAAGGCTACTGGCCTTCTTACCTCCAAGGCCCGACCACATAAAGAAATTGGTGACAAGATAGTGATGCACGAATATACTGAATCCCAGACTACTCAGCTTTCAGTGCCATTCAGTCCCTTCCCAAATTCAAGTCTGAGCTTTATCTAGACACTAGGTAGAACTGACTTTCACATACAATTTGGTATTGGAAAAAGGAAATTCTATAGAAAGAAAAAAAATCACCAGTCAAAGAAAGAAGATCAAAGGGTTTCTTTTAGGTTAACAATAAAAGAGATAGACTGAAAGCTAATTCCTAAACCTAAGGGAATATTCTTTTATCTGTAAAAACTACCATAAGTAATTTGAATCATGGAACTTGAATACTTATTGTATTTTGGTTAAAGAAATCAATGAAGAAGAGGGAGGGATGGAGGAGGAGGAAGAGCAGGAGGAGGAGGAGATACAGAGTAAGAAGAACAAAAAGGAGAAGGAAAGGGTAAGAGGAAACAACAGCAACAGCAGACATGATGCCTCCACAGGGAACTAAAATTATGTTTTAAATGTAATTAGTAATATATGGTAACATGCTATAAATATACATCCACAATTAGTATGTAATTAGAAATGTAATTTACTGAATCATTTGGTATCCATGTTTAATTAGAAAATATTTAATTATAATGTACATAATTACACATATAAAATTAATAGCTCTCCTGTATCTATGGAATTAGTAAAAATGCAGTTATACAGAGATATCCTTTTAGAATACTATTGGAACACACATGGATGTGTGATAAGTGAACTGAATATTTTCTCTTTCCAGCCTGCGTTCCACGACGTGCCAAAACGAGGCGATGTAAGCAGAGCACTTTGCACTGTGTCAGCACACAATACGTGTTTCACAAACATTCACTGCGTATATTCTGTTCTTAGGATCAACCAATCGATATGCATTTTCTGAATGGCTCAACTCCCATGCACAGCTCAGATTTGGAGGACAGAAGACCTTACTTCCTAACTCACAAGGTTATTTACAAATCGGCTTTCTGCATTTAGAATTGATCCTTCCATCTTCGGGGTTCTCCCAGCATTTCGCTTATGCCTCTAGTGTAGTTTTACATTATTTTTTAAATTACATTTTGTTGCATGTGTATCTCCTCTATTTGACTACAAATTCCTTGAGGTAAAGCCTATTGTACCATCAGCTGTGATTTGCACATAAAAATTACTCAATAAATGTTCCCTGAATGAAAATTCGATTTACTGAGTCAAACCTTATAAATGTCTTTTGATAATGCTGTTTTTACACCAAATGCACAGTGTCCTAGAAGAATATAGTTGCTGAATTAATGTTTTCCTCTGATAGTTATTTATAAGGTTAAGTTGTACAAGTTCAAGCTTTTCACTTGTAGTTGAAAGTGTAAAGGTTGACAAAAGAGTGAGTGAGATCAAGATTGAATTAAGTTAAAAAATACTTTGGTACAAGTGCACTATGGAATACTACGCAACAATGAAAATATCACAGTATACCTACATGTTCTGGTATAAAAAGACCTCTGAGACTGTTAAGCAACAATCCTTCGGAGCTTCCCTATTTTTGTTGACAGTCTTCCATTCTTGCAATCACTCAGCTCACCCCCGTTGTCGCCTCCCATCTAGGGAGGCATGCAGTCCTTTCCATTCAGGATCTGTCTTCTTCACTCTGACCTACAACACAGCATCCACGTTGAAGTACTATAGTCTGTTTCTAGATTCTTCCTGCTCAGCTGCTCCAAGGTGAGTATTCCTAAGATGTGACTTTACATTATTCAGGAGCCTGCATTGAATAGTTTTAGCCTAGCAGTCAAGACTTTATCATAATTTTACCCCTATTGAAACTGGGGTTTTTAATAGTTTCTCCCATATCTACTTAGGTAGTTTTCTAGCCAAACTCAAATCGTTTTTTTCCCAACACTTCACTCCTGTTCCCAAAATTCTGGGGACGACCTGGCCTTCCTCTGCATTGATTACTGTACTGGAGGTCACTGACCCCGAATCAGAGCACCTGGCCTCTGTTCTCCACTCCACCCTTCACTAGTGGTGACACTGGCAGGGGTGGGGCGTGGGGATCCTTCTCCTTGGATTCTGCTGCTTCACTTGTGTGACAGAGAGATGGTGTCTGCCTCTCCAAGCTCTCCGGGTAGCTATGAGGAGCAATCGAGCTCTGTCTGCAGGGGTATTGAGCAATACAATTGTAAGAGTTAATAACTACAAAAATGCCGACCAGGTTAGACCTCTTCAATGAAACACGCCTGATTTAGCGGCCTCATGCTGTGTTTCTTTCTTGTGCATAGCTTCTCTCCGCACTTAAAATTTAGACTTGTATGGAGAAATTATATATTTGGCCTCTTTATATTCCCAACATGTAACATAGTCCCTGAAGGTAAGGAGGGATCGATAGGGTACCATCCCCAACATAACCACGAGCACGCTCCCCTCCCACTTTTGATGTAGCTCAGGTTGGATGATACATGACCTGGTCCCCTTATGAATAACTCACTGTGCATGGTGATGATGGTGGAGAAGCGTCCTTCACGCTGTGTCATATGTGGCTCTTTTTTTTTTGTTTTGCTTTCCTTCCTTTCCCCAATGTTACAGCCAGATTTTTGATCTTTGTTTCTGAAAACAGGACAAAACCATTCATTAGCGGTTCTTTCACATGGAAATGTAGAATTGTAATTTTCACTTCAAGTCCAGCAGTATATTAGGATGAGATAAACATCTGAAAAGCTGCAAAATACTGCTTTTCTCCTTTTCGCTTAGTTGATAGAGACAGGGCAGGAGCTGGTTGGCACAGACATGGCAGGGGATGGAGTCAACATTCTTCAAGTAGCCCCTGTGTCTAAATGGAAGAGCAGCACAAAAATCAACAGGTGACATGATGGGACAGCAATTTGGTCCCTGATATTTTAAAACATCATTATAAAGAGTTGCAGAAGGAAGACATGTTTTTAGTTATCTATTATCATCTGTATCGAAGAGATTAAGAAATTAAATTTTTCTTCAGTCCCTAAACAGCCAACTAAGATGTGATCCACCAAACCAATGTGACTTTAGGATTTAGGTCTTGTTTTAATTCTTTTAACAATAGAAGATACAGCTTTGATTTGAACTCAGCATGGCATTTTGGCAACAGGCACTTCTATGAGAAGACCCCCTTTGGCAGTGACGTAGGCCATCGTGGCCTCCAAGTGCAGAGCCTGCGTTTGAGTTTAGCACCGGTTTCAACATGAGAACCCTGCATGTAAGAAATATACTAAGTTCTGACTTGGAGCAGACAAAACTGTTACAAGACAGAAGGATTCAGAATTGACTCTTATGGCCAGATGTCCCAGCCTGGAGTGTGTACAGCTCTGGAACAAGTGATGCTACGTTGTGTTCAGAACACTCAGACACCTTTTGGGAAGCACAGTGGTTCAGAGGTGAGTGGTGAGTGTGTTCTGTTACCCCTGTACTGTACACAAACGCCCGCTATTTGATGGAAGAAAAGTAATAATCTTGTTGGTTAGGACCATAAATCTTAGCCCAGGTATACGCATACTGATACAAAGTTTAATCCTCTTCTGACTTGGTTTGACTGACTTTTGCTCTGGCTTCTGTTTTTGGTCACCTTCTTCTGAAAAAACATCTGACATTCCCCACAAGTATCACGTAGGACCCACCTTCTGAGTGGCTCTCCATCCGTGATCCGGCAAACACGCCGTACTCCACAGGTGAGTACGTTTTGTATGTTTTTATTTTAAAATTATTTTTTCCATAATTTTTGTATACTTAAGAACTTGAATTGGCTAAAGACAAAAATGAATACAAATTTAGCAAGAAGCTTATATGTTGAGAGATTTTCTGTTTGCTCTTTTTACGTTCATGTTGGTTGTTATAATGTTATATCGCACCTGTTAAATAGAGTTATCTCTTCTTTTAGACAAATCGTCTTGGTTTGATGAGGTCACTGAATGTGTCGGTAGGTACAGCACCCAGCACCGTGCAGGCACTGGATCAAGGCATGTGGAAGGTCTGATTAGTGTATCATGGTCTTCCCAGAGAGCCTGGCATTCTGCAGCAGAGTAGCCAGCCTCTGAAGAAAGCTCCCCAGGAAAGACAAGGGGGAGCTGGAAGTTTCCACCCTTCAGAGAATTGATCATCTATGGCATGATGTGACTGGTGAAATACGGCAAGAACACAGCTTTCTGTACTAACATGTCGAGAAAGGTGTCAGGAGAGAGGAATTTCTCAATGGCAGGGTGAAGCAGCACATCTGACTGGAGGAGACTGAGTCAGGCTTCCTGGTGCTTCCCGTACTGAATCTGGGTCCCGAAGGACAAACCGGATGTTGCTGAGTTCACACAAGATGTGCGCAATGAACTGCAGGGGCGAAAGCAAACTGTGGGAAAGTGTCAGAGCAGATCCAGCAAACCTTGGATTCTGTTTGGTGTGTGTGAGTGAAAGCAAATCAGGGTCCTCTGTGTGGAAAGTCCTGGAGGCCGAGGGCAGGGTTATGGTTACTTAGGTGAGCAGTGGAAAGCACAGGAAGGTGGTGAATGGAGAAGCGATGGGACGGGGCTGCTGTTTGGCAAGGCCAGTATTATGGGATACATTCGTAGGGTCCTATCATCATCTGGGAAAGAAGCAATGATTAAAGCAATTCTGTATTCTTTTGAGTCCTTATTCCACAGACATACCACGGTCAATAGGTAATAAAAATTAATTCTTGACAATGATCTATAGCTGTTATCCCCAAGGAGATCTAAAAGGAGTACCTAAAAGGCAGATCTATCAAAATCCCTGTGACCTTGGATCCTAAGAGAGGGGGCTCTGTTTAAAGGCTGGGTGAGTTGTGCCATTCACTTCAGGGAATCACATATGATGAAGATAACCATTTTCTGGCTTATGGATGCAAAGCGTCCTGAGGAAGTTGGATCCCTTTTCTAAACACACAAAGTCTCCCTGTATGCAAACAGTGGGGCTGTGGGCACATGACCCTTCAGAGGAAAAGCTGGTTAAATTTCTTGGTGTTTTTAGAGTAGCTGCTCCAAGTTAGATGAAAGCTAACTAGTACTTTCATTTCTGGTCTTCAAACGTCTTATCATGCCAGTCACTCTTTACCAAAACTGGTTGAGTTTTACTAAAACGAACATTCAAACACTGATCAAATCACTGCATTCTCAGCGAGTGTGTCCTCATGTCCACTTAGCTACCACTTTAGGACCAAGAATCTTTCTCAGTCAGTCTGATAAAATCTTAATTTAGGCAATGGCTCTTTCAATCCCTGGTTCTTTTTGTCCTCTTGGCAAAACCTGTCTACGTTGTTTCTGTCAATTGAAGGCCAGTTACCCCAGGGAAGCAAATTAAATGGATTTTGGCTTTAGGCTTCCTTCCACTGTTGACAGGCACAACTACAGGACTATATAAAACCCAAGGGCTATTATCAGCTCTGACTGAAAGGAAAACAAGAGGTATGCCAGTGTAGGAAATCCCATCCTAAAAAAAGAAGTGGGTGTCTTCATTTTGCTTTCCTGGCTTTGACTCCACTCACAGTCGGCTCGGCTGAGTAGTTGGTGTCACTGGGCTGTGCTCTCAGGGTAAGATCTCTCAGCAGCCCAGTGAGGCCGGGCAGACCCGTGCTAGATGCTGGTTCAAAAGGGTGAAGTCCTCCACCCTCAGAAACATGGCTATGTACCCAATAAGACTGCTTTCTCCCTGGAGGTGTTTGTCTTTCGAAAGGCAGACATCCCTGCTAGAGAAGGAGAGGATGAGACTGGACCCTATTTTGGCCCAGCGTTTGCCCTCCTGGGTGGATTAGTTGACAGAAGAGGTGACTGTAACTAAAAGAACAGTTTCGAAATAAGGCTGTTTCTTTGCATGTAGAAGCAGCTGAAAGGTTCTTAGTAGTCCTAAAGGTTCTTAGTAGTTTTTAAGGTGCCTTTTCAAAATGACATTTGTTCATTCACCCAAAATTGATCTGTAAAATCCAAACTAGGAACAGGACTGGCTACATAATTTACAGGGCCCAGCGGAAAACAAAAATTCAGGGCCTCGTTCAAAAATGACGAGTTCCAGGTGGCTGGTGACAGCAGAGCCCTGAACCGAGCATGAGCCCTTTCTGAGGAGAGGCAGGAGGCCTGTGGGATGGCAGGCTGTACGCCCCTGAAGCTGCCCGGGCGACGCATAAGCTTTATTCACCAACTCTCCTTTGGCCAGAGTCTTCTCAGCTGCCACACGCTAGTTGCTCAGTGGTGAGGTCCGCCTGGGAACTTGTTAGAAATGTTCACTCTTGGGCATCATCTGTGTTTAACAAGCCCTCCAGGTGATTTGGTCCCATGCTCAAGTCTGAGAACCACGGCCAGGTGACGGGCGGCAACGACTAACATGGTGGATTTCAGAATGGAAGCTATCCTAGGGTCATGTGGCCTAACCATCTCCCAGTCAGAGGAAATTAAGGGCAGGCTGAAGCAGAGTGAGGCCTAGAGTTCATGTTTAACTCTCTACTCATCCATGGAATAATTGATAGAGCACCAAATGGCCTATTTCATCAGTTAATTACTCACAGTCATCTTCCCAGTAAAGCCAGCTCACATCCCAATTTTAAAGATGAGGAAATCAAAATGCCAAAAGTGTTTAATGAGTTGACAAGTGGAGTTGGGATTAAAACCCAGAGCTCCTAAATCCCCTCTCTGTGGCCCTCTACTGGGCTCCAGGTAATGTGATACAGCTGACAGGTGAGCTAAGCTGCTTTCCACTCTCCAACAGCAATCACCCAAATCCAGGGTGAACCAGCTCAGCCTGGGGTCCCAGGAAATGTGCAGTCCAATTGGCTCCGTCTGGTGTATTGCCGAGGACGGGTGGAGGGCTGTATTGCTTGTGAGAAGCTGGCAGTCGAGAGACACTCCACAGGGACTCAAGGAGGCGCGACACCACCTCGGACCTGAGTAGTGGTTTACTGTCCCCGTGGAGGCAGCCTGCGTGAGAGCGGGAGGCAGGCCAAACCCTGGGCGCTCGCAGGTCCTCTGCAAGGCCTGTCACACACTCTCTGTATCCTCAGGTCTGCCCCTTGCATTCTTGTCATTAAGTCACTTTGAAAGCCTTGGCCCCAGCTTATCATTTTTTCCATTCTGAAGCCAAGGCTATTTGTAGTTTTTCCACCTGTCACCATACGTGTTAGGCTGCAAAGGGTGAGTGAGGCTTCATTAATAGCACGATAGCAGCTTCAGCCCATTTAGAACACCATGCTTTCTTGGAATATTCCACTTTAGGGACCCTTTATGAGTCTTCACAACTTTTCCTTCATGCAATTTCACTTAGGTTGGGTAATGCATATTGAATTTAAATATATTGAGTTACTTTCTTTTAGGGACTGAATTATTCCCCATTTGTAAATGAGAAATCTTTGATGACGTGCTGCTTGCCTACGATGCTCATGCTTAAGGAAGTCCTACATGAGTCAAAGCAATGCAGATATTATAAAAGGATTATTATAGAAGAGACACCTATGGAAAGGGAGCAGGAAAACACAGTGGAATAGAGGAAAACCTAACTTTCAGAGTGTAATATAATGCAATGTGGAAAACAGTCATCAATGCAGTAATTAAAATGGGAAATTGTGGCGAGTATTAATCAAAAAATGAAACAGAATGGATCAGAGACCTAAGTGTAAAATGCAAAAGGGTAAAACTCCTAGAAAAAAACATAGAGAAAATCTAGGTGACCTTGGGTTTGGTGATGAGTTTTTAAATACACCAAAAGTACAATCTGTGAAAACAAAATGATGTTGGACTTCATTAAAAACAAACAAACACTTCTGTGAAAGATGTTATTAAGAGTAAAAAGACAAGCCACAGATTGGGAGAAAATACTTGCAAATACATAACTGATAAAGGATTCATATCCACAATATGCAAAGAACTCTTAAAATTCAACAAGAGAACACAACAACCCAATTTAAAAATAGGCAAAAGATCTGAAGAGATACCTCAAGAAAGAAGGTATACAGATCACAAATAAGCCTATAAAGAAATGCTCTCCATCACATGTCACCAAATAATTACAAATTAAAGCAACAATGAGACACCACTGCATACCTGTTAGAATGGCTACATCCCACCTGTTATCATTTTCCTTTTGCTTGAAGAATTTCTTTTAATCTTTCTTGCTGGTGATAAATTCCTTCAGCTTTTATGAGTCTGAGAAAGTACTTGTCTTCATTTTGAACTATGTTTTCACTGGGTGTAGAATTCTCAGTTACAGCGTCCCTTGACTCCGTGCAGAAGCTCCTTTGCTGTTTTTGCCATGCCCTGCCTCCAGGGAGAAATCTGCTGTAATCCTGACCTGTGTGCAACTTGTCTTGTTTTCTCTCTGTGTAAAACATGTCTTTTTTCCCTTGGTTCCTTTTAAGATTTTCTCTGTATCATCAATTTTGAGCAATTTGATGTAGTTTTCTTCATGTTTCTTGTGCTGCATGTTCACTCAGTGCCTGGGATCTATACGTTTACAGTTTTCGTCAAAGTTGGGAGGTTTTCAGCCATTGTTTCTTCAAATTACTTTTTTCCTGTTCCCTCCCCTCACACCTCTTTTTCAGGGAGACTAATTACTTATATATTAAGTTACTGGATGTCCCACCACTCACGGATATTCTTATTTTGTTGTTTCTTTTCTTCTCGCTATTTTAAATTTTTAATGACTCCCCTTGCTAAGTCTTCCAGTTCACCAATTGTACTGATGACCATTTTAAACTAAACTCTTGGTATGAGATTTTTAGAGGTGTGATTTGGGGCTGTAAGTCCAACTAATGTGAGAGCCAGCTTATATTTAGAAATTCTTAGGGAAGAATGTTTTTTCCCTTTCACTTAACACTGAGATTTAAGACTGACCATTTTTTGTTGTCCTCTGCCAGACACTCTAGTTCACCACTCATTGATAGTATGTCCCTTTGGAGCTTCAGCCTCTTGAGGAAGAGGCTTGTATTGGACTTTCTTTATTGAGTATGCCCTAGCCTTTGTCTTCTGTGGTTCGTACATTTCATGCCCATGAAATCCCACTTTCTTCTTTGTTTAGGAAGGGCCCTCAGTACAAAATTTGGCTTTTGACATTTATGTGAACTTAATTGTGAATAAGTTCATGAACTTGTTGCAATGATGTTGCTAACCTTTTTTGATATCAGAGGATTATTCATTATGAATTTGTACCGAATGGACAGTTAACCAAGTTTGCTATTTGGAAGTGCTGAAAAGGCTGCGTAAAAAAGTTAGACGACCTGAACTTTTCGCCAAAATTCATGGCTCTTGCATCACGACAATGCAGCAGCTCACAGCACTTCCTGAGGGAGTTTTTTTGCCAGTAAACAAATAACTGTATTGGAACACCTTCCCTACTCACTTGATCTGGCCCCAATGATTTCTTTCTTTATCTGAAGATAAAGGAAATATTGAAAGGAAGACATTTTGATGACATTCAAGACATCAAGGATAATACAACGACAGCTCTGAAGGGCCATTCCAGAAAAAGAGTTCTAAAATTGCTTTGAAGTGTGGACTCGGTGCTGGGATCAGTGCACAGCTTCCCAAGGGAGTACTTTGAAGGTGACCATAGTGATATTCAGCAATGAGGTATGTAGCTCTTTTTCTAGGATGAGTTCACAAACTTAAATGTCACACCTTGTTATTAATTCTCATAGCTCCTTCTGCCACTTAGATTGGCCTTCTAGATATGTCTCCTTTATTGCCAGCTCATCAATACATTTACAAATATG
The DNA here is from genome assembly GCF_964194185.1 of Rhinolophus hipposideros. NCBI lineage: Eukaryota > Metazoa > Chordata > Mammalia > Chiroptera > Rhinolophidae > Rhinolophus > Rhinolophus hipposideros. The sequence goes on along the minus strand of NC_138072.1, from coordinate 21,776,710 downwards.
TTTTAAAATATTTCATCCAGTCTTTTAATTGAATTGTTTTACTAAAAATCTTTCGATCCACCGGCCCCATTAGAAAAGGCCTTCCCACCACCTCATAAACCTCACTATGTGGGTAATTATCTCTCTATAAACAAAATCCATCCTCTCAACTTCCCAAAGGCACTTTGCTTCCCAAAGGTACCCTCACTATGTGGGTAATTATCTCTCTATAAACAAAATCTATCCTATCAACTTCCCAAAGGTACTTTGCTCTATTACCAAATAGAGTCAAGATTATCCCTTTTAAGCTTAAAAGTTGCTTCTTTATGTCATTAATCATTTGCAAAATTCTTTTGCATACGTTATTTAATTTGTTCTTCATAGTACCCCTGGTGAATTATGCTAGGCAGGGATTACTCACATTTCACAGCTGGGAACCTGAAGGTTGGAGAACAGTCTGTCCAGCATCACACAAGTAATAAGTGATAAGTTGGGGCCTGGGATGGAAATTCTCAAGTCCCAGTGATGTGAGATATGAATATGATACTTACAGTAAGTAATTTGTTTATATATGCCTCCAATTGAGTGTTTTTAAAGTTTAAACACATTAACTGGTTAACAGAATTAGAAGGTTTATGACCAATACACAGAGTGGTTCACCACAGTGCTTCTCAAACTTTAATGTGGATACAAGCCAATGGTGGCTCCTATTAAAATGCAGATTCTTATTAAAATGAGGTCCAGGGCTGCCCTGAAGCTTAGCTGGATAATGAGCACCCAGTGTGGCTGCAGGTCTGCAGACAGACCATTCTTTGAGTAGCAGGAGTTCAGCAATTTTTGCAAACAAACAAAAGGCAGTGTGCTGGGGCTGAGAACATGCATTTGAGCCAGGCTGATGCAGGTTCTGGTCCTGCGAGTCACAAGACCTCAGGGAGCTTTTGTTATCTCTCAGAGCTAGATTTCCATACATGAAGAAAATGAAAAACATGGGTTAGGAAATCTCTACTGTCACTTCAAGTTCTAGCACCCTGCAAGGATTTTTTCTTTTTTTTAAGATCAGAACCAACATTACCTGGTGCCTAGTCCAAGACATTTTCAACCACTTTATTGCTGCTCACGCTACTTTCCAACTGTCTTTCATAGCCGTCTACTTCACCGCTATTGTCACTGTCCTAGAGCCCACCTTATCCTTTGCTGCTAGAATATCTTCTACAATGATAGTCCAATTATGAACCCCTGGGCAAATTCTACAGTAGCTCCTCCTGACTTATAGGACAAATCTGCACTGGCCATGGTGGTACAGAAGCCTCCACCCCCCGCCCTGCCCCAGGGTTGGTTCCAGCCTTTGGGCCCACGTGTCCAGTCTTTTCCTGCTCTCCCCCACCCTGCCACCTCGCATTAGACTCTCACATGCAGGGTTCTAAAAGGCCTCCTGCCTCTACAGATTTTTTTCCCTTCTTCCTAAACACGAACCCCAGCTTATGTATCTGGAAAACTCATCTTTCACATCTCAGCTCTAACCCACCTCCTCTGAAAAGTCTATCTTGTTCCACCTACTCAGACCTGAGTCCTGCCTTCCAGTACACCGACGCATTTGTACATACTTCCAGCACAGTTATTAAATTATTGTATGGAGCCCTTGTGCCATTCTCTCCTCTTTAGTCTGTAAGCTCCTTGAAGGTGAGAACAATTTACTTTCTTCTTAGTCTCATAAGCACCTACCATGGTTGCTGGTACTTAGAACATGCTCAAAAAATATCTGCTGAATAAACAAACCAACTTTTTGACCTGCCTTGTCCAAACTGTTTGGCTGAGCTAGAGCTGATTCAGAGAAAATTCTAGAAATTCCTCTCTTGCTACATGTATTATTCCTAAATTGGAGTGGCCCAGGAAAGTGAGTCATTCAAGATCAAGAGCTGAACCTACTTTCCTCCCAATCCTTTGCCTTGGTTTCCCTTATGCTCTCTTGGGGAGAACCACTAGACTAAATTTGGGAATTGCCTCAGAGGATTTTTGACTAGCCTGGGTCCTTTGAGATCAGCAGTATAACACAGTGGCTAAGAAGTTTGAAATCAGATAGACTTATGTTTGAACTCTGACTGCAGCATTTACTAGTTGTGGGCTGATTTACTCACTGATTTGCTAATCAGTTTTTTAACGACCTACTATGTGCCAGGCACTGTTCTAGATTCTGGGGATAATGAGATCTAACATTAGTGACACACTTAACACACGTCTGGCAAATAGCATGCCCATAACACGTGGTTGATATTATTATTAGCAACTCATGCTGGTTCTGTGGACACCTTCTAGTTCTGACATCCAAAATTCAGGCATTGACACCCTAAGGAACCATAAATATGCCAGTGGCATTAAAGAAGTTTTTAGGGCATGATTCTGCCTACCACTCAAGTTCCAGTCAAAATTACGAAGCGCGTACAAGCCTTTGCCAACCTCTCACTTCCTCCTTCTGTCTAGCACTGTGCTCTGTCCGTTAGCATGTAACATCCTACATCCCACCCATCCAAATGTTCTCATTTTCCAAAATACCAACTTAAATCTCACTACCTAGAACCTAAACCCAAATTCACCAAGTCCATCTAAGACACTTCCTGAATAAAGGACTTGGCATAAATGGATGTTTATGAATGGGCAAATGTAACCTTATGTATCGTTCAACTCCCGCCTCCCCCCAGGTATTCAAGAATGCTCTCCTGGGCTAATCTGGCTTGAATGGAACCTGAAGGGCAATTACGGCAGGAAGAAGGTCTCTTCCTTGAAGATTTAAGCTTGCCAAAATAGACAATAGGAAAGTCAGAAGGAAGGGAGGGACTCTAAAGGCATTCCCAGAACAAAAGCAAAGGACTGAGATGGTTACTAAGAGATGGAGGAAAAAGCCAGGGTGTGGAAGAGCCAGGGACTTGAGACTAGAATCTGGTGGGCTGAGCTGATGGGAGGAGACCTCCAGGAATGCCTGAGATGGGGTGCTGCTGCCCAGGTGTTTGCTGGGCTGATGTGAAGGTTACCTGCAGAACCAACATCTACGTCCTAAATGAGCTACCAGTCTAAGGGGCTCTCCAGTTAGTGGAATATGTAGGACATAATTTTTGAGCAGATGGACTTCAGATATTTCTTTTGAAAATTCAGGAGGATACATGTCCTTCTCTGCTCTCCTCTCCTCCAGCCTCTCCTCCCCCACTCCTCCCACATACACACAAAGATTGATGGTCAAGAAGTTAAATCTGCATTACTGAGAAAACGCTGCCTTTAGGAAGCATGATCTGCATGCAGTGATACAGAAAGGTATCCAAGATACAATGTTACATTAAAGAGAGGAAGTTGCATAATAGTTTGTATAGCTTAGTCCTAAGTTTTTTTTTTTAATAATACTTATGTATGTGTGAATATGCATACAAAAACTCTGAAAGCATTCACAAGAATCTGTCAACACTAATTGTTTGTAGGGTTAGAGAAAAGTATTACATTTATAAACGCACATTTATGACAAATGGAAATATTCTCAAGCACTGTTGAACAATAGCACACCACCTACCTGTCCTTTGTCATTTTCTTAGGGACTCTGAACCTCCAAGCAACTCAAGAAAACCGTAAACCTCCTCAATAGGAAAGAGAATGTGGGCTGATGCATGAATGAGTGTTGAAAATGCCAAGGATTTCGAGTTGTTTTAAGTCTGTTCTTAATAATAAGTAACAATAATGGGGTTGAATTTTATCTCTTATTACTTACCCACTCTGGTTTCTGTGTCAACCTAGGTGTGCTAACCGAGGGCACGTCCAATGGAAGCCAACTGTAGGCAGACAAAAAAAATCGGATACAAAGTTAAACTGGATTAATAGATGAGATTTCAGTTCTTGATGATTTATTGTTCTGCAGCTGGCGAGAACACTGCTGGAATAATAGAGGCTATCATTTATTAGAAATGTAACATGTACGCACTGTCAAAAACAAATAATATAAAACTGTATGAAATAAATAGTTGAAATTTCCCCATCTTTCTACCCTCCCCATTCCCCATGGCTTGCTATCATGAATAGTTTGGAATGTTTTCTGCTCAATAATTTTAGAGGCATATGTAATTTTCTTCCACAAAAGAAATCACTTTTGCAACTTGCTTTTCATTTCTACATCACAACATAAACACTTAGAGATGTTCTATGACTTCCTTCATCAGCCCCCTCTGTGTGGACATTAGCCCATATCTGTAGGGTAGAGTTATATAAGTGGAATTTCTGGGTCAAAGGGTCCATCTACAATTTTTGATAGGTAGTAACAAATCCTTTCCAAAAAGGTAGCACTGAAATCACATTTTAGAAAGATTACAGAGGGTGCAGAGGGTGCCAAAAAAATGTATACACATTTGAAGAAAGGAAAGAACTGTCTAAAAATTGTAATGCTCAATATATACCGATAACGAAAGATGAATACAAGTCACGTCTGACTTGTGCATACAAGAGATGCTCAAAGTGGTTCGCATCAGTGTAATTTTAATAGTTTTTTTCCTTTTTAAAAATATGTATACATTTTTTTGGCACCGTGTGTGGGTATGTATACAGAAAAAGAAAGAACAAGTAATTCACAATATTAATTATTATTCCTTAAACAATCAATAGTTCTTTAAGTTTCTTTTGGGAATAAAAATTGTGTGATTCTTGCATAGTGGAAAATTAGAAAGAGGACTGGGAGGGCCAGAAAAGATGATAATCAGGCTTGACTATTAACACAAGGGAAGAAGGAAGCCGGCAGGGAAGCAAGTCCCAGGTGTGACCATCTGGCAGGTTATGCGGGTCCTACCGTGTTTCCCCGAAAATAAGACCTAGCCAGACAATCAGCTCTAATGCGTTTTTTGGAGCAAAAATTAGTATAAGACCCAGTATTATGTTATGTTATGTTACGTTATGTTATATTATATTATACCCGGTATTATATTATATTACACTATATTTTATTATGTAAGACCGAATCTTATAGGAAAATAAGACCAGGTCTCATATTAATTTTTGTTCCAAAAGACGCATTAGAGCTGATTGTCTGGCTAGGTCTTATTTTGGGGGAAACATGGTAATGCATGTCACGGGTATTTGCAGGCATGGGGAGAGACTGCGAATCTTGAGCCATGGCACTTTTCATTAGCTTGAGGTAAGAAAGGCGCTGGGTGAGTTTAGGCAGCTGACCTGAAAGAAGTCCTGAAGAGGAGCCAGTGGAAATGGATATCTGACCTCTAACTGTAGCTCTGTCACTAAAGTTGATCTCAACCAGGCCCCTGAATTCCCTAACTGTGGTTAACAACAGTCCTAGGTTCAAGTTCTGGCTTTACCGACTATTAGTCATGTAATTTTGGTGAAGGTACTTAATCTCTCCAAACCAGTCTCATCATGTGTGAATGGGAGGATTACACTTACTTCACACGTGAGGCTTTTATGAGATTAAATTAGGTAGCATTCAAAACATTCTCCATCAGGCCTGGTGGAACACAAATTAAGTGTTCAATAAATATGTTATACTTAGTAGTTTTTCAAGTTATGCACACCTACTAAGTACTGTTATTTTGTACCAAGTGTAATGGGTACCCCAGACTGTCCAAGGTAAGATCCACATTCTGAGCCCTTCCTTAGTGCTCTACTGAGTGCTCTGTGAGTTACGAGTTTCTGCAGTCCTGTGGAAGGAGCAGGCATCCACCTGGCCCAGTGTGAATGCAGGCATTCTTTCCCTCTAACCCTTCCAGATGGTTCTTGCCTTGGACTTGGGAAGCTTCATCACAGGCATGCTGGGACTGAAGACCTCCAGAGACCTCTCTGTGTGTGGCTCTCTTCCCTGATACTCTGTCTTATGAATACCAGCTGCCTTCCTCTCCCCTGGCTCCACTTCATCTCTTCAACTCAGGGAGTCCTCCAGACTCCACTTCAGTGCTTGGGCCTCCAGCTTCTCTCAAGGCTGTAAACCGAGGCAGTTTCCTCATTTGTTTCCATCTCTCAGGATTCCTGTCCTTCATTGCTTGATGTTCAGTGTATTGAAAACCATAGTTTCATATGCTTTGTCTTTTTTTTTTTTCCGGCTGTTTCAGGAGGAAGGGTTTATCTCAGTCCCCATACTCCATCTTGGCCAGAAGTAAAAGTCTCTTTACTTCTTGATGTTAGTCATTATTTCTTCAAATATATAAATATATATATATATATATTTTTTTTTTTTCTTTTTTTTTTTTTTTTACTATTTTTTTCTATCCTCTCACTTCAGGATCTCCAATTACACAGATGTTAGGCTATCTGAAGTTTTCCCACAGCGCACTTACCCTCTGTTTATTTTTTAAAGTCTTTTTTTCTCTTTGCATCATATTGGATTGTTTTAATTGCTATGTCCTCAAATTCACTCATCTTTTCTTATGCAATGTCTACCCCGTAATGAGACCCATTCAGTGTATTTTTAATCTTAGATATTGTGCATTTCATCTCTAGATACTCAATTTGGGTTTTTTAAAAAAATAACTTCCATATTTCTACTTAGCATGTTCAAGCTTTCCTCTGGCTTCTTGAAATATGGAATACAGTAATAATTACTTTTAATGTCCTTTGCTACTAATTCCAGTGTGTGTCAATTTTGGATCAGTTTCAATTGATTGTTCTCATTATGGATCTTACTTGCCTGCTTCTTTGCACACCTGGTAATACTTGATATGTGTCAGAAATTGCAAATTTTACCTTGCTAAGTGTTGATGTTTTTATATTCTTATAGATATCTTTGAGCTTTGTTCTGGGACACAGTTAAGTGACTTGGAAACAGTTTTATCCTTTCAGATCTTGCTTTTGAGCTTTTTCAGGCAGAACCAGTACATCGTTTAGTTTAGGGCTAATTTTCCCCACTGCTGGATACTCTATCTGATGTTCTCTGAATTGTGAGGGTTTTCACTCTGGTTAATGGAAACAGGAAGCATTTCTGGTCTTTTATGAGCTCCAAGGATCATTCCTTCTAGTCCTTTTTGGTGATTCTTTACGTGGCCTCCGGTATTCTCCCATGTATTCACTGACCCGACTGACCCTTTGCAAATCTCCAGGGTTCACTCTTCGCAGCTCTCGCTCCTCTTCTGTAATTGGCCTTAAAAACTTCAGCCTTTGAACGCTCAGTTTAGGGAGACCATCGGCTATACCTGGCTTCCACTTTATTGTATTGCATTTTGGCAAACTGTCTCTAGGTAATAAGCTTGGGCAATCACGCGTAGTAGTTGGTCGTTTAGTTCCTGCCTCTCAGGGATTGTCATCCTTCTTTGCACGCTGACCAGTGTCTTGAGATTCTTTGTTTCATACATTTTCCCCCCAGATTTTGGTTGTTTCAGGCAAGAGGGTATATCTGGTGCCTTTTATTTCATCACATCTGGAATCTGAAGTTCCCACAGTTAATTTTTTTTTAATTTATTGGGGTGACAATTGTTAGTGAAATTACATAGATTTCAAGTGTCCAATTCTGTATTACATCATCTATAAATCCCATTGTGTGTTCACCACCCAAAGTCAGTTCTCCTTCCATCACCACATATTTGATCCCCCTTACCCTCATCTCCCTCCCCCCACCCCCCTTACCCTCTGGTAACCACTAAACTATTGTCCCACAGTTAATTTTTAAGACTAAGATTAACAAATTTTGTAATGGATGATCTAGTATCTAATAGTCAAAATTTACTGATAAACTTGTTCAGAGAGCATAAATTTAATCCAAACTATAAACTTTAAATTTAAATCCAAGCAAATTAGCTCAGTCACTGTTTCCAAGCATACTTATTCCTTCAACAAATACTCGTATTTGAGCATCTACTATGATATAGGCACGCTTCTTTTTTTTTTTCATGCTTCAAAATGCAAATTTTATTATTTCAAATAGATTTAGGACTTTTATATTGATTGATTGGGTCATAAAGAAAGTCCTAACACATTTCAAAGTGAAGCTATGCTATAGCACACATTTTAACCACAATTCGATTAAGTTAGAAGTATAAAATACAGATTTAAAAAAATTTAGAACATTTTAAAATATACTTCCAGATAACTCATGGTTAAAAGGAGAAATCAATAGATAAATTAGAAAATATTTTAAACTGAGAAACAAAAGTATTCCATATTAAAGTTGTGGAATGTGGGGAAATGATATTTTAAGGGGAGTTTGTAGCTTTAGGTGTTTCTATTAGAAAAACAACGAGAAAAAAAAAAAAAAAAGAAAAACAACGAAGCCTGAAATAAGCTAAGTTTGCAATTTTATAGGTTTTTATAAAAGAACACAATAAAGCCAAAGAAAAAAGTGGGAAGGCAATAGTTCCTCATACTCTGTACAAGGATCAATAAACATGCAGATGAGCCTCTGGTGAGATTATTAAGAGAAACACTAGAAGATGCAAATAAGTATATAAATTAAAAATTTATATATGCAAAGTTAAAAATGAGAACCAAATTTTATCAACAACTCTAAACTAATAAATTTGAAAACTGGGATAAAATGGACAATTTTCTATAGCCATATCTTTTAGAAAAATGGGATCACAGAAAGTCAAAACAATTAATAGATGGAGGCATTTGTTAAAAATAACCCATATTTAAACTTGTGGCGTATAGGGAAAATGGTGTTGTGCAAGAAGTCTTAACCAAGGCAGGTGTCTTACTGGGCATTCATTGGTCTCCTGCAATCCTTCCCATTTACCCTCCTGGGGATAAATCTCGGCACAGACAACTGGGAAGTGTTGGGCCTCCTAAAAGAAGAATGCATTGTACTAGTTCACAGTCTATTTTCTGTTGAAATTCTTCTGTTGAAATAAAATGCATTTTGGAGGACAACTTCAGTCAACGTAAGATTTTCAAAGAAATAAGTTTAACAACAGATGTAAGTAATTCAAATTTTTTTTTCCCTCCACAGGCACGTTTCTAATTGCTGGGGATTCCAGCTGTGAACAAGACAAAATGCCTGTCCTTGTGGAGTTCACATTCTAGTGAGTATGTTTTTAAAAATGTTAATGCAATGTGTTTACTAATTTGTCAAAGACTTTTTGTAGACAGCTTAAAACAATAAAACTAAGTGGTGTACAAATTCTAAGGAACAATGAATAATAAATCCAGGCATACTTTCAGCTTAAATCATGCCAACAAATTAGTAACCCTGAACCACAAACAGTTGTGTAGGATCCGTGGGCAACTTACATTCAATTCTGACCTATGCTTCGGGAGGCAAGAGTCCTGCCTATCAGCTCTTCTCTGTGTCACCAGTGCCCAGAGCAGTGTCTAAGGTATGGTAGGTGTTTAATATTAAGTACGTGATGAAAAATTTCACAGGGCTTGTCCCAAGTGACCTTGTATTGGTTCCTTCAGGGGCATAACTGACAGGGAAGAGCTAGCTAGCACGCACCATGGGGGTGAAAAGGCTTTAGTGCGACACATCAGGACGAGATGGACATGTAACGTGAAGCTGGCTGCTTGTCATCGATTGTCAGTTCTTTTAAATTTATATCTGGCAGGTGAGAGCTGACACTTCCTGCCTTGGTTTTGGTTCCTGACATTTGAATATGGTTGGTCCATGTCCCTTGCCTTGATTTACCCAGGTAAGGACGGGGAGGAGAGGAAGATTCTGTAGCTTTTAAACTTTACTTTTCAGGGGTGTATGTGTGATGTGTGTGTGACATTAAATGAATATGTGCAAATCTATGGAAAACGTAAATATGCAACGATACGTGGGAAACGTGGAAGTGTTGGGGGTGTTCAGGGACCCAGGCTGTGGGGGTCCCTCCCGGCCCGCGTACACCCACCCACCCGGGCGCCCGGGAGTGCAGCTCCTGGAGTCACCAGGAGCGAGTGGGCGGGGTGGGGGCTCAGCACGCGGCCAAGGGGCTTGGGTAGCGGCGGGGGGCAGGACGCGCAGCCTCCGGGAGCCCTCCGCGCACCTGCCCGCCGGCGTTCTCTTGGAGCTGCGAAGTCGCGGCGTGGCGTGGCGGGGGTGGAGGCTAGGGCGTGAACGGGGAGGGGCCAGGCGTGGCAGGGGGCCTGGGCGTGGCCTGGGCGTGGCCTGGGCGTGGCGGGGGCGTGGCCTGGGCGTGGCGTGGCGGGGCGGGGCGGGGCGCGCGGCCACCTGACACCCCCGCCCCCCCCCGCCGCGGGTATTAAGCCCCGCGGAGCCGCTCGCCGCCCGAGCTGGAGCTTCCTCGCGACCCAGCGACCCGGCCAGCCGCGCAGAGCAGCTGCTCCTCCGCCCGCGCTCCGCCGCATCTCCGCGTGTTCGCCCGCCGTCAGCCCGTCCTAGCCTGTCCCAGCCCCGGCCAGCGAGCGCCATGAACCAAGTCGAGCCCGGCGTGCAATACAACTACGTGTACGATGAGGACGAGTACATGCTGCAGGAGGAAGAGTGGGACCGCGACCTGCTGCTGGACCCCGCCTGGGAGAAGCAGCAGAGGAAGGTCAGCGGGACTTGCCGTGCTCCCCACCCGCGTGTCTGCGTCCCCCCGGGTGTCCGTGTCCCCTCGCTTGTCTGTGTCCTCTCGGGTGTCCCTGTCCCCTCCGCGTGTCTGTGTATCCCCGCATGTCCGTGACCCGCTCCGCGGGCTCCGGCCGGGGTGACAAGCGGGAGGGGTCAGCCTGTTGTCCCGGGTCCAGGGCAGTTCTGGGCCCTCGCCGCCCGGCGTCGGGTAGAGAGGGGAGCCAGTCTGTGGACAGGCGTGAAGCGGGACGTCGTGTGCGCGCGCGTGTGTGAGATGTGAGACTACAAAAGGGACAGTGAGAAATGTCTGTTCTGACCAGACTCTGAGAGCCCCGACTCCTGAGTCTGTGACCTGGGCTGTCCACGGGGCTGCCCCAAACAGTAATTGAAAACCATTTCTTAACTGTCCCGGCCTCCATAGAGGGGATGCTGTGTGAACACTGGACATTCACCTATAAAGTAATGATTATTCACACTCTATTTATGGGTCACTGAGGTAAGTGCACAGGAGGAGGTACTCAGCCAGCCCTAAAAGCTCCCTGCCATCCTGGTTGGCACTCTCTGGGGCCCAATGGAACATTCCACTGTTGAGGGTTTCTTCCTGATCCCCTTGGCCGGTTCAAGCAGGGATGCTCACCAGGGGGATAAATCCCGCCCCCTGCTTGACCGGCACAGAGCTCGGCTGGGTCAGGCCTGCCAGCGCAGATCTGCTCACCCAGCCGGAGGCTGCCGGGGTCATGGCAGAGCAAAGTGCCCTGTCTTTCCCCCACTGCTTTTGAGGGGAGGAGCAAAGTGGATTTCCCTTCTTGGGACCTGCTGCTTTTAAGTGGATAACCTCTGCTGATCATATGTGTGCGTGAAAAGTGCTGTAGGTTCATGTGATAGTTCATGGTGAATTGCTGCATGATTGGAAAACACATGCATTCCATACTTCTCTCCCAACAAAATGGTAGCTGGAAGGAGAGCGGTCCTATATTTGGATAATTATGAAATAACCAAGCACTTTATATCAAGATTTATCTGTTGTGTACCCTCTCTGAAAATGCCATTGATTGTTATTTTAAAGCTTCAATTTCATTTCCCACCTTAGCTTCCTAAGACTTCCACTATTCCTACCTTCTTGGAAACAGAGTGGGAATGATAAGTAGAAGCTGAGTCTATATAAGGAAAATAAAATGTCAAACTGTCCACCATTTTTTAAAATGATTTAATGTGGGGGAAACACATGGCCTGAGGATTATTGTGTCATCTGGACTAGTTGATACGTCACCAATCAGCAAGAAGTTAAAAAGTGACTTTAATTTTTAGCAGTGTTTCTTTTTTTAATTTTTCTCACAATTTTGATTATTACTTTTTTCATGGATTGAAAACAAAACTCCTAAATCTTTATTTCAAAGATTGCTTTTATTTTTCTTATGAGGAATACTAAAATAGCTAAGGAATTGGACAGGTGTCTGCCCATCAGTTTTGGAAGTAATAGTCTAATCACAGTGGCTTCTGTTTTTTTTTTTTTTTTTTAAAGAACAGTGCAATAGTGGGATAGAGCTCATGTCAGTTTCCAAATGCCACATTGATATGTCTTCTGCCATATTTGATTTTTTTCATGTATTCAAAATATCTTTGAATACAATGACATTATAATTCTTTTAGGTTTGGGATTCCTGTATCAGTATATATTATTATATTTGTATATATTATTATATATTGTATTATTATATATTATTATAATTGTATAGCGCTTGATGCATATTATTAAAAAATGGATGTACTTCTTGATCCCAGTTCAACATAATGCTAAAAAGTTTAAAGTGAGAATTTATTTTTTTCCTAAGATAGGTTGGGAGTTGTAGACGCTGGGGAAAACCAAAACAAAACGCTACGTTAGGACACAGACCTAAAACAACTCCAGAGGATCCTCTATTTCTACTTTTGGTATAGAACTGCTCAAGTCAGTAAAATAATACTGAGCTGTGAGCTCAGTGCAGCCAGAGCAGTGGCCGCTATTTATGTCCTGTGAGACAAACTGCTGGAACAGGACGAGGATGAAATGCCATTGTTTCTATTGTGGGCCACCTTCTCCACACTTGCCATGTCAGTGATATGCGAGGTATGAGAGCTGTCGACAGATGCTGGTAACACACGATGACGTCTACAGCGTTATAACGGACACGGTGCCTAATTATATCCGCAGCTGAGAGAGTCTCAGGGGCTGTAGTAATACTGGCTACAGGAGGACTTTTTAAATGAGATTTCAAAAAAAATGTGGTAAATTCATGTAACAAAATTTACCATTGTGACCACTTTTAAGTGTTCAGTTAAGTGCATTCACATTGTTGTGCACGGTCTCCACAAGTCGTTTCATCTTGTAAAAACTAAACTCTGTACCCATTAAACAATAGCTTTCCATTTCCCCACTCCAACCATGGCACCCACCCTTCTACTTGCTGTCTCTGTGAATGTAACTCCTTTAGGTACCTCACGTAAGAGGAATCATACAGCTTTTGTCTTTTTGTGACTGCCCCACTTTACTGAGCATTTTTTCGAAGTTCATCCATGTTGTAGCAGGTGTCAGAATTTCCTTCCTTTTTAAGGCTGAATAATATTCCATTGTGTGGATGGACCACATTTTGCTTCATCCGTTGATGGACACCTGGGTTGCTTCTACCTTTTGGCTATTACAACTAATGATGCTATGAACATGGGTGTACAAATAACTCTTTGTGACCCCGCTTTCAGTATTTTTGGTTTTGTACCCAGCAGTGAAATTTCTGGTCCGGTGGTAATTCTGTTCTCAATTTTTTGAGGAAGTGTAGTGCTTGTTCTAAAAGGAGGCAATTCAGGAAATGTTGAATTTGGCATGCGTAGGTCCAGGCATTCCCAAGTGTTCTTCTCTTTCGGGCTGTTTAGTAAACGGGGTAAGCATATTTGTATGCACGTAAATTAGGCTCTTTTCATGGGACTTTTGAAACTTCCAGAGCTTCGGTGTTTAGAAGCAAGCTTGTCCTGGAACTAAGGAACACATTCAGCCTCTAATTCCGCTGAAGCCTAATCAGGAGGTGACTTGTCAGGACAGCAATGTTGAATATGTGCGCTATCTCCCCTCGCACAGGGCACTGTCCTCCCGCTCCGGGAGGCTGGCACAGACCTTTTAAGGAAATGGCTCAGTGTTTCCATATGGAAAGGTCCTTACATCCTTAACCTGTGTATGGCTAGATGATGGATAAACATCTGTACCAGCTGCCAGGAAGCATAAGAGAGTTGTTCACTTGTTCCACATCCAGAGTTCTATTGGTTTTCATCGTTCCTAAAGAAATTCAGGTTCCTCTGAGTATTCACAATTTAGATGGACTTATTCACCATTCACCTTGGAGCACCTCTTGTCAGTACTGTCATCAAGGCTACGATGTTGCCATGTGGGGTCAGGCACTTGGAAGGACACGTGTGGGGGAGCAGGTGCTCACAGAGTCGGGCTTACACAGAGAGCCGGGAACCCCAGACTCGCCCTGTTAGTGCCCTTGGGAGCAGCTGCTGCTTAGGGGTCAAGGTGAAGATCTTTTGCCTGCACAATGAAGTATGTCCTGACATGATTTTTCTCCCGAAAGAAGAGGCACTAATGGTTCCAACAAGGTGAACAGTTAATGAAAAGCTTGTGAAATTTCTCAGATTCGTGAGACCCGGATGACTCTAAGCTTGGCCTGGTGTTCTGATTTGCTCCTTTGTGACTTTGATGTACTTTTTTTGTTGTGGTAAAATATACATAACATAAAAGTTACCATTTTAACCATTTTTAGGTGTACAATTCAGTGGCATTAATACATTCACACTATTGTGCAACCATTACCACCATCTATCTCCTGCACTTTTCCACCATCCCAGACTGAAACCCTGTCCGTTATATAATAATTTCCTATTACTTCCATTCCCTGGTGTACTTTTAAAGTAGGATTTATACACTCAGACACTTAAGACATAAGACATTGTTTTATATTAAGTTGCAGCTGCTTGTTGCATAAAGAGCAAAGATTCTAGGAGGTCAAATAAGAAAAATCATTATGGATGAGAATAATAATGCAACAGCTTTCTAAGGGAATTGAACTTGGGGTGGGCCTTAATTTGAGTAATAATTCCACATTAGCTGAGTGGAGAGGAGAGGGAAAGTACTCCTGGCTAGAGAGAGAGAGAGTGAATAGGCTATTGTGGGATTTTTTTTGCTAGGGGGAAGGAATAAGTGTGATGTCACAGTAAATGTTTACGTAACCCTTTGGCACTATCAAAACACTCTCACATCCATTATTTTACGGGAACCCCTCAGCCAACCTCTGATAAAGAGAAGAGGGAACCAGCTCAGAGGTATGAGAGTGTAGAAGGAAAAAGTAAGACTAGGGTTCGGGTCTCCTGATACCTGCTCCATGTTCTTGGATGTGTCTGCTGTTCATGACGCATTGGAGGGAGTGCAAAGAGGAGGTAGGCTTACCGGAAGCTGAAGATACAGTGTGAAGATTAGAGAGAAAATTGGGTAGGTAACCGGGCCAGGATATGGAGGCCTGGGAGGTGGGGGAGTGCAAGTTTTGAGCTGGAAGACCCATGCTTACTGTTGTGTGAGGGCCTCAGCTGGGCGACACAGGCCAATGGGTCAGAGCGAGGAGGCTAATAGAGGCAGCGGTGAGGAAGGCATCAATTTGAGAGTGATCAGGAGGGATTAGGAGAAGCATTAAATAGGCCCATGTTGTTCCAGGGCAGGCTGTGGTATAAATCCAATTAAGCAGACATGATCTCACCATTAGAGCTCCTGGACTTAAAGCTCAAGATAGTGGTACTGACAAGTAACAAACAGCTAATAAGGAGAGTCTGTTTACCCATTGGGAGACGGTGTCGGGCTGCAAAGCTGAATATTACACTATGTGTTATCAAGTGCAAGGGTATGAGCTACGTGCTGAAGGCCAGTCGTGTGCCCATGTGGCCATTGCGTGAAGGAGGGCTGGAGTCTCAGGTCGCCTTTGATGTCTAGAGGAAGTTGCTGATGGACAGATGGGTGAAGGCAGAATCTATCATGAGCCCTGAGAAGCCTGTGTCCCCAGAGGACGGTGGTTCAGAACGTGCACTGGGTTTGCTGTGGACGATCACAGGTGCAGGATTTCTGAGATGGAAAGTCACCATTTGTGCGTCCCTCTTAGGCACCATGATGTGTCCTGGTGGTTGCCCTGTTACACTTCAGCCACGTGCACCAAAGAAGAAACTCGAACCCCAAATAAGATGTTCCATGAGTGTGGGAGGCGGAATATAATCCTTAGCTGGAAACTGAATTAATGCAGCTTCAGAAACTGTCAGAAGGCACTGCAGTCAGTCTCTGCAGCTGGGAGACACCTACAGAGACGCGGTTCTGGAGTGGGTGGGAGCTGCCGTGATGAGCAGAGGAGTTGACACAGAATCCGTTGGAGGACAGTCGGAATTGTACCACCGTTTCCCGGGGAACGGTACTGATTCTTCCAGAAAGAACAGAAAGCAACGATGAGGGTAGAGCAAGCCAACTACTGCACTCGACAAATTTCAAAGCAAGGAATATCTTGAGGGCAAGAGACTGGTCTTTCTAAAGAACTCAGGGAATGTGTTTTACACAGACATGTACCTGTCTGAGCACCTGCACATACACACCCTTCCCCTCCACACAATTTTCTAGATAGGGACCTAGAAGATATTTTTACCTGTTGAAGAACAAAATATAAAGGGAGCGCAGCACGGCCATCAGTTCTTTCATTCATTTGACAGACGTTTGTTATGGTCCTACTGGGGACCAGGGATAGAGAACTGAATTTGCACCACCCTCTCCTGAGGTTGCTTACAGCGAGTTCAAGAGACAGGTCATTTGGAAACAGGACACCCAATGCAACCAGGCTGGTGGAAGAAAGGAGAGGATATTTTTTGACTGTCCCTCCTGCATGGCTCCCAGTCCTGGCGAACGGAGATGTCCTCCTCCCTGGTGCCCAAGCTGGAACCTGGGTGTCATCCTGGAAGCCTCCTTCTCTCCCAACTCCTGGGGAGCCCACCTCCCAAAGTCCTTGGACCCTGCCCCTTCTTCCATGATGTGATTTAAAGCCTCCGGCTTCCTGCATTTCCTGCCTGGATTAGGGTGGTGGCCTCCTGCTTTGTCACCCTTCACAGATCATGCTTGTCTGCAGGCTGTTCTTCATGATGCTGGTGGCCATGATCTTTGTAAAATGCACACGTGGCCATGGTATGTCCTGCCTCCAGCCCCTCTGTGGCTCCTATTGCCTTCAGAACTCTTGTGAGGCCAGGCCTGCGCTAATGTCTATATATTGGTCCACTTTCCGCAGGTGCTTTAGGAGCCAGCCCAGCCAGTGAGCTCTGTACCCAGCCCTACCCCGCCCTCCATCCTGGGCGCTCCTCCTCCTCAGACCCCTCCTCTGGAAGGCCTGTCCTCTACCATGTGGGTCCCCTGGTGCGGTCTTGGTCTCCCCTCCAGGGCTGAGGGCAGATGCTCCTCTCTGCTCTCCTGGCCCACACTGGGCCTGCCCAGAGCCTGCACTCACATTCGTGGAAGAAAGGAATTATGAGTCACATTTCCCAAAAGAATTTAGTGCAATTCAAATTTTTAACTTTAACAATTGCAATCTTTATAACTCCTTGAACTGTGTGTTAGCTCCAACTCATGCTTGTTGTTTAATGCTTTTTAAAAATGTTTTCTTAAAGTATTTCCTCAAGTCCCCCAAAGGATGAAATTGTCTGATCTGATTCTTATTCTAGGACTGAAGCATCGAAGACAAGCTGCTTAATTTAAAAAACAACAACAACAAAAAAAACAACTTGGAATTTGGAGATTTTGGAATAAAAAAATGTCACATGCAGAGTTATTTAAATTATAATAAAATGTGTCACCACATTCTTGAACAAAGTTCTGGTAACCTAAATTTTATTTAAATGACTGTTTTTTCCAGATTGAACACTTTTACCCACTTCATAAAGAAAGTTCCACATTCATTTATGATTCAGATAATTATAAATTTAAGTTTTATGGTTTTGTACTTAAAACAGATATTTTTAGAAGACGTGCTATGCTTCAAAGTAATGGAATTAGAAAATAGGGAATAGATGCAGGTGGTTCTGAAGAGTGTGTGTGGTTCTAGCACAGAACCGGCCTGAGCAGTATTCCTAGGTAGTGCCAAATCCAAGACTAAGAAGTGAGCAAAACTTTGAGTTGTCCTGTTTGTCCGTTTGTTTTTGCTAGGAAGGTAAATGTGTTAGTCACAGTCCCCATAAATTCCTATACATTGAAAATAGACTCTTATTATAGATCCTTTTCATTGAAAGGCATGCTGTCTTGGAAAAAGAAACTCATTTTTTTAGTGATTGTGAGGACCAAGTAGAAAAGTAGTTGAATGTGAAATTGTTTTAGGGGAATGAGAACAGTGTTTAATATGATTGAATCTTACACAGACATTATAATTGCAATTGGCAAATCAAGAAATCCTACCTTCTAAAGTCCTAAGGAGTCTTTAAGTTACTTCATGGTAGTCAAATGAGATGTGAAAATAATTATTTAGAGGGTAGGTAATCTCACTGCTTTATATTAGGATTTTAAAATATTTTGTGTGTATTAGGTTGAACCATATGAAATTCTTGATACAACCATTTTGACCTCCAACATTGCAGTTTCTTAAGGTTCAACCTAATAAACCGTGTTACCACTATGATCCCACTGTATTCAAGGTCCTTGACCAGTTAGTTACACACAACAGCCAATCCATAAAACTGAATTCTAATCATTTCTAGCCTTATCTCTAGTGACTTTCATATTCGTTTGGGAAAGTAAGGGGGTAGTTGGGTTTTGTAGAAGTTGAAAATCTGAGGTTTAGATTGAGGGCTTGATATGCAATGGAAATATCAGGGAGAAAAGTCAAGGCTAGACATTTCAGTATAGGAGTGATCTGTTTGTAGGCAGTAATTGAAACTATGGGGAGGAGAAAATGGAAGAAAGTGTCCCTGGCAAGCATGAGGTGAGCTAATAGACAACTCCTGGAGGAAGGGGTGACATTACCTGGATGTGGAAGCATTGCTTGTCTGGATGAAACACGCATCTATTAGATGACTTGGAGCCATCAAACTGTGGAGATGTCTGATTTTCTTTCTGGAGAAATCTCACCTTGGTATTATTCCATTGGAACTTCGCCAGTCAGTCTGCATCTGGCGTGTGAATTGGTTTAGTTGCTGGAACAGAAACCCAGGCATTTGGCACGCAGAATGGGGTATCTTTTAGCTCATGCCATAAGTTATGCTTTTACAGGAAGTGAAAAGCTGTGAGAAATTAAGTATTGTGATGTGTTCAGTGATGTACATATAACTGCAACTGGAACGGCCAGTGATGGTCTATACCGAGTGAGACAATTGAAAATTTGGAAGGATTACTGAAAAAAGTCGGATTTGTTTCATCTTAACGGGCTAGATGTAGATTTTAACCCCACAATAATAGGTTTCCTTTTTCTGTTCTATCATTTATAAAATGAAGGAACTGAAACAAACATTATCGTTCTCATTTAGGTGTTGTGGTTTAAGGTTTAAAAAAATATCAGTATTTTGGGTGTTAGGGAGTATCAGTGGTTCAAAAACATATACAGAATTGTAACCAGTGATTAGCTGTAGAGGATAACATTTTTCTATTTTGAAACAAGCGCAGTTTTCAGGGGGAGCAGGGGTGAAGGTCAGTTTGGGCTGAGATGTGGGGAGACGATGTTAATTGGAAAAATGTAAACCATGTATTTTACATTTTGCAAACTGTAGAATTTCTATTCTACGCAATTTTATGAAATAGGAAGTGGCTGATTATTTTATGACATACTTTGACCTTTTGGGTTAAATTTTTGCACAAAAGGATGTTTAAAAATTTTTTTTCAGTATAACGCCAAAAAGAATCCAATAAGACAGTAAACGTGATATGTTAACATATGGATTTTAGCCAGTGGGTTAAAAAAAAAGGGGGGAAGGCAATTTGTGATATCATTCCTAGCATCCCAACTATTCACTGAATAGGGCAGAGCAGGTATTTATTGTGAATTGCAGGGCACTGTTTTAACCATAGATACTATTTTTATTCAATCTTCACAACAGTTTTGAGAGATGAATATTGTTATCCTCATTTTTTAGCTAGGAAGTTAAGTAACAGGCCCAGGAGGGTGGCTGAAGGTGGAGAAGTGGTAGTCAGAAAACACACACAATTTCATCTAAATTACGAAGAAACAGTTCTGTCTCACAATTGGAATTTTATAAAATGTGGGAATGCTAATTATTTTATTGCATATTTTGATCCACTAGTGGCAGAGCTTTTAACCATCAATTTTTTTCTGTTTTCATTGCTTTCTGCTCAGGCTTGTAACCAACAATCCAGAGCAGAAGTCTGGGATTCAGTATTCCTAGTTTTTTATTGCCATTGTGGAAGAGCTGTGAATTTTTAATTTCTACATGGTACAACTGGGAACATCTGATGAGAATGAGAAGACTAAATTCTGAGGCATGGTGCATATGGTCACTCACAGGTTTTCCCCCCATTAGGCTCTAGCAGTGTCTTAGTCCAACAGAAATAACAACGTGGGAGGAAGGGACCACAGCGAAAGCCAACTAAACCTCTCTGAAGGCATTTTATAGGGTGTGCCGTCAAGGGCCCATCTTTGAAATTCTCTGCTGGTCTGTCTGACTCAGTTCCAAAAGAAGCCAGAGTTCAGGGCACCTAAGTGTGTGAATCACTCCCCTTTAGAACTGGAAGATGAGACTCCCAGAGGCAAGAGTGTAGATTAGAGTTGTCCCCTTAGAAGCCTAATGTCTTAGCCGACAGGGATGCTTTCTAAGACTTGGGCTCCACGGAGATGGAAAGCATATAGTATATTTTGATATACACATATGTTGTGTAATGATTACCAGGGGTGTTCAATTCTAAAAGGAAAAAGAAAAGCTTTTATGTTCAACAAATGCTTTGCTCTCTAAATAAAACTGATAGAAATGATCATGAAGCAAAACTGTGAAATGGGCCCACTTTTGCCTTCCCGTTTGGAACTCCTCTGTCCTCACCCAAGACCCCACCTTCCTGCTACCCCTTCTGGCCGTCCAGGCCTCCTCCCTGCTCTGCCTGTATACCTCCCCAGACCCCCAAATTCTCCCAACGATTTCTCATGCTCTTGACATTATAATTGTCTACTCCTAAAAACTAGATTCGTAAGACCTGCCTTCCAAGAGATCACCAATGTTTTAAAGGTGATCTTTCTAAGATCATAGCACTGTCAAATTCCGGGAAGGACCCTGCTGGTGAATTTCAGGCTCAACAGGAAGGAAAAGAAAACGGAATTGTGTTAAGAAAGCACTTTTGTGCTAAGAAAGCAGAAGCGAAGCCTTTTTACATCGTGCAAGCATGGATGGTTTAATCATTATCTGTGTCCACGTGTAAAGTCAGACTGCACACTCATCTGATAAACTGAGCCTGTGACCTTCCTCTGGCTTACTGGTCTGTTTTTTACTTTGCTCTTGTGATCATTGCTTTTACTGCTTTGAGTGGGGAGCTGAAGACAGGAGGTGGGGGCAGTGTCTGAGGATCCTGAATTTGATATTTGTGCATCTTCTTTTCCTCCCCCACCCCCAGAGCACAGCTGGAGGAAGGAGCAGAGCAAACCTGTAAAGGGTTCTAGGGGAAAGGTTATTTTTAGGAGCAGTCTTGCCAAGAGGGCTTCCGAGGAATTTATTTAGACACAGATGGGCACCGTGTCAGCTTAGATATGTGAATTTCTAGGATAGCCCCGGAAGTGAGAGGGGCTGCATACAGGCAGCAGTTCCAGGGCACCTCATTTCTTACAAGATTTGATTTAGTTTTGTTTTCTTATTTTATTTCTTTAAATTTTAATTTACTGTATCGTTTTCCAGCTTTACTGAGATATAATTAACGTATAAATAGTGTACATTTAAAGTGTTCAACACGTTGTTCATTGCTCAGGGCCTCCGTTCGTTCTGAGGAAGTGCTGCAGGAGAGGGAGTAATTTCAGAGGTGGGGGAACCCTCCAACCAGGTATGCACCAGTCTCAGTTGCGGTTGGTGTCTCAGAATAATTATGAATAGTCCCCCCTCTGACTCTCAGTAGTGGTCCAGTGTAGACTCCAAACTCTGATCGCTCTGTGCCGAGGAGATACACAGTCCAACCTCAGGGAAGGTTAAAATCAGATTTAAACCAAGCCATTTACATGTAGTAATGCCCTTCCTCGAAGTACTGGCCTGTTTCTGAACTTGCAAATATTGTGAAGTGAGATTTCTAATGCGTTGACCAATTTGAATACCAGAACCTAGTAATTTCTGAATCTTCTAATCCACGAATCCTTTAGAAGACCAAGCCTTGGAGCTCACTCTGGGAGAGAGTCCTGTGTCTGGAGGATACAGGACCACCGGCCCCTCTGGGACCTCCTGTGGGCCAGGTTCCCCTGTGAAATGCATGCCGCTCTTCCACGTTGGGTGTTTTATATGCTATCTATATGGTTTTATAAATGTTGTATGTGTTCACACTTCAGACTACTTGATATTAATACGTGCTAGGCTTTAGGATGCTCATTTTGCACATCTGAAAAACTAAAACATTATTTAAATATCTGAACCAATTACCAAAGTCAGATCTCTAGGCTTGTTCTTCTGACAGTTTAAGTCTTTTTCTAAAACAAAGTTATTTGTATGTTCAGATACTTGAAAATATGGGCATGAAGTAGTGATAAGTATATTTACTGTGTGATAAAGTCATGTTTAATGTAAAATTTATCCTGTTTCTATAATGAGTCATAGGGAGGGGCTGTCACCTTTAGAGTCCTTTAAGGAAAAATCCTGCCAGAAATCCCTGGTGGGTGATGGCGGCTCTGGTGCTGTGACTGGTATCTGGTGACTGGGCATGAAGGTCTCCAGAGGATTTCTGTTCTCTGGCCCTAGAACTTAGTGTGTACCTTCTCCAATAGGATGTTAAAATGTGATGTCGGCAGCGATTTTAACTTGAAACTTAAAAAAGTCTTTACTTCAGAAATGATGAACTTCAGAAATCTAGGATTGCTGGCAGTTCAAGTCCTTTTTCAGGTAGAGATTTGGCGGATGAATGAAGTAAAGCTAGGTGACATAGTTACAGATGACCGGGGAAGAGCAAAGAACCTAGGTTAACAAGTTATACACATGTCCCCCAGTTACTGTTGAAAAATACATTCTTAAATATTGCGTAAGTCATAGGTGTTCACTCCAGAAAATATAGATAAGGAGGTTTTAAAAGTCAACCTAGAGCACAGTAGCGTTAAACTTTTGCCATATCACCTACTAGATCACTTTACGCTATAATATAGAAGCATATACTCATTGGTTTTTTTTTTTTTTTTTTTTAGAAATATTTTTTTTTATTTTAATTTTTTTTTAATTTTTTTTTTTGTTGTTGTT